>NC_056732.1:791390369-791699119 GCF_019279795.1 Protopterus annectens | reverse complement strand
TTGTAATCATTATTCAGTAATGATATGTCTGTATGGGGTGCAATGGTCTGATGGTTTATTATCTTTTAGAATTGGTGTTATGAGAGAATATTTCCATGATGGTGGTAATTTTGCTTCTGACTGGACTTCTAGCAAAGTTTTATGAAAAAGGGAGATTACTGTTGAAGAGAAGAGTTTGTAAATGTATGTAATTATACCATCTATCCCTGGAGCTTTGTTAGATTTACTTTCTTTTATCTTGTCAACAATTTATTTGCAGGATATAGGTTTTTGCAGATCTATTTTAAGTTTTCGGGATTTTTTTTTATATTGATAAGGTTTGTAACTAAGTTTATTTGGTTGGTATCTAAATCTTCTTTTTTGAAGTGTTCCATATAATGGAACCAAAATGCTTCAAGGATGTCTTCTATAGCTAATACTTTCTCCCCTTTCTTTTCATGATATATACTACTAATGTTATTTGCTTTCAATTGAATTTTCATTCTTGTAGATAAGTTATGTAGATATCTGGGGAAGGTGGCTAATGAGTTTATTTTTAAATTTTCCAAGGCTAGACAAGTTTTGTGTGTTAGAATTTCATTATATTTTTTATTTAATTCCTCTATTTCTTTTTTTGACTTCTGGACAATTCTGATTTTTTTTTTAGATTTTGCTGTCAAGAGTCTGGTTTGCAAGTCTAATGATTCAGATTCCCACTCTCTAACTTTGTTTTTGTACCAGCTAAGGGTCTTACCAAATAAATACACATTTAATGAGTCCCAAACCATGACTCTACTGATTTCTGTTGTATTATTAATTTCAAGAAGTAATTGTAGTTCTGACAACATCCAGGGTCTGAATTCTTTAATTTTTGTGATATATGATGGAGTTCTAGTTGAGAGGATTAAAGGTTTAAACTCTATTTGGAGCTTCATTATCAGAGAGTCATGACCTGAGAAGGGGCATGGAACTATTAAGAAGTTGAGAATTTTTGTTTGTAAATCTTGAACTATGAATAATTTATCTTTTCTGGTTTGTGTTCCAAATCTAAGGTCTTTATGGGAAAATAATAAGGATTTTAGGTTCATAGGTTCATAGGTTCATAGGTTCATAGGTTCATACTAGGCTATCTGCCCAAGGGCATTTATAAGCCTAGCCCATAGTTATGTGGCTTTCGCCACCCCTTTAGTTTGAATAAAACTATGCCTATTATTTTGCTGTGCCTCTGTCAAGCAGTGACACTGAAGTAATCCCTGGGGTATATCTGCGATCTCCCATCCATTGGTCAAGATTCCTCTTGAACAAGGCCAGCGAGGTGCTCTGCCTAACATGTACCGGGATTTTGTTCCACAGCATAGGGAGTCTCTGGGTGATGAATCTGTCCCTCCAGCAAGTTCTATTAATAACCGTGTCAAGGTTTAAGTCTCCCGCCCTTGTGGTTCTGAGGGATCTAGATTTTTTGAGGTGAAGCATATTCATCAAATCTGGGTTTGACATGGCCTTATATGTCAGGCACAGGTCACCTCTGAGCAAGCGGTATGAGACTGAATAGAGCTGGAGTTCTTTCAGTCGGGCAGCATAAGACATATTTTTGAGACCCTTTATCCTTTTGGTGAGGAACTTTTGGGGCCTTTCCAGCTGCTGCAGGTGTCGGGTCAGATACATTCCAAATGGGGCATTGTACTCAATCATAGGTCTAATGAGTGATGAGTACAGGGGGACGATGACCTCCCTTGATCTAGATGTGAATCCCTTCATGATCAGGTGGGCAATGTAGAAGGTTTTCCAAACTACTTTAGCAACATGAGTGTCAAACGAAAGGCTACTGTCAACCTGGGTCCCCAGATCCCTGATGACTTCTTCTGTGCTCAGTGGATTGCCACCTATATGGTAGCTAGAGGTAACCTTGTTTTTCCCGAAGGGTATGACTATGCATTTCTTGGCGTTTAACTTTAGGCCATAGCTCTGGCACCAGTTATCCATTTCTGTGAGGCCCTTCTGAAGGATATCTGTGTCAGATGTGTTTTCGACTATGGCGCCCAGTTTGCAGTCATCTGCAAACTTTGTCAGCCATAACCCTCCTGTGTTTGCCTGTACTTCAGAAAAGTAGATGCCGAACAAGAGTGGACCCAGGACTGAGCCCTGTGGGACACCACTTGTGACAGGCTTTGAGTCTGACATGGCTCCAGCAACTCTGACGCTGTGGGTTCTGTCACTTAGCCAGTTTGCAACCCATCTTGTGATGTATGGGTTTACATTCAAGCTGATTAGTTTTTCGATGATACCTGAGTGGGGTATTGTGTCGAAGGCCTTTGCCAGGTCGAGGTAGGCTGTATGGACTGCCTTTCCCTCATCAATGGCCTTGGTGACTGTCTCGAAAAAGTCAACCAAGTTTAAAAGGCATGATCTGCCTTTGACAAAGCCAAACTGGGTTGGATCCAAAGTCTGCAAGTTCCCTATGTCTTTATTTATGAGTTCCATTATGATCCTCTCCATGGCTTTGTAGATAAGGCTTGTCAAGCTAATGGGACGGTAATTTCCTGGGTCGGTGGAGGCACCGCCCTTGTGAAGTGGGACCACAGTCGCCGTGCGCCACTCCTTGGTGCGTATCCTGAGGTGAGGCTAAGATTAAACAGCTGTCCTAACTGCAGGTTTAATTCCTCATTGAGTTCATGGAGCACACAGCCGGGGACACCATCCGGTCCCATGGATGCTGTGTTTTTTGCCTTGGAGAGAGCAGTTCTCACCTGGGCGTTGGAGATGTTTGGGGGGCTACAATCCTCTGGTATAGATATCTCTCCTTTTGGGGGGGGGGAGAAGTTTGCACTGAACCTGTCAGCCAGTATGTTGGCAATGTGTGTAGGTTCAGTAATCTTCACATCATTTTGAACTAATGCTGAGCATATCTGGGAGTTTCCTCTTAGGTTTTTAACATAGCTAAAGAAGGCCTTATGATTGTCTTTTGAGTCCTTGGCGATTTTTCTCTCAAAATTTGCCTTGGATGATTTTATGAGAGCTCTTAGTTTTTTACTTATAATGATCAAAGGTGTCTTACCTTTCAAGGATTTTGCTCTATCTTGTAGTAGCTTCCTCCTTTTGTTGTAGAGCTTGTTTATGGCTGGGGTCCACCAGACTGGATGCTTGCCTTTGGTACAAAGAGCCTTAGTTTTGTTTGGGATTGCCTGATCCATGCAGTCCTGTAGGTGCTGGTAGAAGGCATTTGTAAGTGATTCAGCGGTTTGAGTAATGTTTACCACTGGCTCAGGGGCCTTAAAGGAGACCACACTAGTTTTTAGAAGTGTGAAGTCGGCTTTTGAGAAGTTTTTCACTGTGGTCTTTTTTATTTCAGGTGGGGGCAGGATGAGGACCTCCAGCGAGATTAGTTTATGATCTGATCTCACCAGTGAGGGGTATACTTCCGGTGTTGAACATTGTGATCCCATGTTCGTGATGATGAGATCAAGTATGTTTTCTCCTCTTGTGGGGATGGTGACTAGTTGTTCCATGGCATTTGAGTTTATGAACTCCAGGAACCTTTGGGCTAGAGTGTTTGGGCTTGAGTAGTGTTCCCAGTCTATATTAGGGTAGTTGAAGTCACCTAGTATGATGGTGTTTGGAGAAACATTTATCCCCCTCCAATGTTTTCAGGAAGGCCATGTGAGGTTCCTGAGTTTGAGAGGGTGGTCTGTAACATGCTACAAATTGCAGAGCAGTCTTGCCTATGGTTAATTGCACCTGGATGGTCTCCGATGCATCATGCGTTGCCACCAACCTTGAGGTGTGGGTGTCCTTTATGAATATGGAAACCCCCCCTCCTTTCTTGGTGTTGTCCAGATTTTTGGGCCGGAACGCATGATATGAGGTGAAACCTGATAGTGCTGGGGTGCTCTCAGGAGCCTTGAACCAGGTTTCTGTCACAGCACAGACATCAATGTTCTCCATACTGAGAAGGGCCTCGAGTGCGTGCATCTTGAGATTGAGACTTCTGGCATTGAGCAGCATTACCCTTAGTTTTTTTCCTTTTTTGTGTTCTAGGGTGGTAGGTTTAGAATTTGAGCCTTGCCTAAAAAAGGCACTATGGGGGTGGCAAGAGCCTTTACCAATATCCGGAAGCCTAGGGGTGACAGGTGCAAGCCGTCCCTTGCGACAGCCTGGCTTGTCCAGCATGTCATCCCAGGCAGACAGACATTGGATCCCCTTTGAATGACACCAGAATTTAAGCCAATTATTAAAGCTGATCATCTTATCACTGTATTGTGGCATCATTCTAGGTGAAGGTAGGATACTGCTCAAGGTCAGGGTCATACCTGCCTGGGCTACATAATCAGAGAGCTCCTCAATGTCTCTTTTCATGTAGTCCAAGGAGGTACGTCTCAGGTCGTTGACACCAGCGTGGACAATGACTGAGTCATACTTGTACCTGCTGTTGAGAGACCTGAGTGCTTGCGTTATGTGGCGGATTCTAGCGCCCGACAGGCAGCGTACTGTGACCTTCTCCTTACTCAGTCTGGTGAGCGGGACGTCAGTGTGTCTGACTATGGAGTCACCTATGACAAGTATGTTTGGTGTTGTATTTGGCCTTTAGGGCAGTGACTGCTTTGCACACTGATTTTGTTGTTTATGTGTTGTTTGTGTGGTGTATTGAGTTTGCGGCTGCTTGGGTGTCTGCTTTGGAGGCCTCTGCTGTTTAGGTAAATTTTTACTCAGAGCCTCCGAGTATGTCTTAGTGTGTTTATGTGTTTGATTCAGTGGTGTGGTTGAGTTATGTGAGACTGGTATTGTGGTGTGTGTAGTTGCCTTCTCCTCCTGCCTGGTCTTGCCAGTCCTGAGTTGAGAGAGCTCAGCCTCCAGTCTGGCTAAATAGCTGCATCTCTCACAAGTGTTAGTGTTACGTGGGAGGAGGAGAGGGTTGTCCGTGTACATGAGGCAATTGTAACATTGTCTCAGAATTCCCAGATTCACCAACTGGGCAGGAGAGGACGCCAGCATCTGACCCTTCGACATGCTAGAAAGAATGGGCTTAGCAGGGAAGTGGGCACTCCTGGGGAGTTTTGCTAGTGAGAGATTTGTATAATATAGGAGTGCTTGACCTGCAAAGAGAATGCTTATAAGACAAGGGATATTATCATCTTTTACTTTAAAGTGTCTATTAAATGAAATGAATCAATCCATTTTTTAAGGATTTTGAAATAGTTGCTATGCGAAAATACCTCTTGGTGGTTTCAGAAGCTTCTAAGGTACAATTAAAGTCTCCTCCCAAGTATAAGATTTCCTTTACAATTGTTGAAAATAAAATCTAGGTGTTTTTTAACTGTTCCTGCTCCAATTCTTGGGAACCAATATAGATTAGCTAAGGTCCATATTCTGTTATTAAATTTAATTATAGCAAATGCTAGTAGACCTTCTTTGTCTTCATATTTATAAATAACTTTTGGAATGATTATGTTTTTTTCCAGAGAATTGATACTCCTTTTGTCTTTGTTATATAGGAGGAATGAGCTAAGACTGTATAGTCCTTAGGGTTCCAAATAAAGCTATCATTAGTCTTAAAATGCATTTCCTGGAGAAATAGTACTTGTGCCTTATTTAGATTTAAATATTTTCTTAAGTTTGATCTTTTATTTGCATTATTTAAGCCATTAGTATTTAATGATAAGAATGTTACATCCATTTCAAGTTATTGTTGGAAGAAACTTTTTGCTTCTTTGTTTTTATTTTGATTATAGTAGTTATACCATATTGTCTGATAACATTGGATGTTATTTTTATGTGAGTAGACATGGGAGGGTAATTTAATGTTCTTTCTTCTTTAAATATAATTCTGGTCAGGCTTTAAAAACGTACTTCTATAAAACATTAATTCTAAAGTATCAAATACAAGTAAATATGAATTTCACATTAAACATGGAATGAAAGCCATTCCTAATCCAATAGATAAAGATAGATCTATTGGATTATCACTCATACCTTTAACCAACAATATCAACTGAGCTCCATATGTTAAATTATTATATGGAGAATTTTCTTAAAAGAGAAATGAAATTCTATATTATTCTGTTATTGTTCTATAGTATTTTATATATCAGAATGGAATGTTAGTAGTGTAAACAATTATTATGTTGACTTAGAAAATGTCCAATATTTAGTTACCCTTAATAGATCCCAAACATGTCAGGTATGTCATTTTGGATAAATTAAATGCAACAGAGGAGCATACACTAAATAAGCCAATAACAAATAGATTATTACTAAAATTATTTAACTAAAAGGACTCTACAGGAGACAATGAGTGATTACCAATAAAATGTGAATTTGCTGAAGGTGTACTGTCTTCCTTTACTTTCCCACTCTTCAGCTCACCAACTTCAACATACACTTATGAAAAGACATGGCTTATCAGTGGTATCCTGACTCTGAGTAGAGGTGCCATAAATTCTAGTGTGCAGTGCTTTTACATATTTATAGATTTACAAAGCAGAGTCTAAGAATGAACTATGATCACCCTGACAATTCCCAGTCTGTATAGAGCACCTCCTGCTTCCTGAATGGGTAATCACATCAGGTCTAGAATTAATGTGAAGGTACCTATATGGTAATCAAGACTTACCTTAGGTAAGTATTAATCAAATAGTATTTGGAGCATCTTAAAAAGTTCTCGGGGCAGTTAGAATACTCTTAAGCCACTCCTCCCTTGACCAAAAAAAGAGATTTCCCTTTTCTTTCTTTCCCTTGTTTTAAATCAGTACAAATAAAAGAAATTCAGCAAACATAGGTAAACAGAAATAACATTCAGTAGTCCGTCTTTTACATGACTCGCAATCCATTAAACAAGTCAGTGACTAACATCACTTTAGTAAACATTATAAAGACAAATTAGAAATAATTTCCTAGCTCTTTAAATTTTCTGATAAAGCAAAAAGTTAACAATTAGCTATTTTAACTAAACTTATGTAGCATTATACCATGAACCCCCCCAAACGTGCATGCTGATTGGCCAGCGTGCCCGTTGTAAATCGAGTTATACTAATGGAAAAAGGTCCGGTCGCCCGGACTTTTTTCCATTAGTATAACTCGTTTTTTTAAAACACTGTCTCGCTATGTTAAATGGGTTTAACATAGCGAGACAGCTTTAAAATAAGCAACGGAGATCTCCGTTGCTTATTTTAAAGCTGTCTCGCTATGTTAAACCCATTTAACATAGCAAGACAGTGTTTTAAAAAAAGCAACGGAGAAAGCAAGATCTCCGTTGCTTTTAGTGTTTAAGCTATGTTAAATGAGTTTAACATAGCGAGACAGTTTGAAATAAGCAACGGACATCTCCGTTGCTTATTTTAAAACTGTCTCGCTATGTTAAACTCATTTAACATAGCAAAACACTAAAAAAAAAGCAACGGAGATCTTGCTTTCCGTGCTTTTGCACAACTCTGATGTACTGCGCAGGCACGCAGTACATCAAAACTGCCGCGGATACCAGACATCTGCGGAAGGGCAGTAAACAGGCATTATACTATGCCATTATTTAAGAAAAGCAATAGTTTCTTTTCTTAAATAATGTCATGGTATAATAGCAATAACCCACTTCTGGGTGTGGGTAATGCTAAATTTACCCACGGTTGGCTTTGTTTGGTAACCACGCCAACCGTGGGTAAATTTAGCATTACCACACCAGCGTGTTAACACGCCTGGGTGTGGGTAATGCTGGATTTACCCATGTTTGGTGTGGTTTGGTCATGAGGGCGAAGCCCAAGTGGTCAAACAAAGCCAAACGTGGGTAAATCCAGCATTACTCACACCCAGACGTGGGTTATTGCTATTATACAATGACATTATTTAAGAAAAGAATGAATTACTTTTCTTAAATAATGGCATTGTATAATGCCTCCTTGCTGCCTTTCCACAGCTGTGTGTATACCTACGCAGTACATCAGAGCTCTGGGCAAAAGCAACAGAGAAAGCAAAATCTCTGTTGCTTTTTACAAACTGTTTCGCTATGTTAAATGGGTTTAACATAGCGAGACAGCTTTAAAAAAAGCAACAGATAATCTCCATTGCTTTTTTTAAAGCTGTTTCGCTATGTTAAAGCCATTTAACATAGCAAGACAGTTTTGAAAAAAGCAACGAAGAAAGCAAGATCTCCGTTGCTTTTTACAAACTGTCTCACTATGTTAAATGAGTTTAACATAGCGAGACAGTGTGAAGCAATGGAGATCTTGCTTTCTCCGTTGCTGTAAAATTTCCATTACTATAACTCTGATTTACAACGTGCACCCTGACCAATCAGCGTGCACATTTTTTTAATATTAATGGGGGGGGGGGGTTGTTGTATAATAAAGCATTTCAAATGTTCCTTACATGTATACATCTCTACTTATATTGTAGTGTCAATAGCTGTCTCTGAAATCTGTACAATACTTCACTTTTTCAAATCATTCCTTTTTCAATTCAGGTTTTGTTTTGTCAAAGCGGCAACAATATTTTAAGGGCACAATTAATATTTAGACTGATGTTTCAAATAAATAACTTGTCAGGTGCCAATTGAGTTAGTTTAGATTGTATGGTTAGTGCAAATATAGCATGTTACAAAAATAATATGTATTTTTTGTGTGCTTTAGAAACTGTCATATGCAAGTGACATATATAATGTAGCATATACAGAGCAGATAGCTTATGGATTCAGGTTGTTAAAGTAAATTATGCTTATATATCAGGCAGTTTCATTTAAATTCACAAGTAATTTAGGAACATTTCAGTTGAGTTTCCAGGAATGTATAGTCCAATGTGAGTAATTGAGTCCACTTTTCCTCATAAACATATGTCACAATTCATTAAACTAAGCAGAGTCTAACATCTGTCTAATAATCATTATAAAGACAAAGAATAGTAATTTCCTAGCTCTTCAAACTTTCTGATATCGTAAAATGTTGACAGTAAGCTATTTTAACTGGAAGACTAAAACATTTCAATACTTCCTTGTGAATACACATGTTTACTTTTACTGTAGTGTCAAGAACTGTCTTTGAAATATATGCATTACTTCACTTCATTCAAGTCATTCCTTTTACAGTTCACATTATATTTTGTCAAAATGTCAATAGCATTTCAAGGACACATTTAATATTTAAACTGATATTTTAAATGAATAGCTATCAGTTGCCAAGTGAGTTTGCACAGAGTGTGAGTTAACTGCAAAAATAACATGTTGCAAAAAGTAATATGTATCTTTTCATGTGCCCTAGAGACTGTCAGTTTCAAGTAACATATAAAATGTAACTTTTACAGTGCAGACAGCGTGTGGAATGAGCATGTTAAAATGACTAATACTTTTTAAACAAGCAGCTACATTTCAGTGCCCATGTAGTTTGAGAACATTTCAGTTGTGTTTCCAGGAATATGTAATCCTATGAGAATAAATCATAAAATATATACAAATAGTCCTATTATGTATTTATTTTACCTCGTTTAGGTTGTTTTTCATTTTAATAACTAAACATTACTTTTTCTTATTATTTGTTATCTGTGAGGCTAAATGCACTTCACAGATTAACAGCGTCCTTAGAAACTGCAGCAATTGTTTACTGTTGCTATGGCAACACAAATAGAATATGAAGAAAGCTTCACTTCTCTTAACCAACAGTACATTTTTCCCTCCTTTTTTATGTATTTGTTAATAGTAAAAGGAAATAATTCAAAGGACATATATACATGAATGGGACATTTTAGAGTTAGTCACAAACATGTCCCCAATCCCAATAAGCATAACAGTGACTATAATTAATCTAATAAATATTGTAATAATTAATTAAGTTCACTATTCCAATTAGTCTACCTTAAAACTAGATTATTTTAGACTATTATTTATCTATGTATAGATAGTGAGTTATTAAATATATACAGACTATATTAGTATAGTAAATAGGAGAGAATTTATAAAGGGAAACAAGATGCAGTTAAATACATAATGAGAAAAGAGAAAGAAAGAGAAAATTAAGAGAAAATGCACATATACTATGTATGTTGATTTACAGTATAAATATTTTATGTGCTATATAACCCTCCTTCTGTGAAAGAAAAGTACCCTGTCTTACATACCTGAGGTAATGTGAAAACTCTCATGTGTCATCTATTTTCAAAAAATATAGATAAAGATTCCAGTAGTTAGTTACCTTTGTTTTAAAATTCCAAGCAGTAAAATTGGTCCTTTAAAGTAATGTTAAAACAATTCATATCATAGTAGAAATTTTGAGAGATTTGGTTGTAACAGTATCAGTCTTTTGCTTCTTCTTTTTGACATCTGTCCAGACATTTGTTTCCTTTGTTCTCTTGAGAGAAGGTGACATCCAGTCCATATCTTCTGGTAAAGTAATCACATTATTAGTTTTAATAAATAAAGAGGCTTCCTCTAAGTCAACAAAAGTCCTCATCTCATTGGCATACAGCATTCCTTTCTTAGCTGGATATGCAAGTTGTGCCTTGATGTTATTTTGTTTCAGAAACATTATCATTGGCCACACTTTCCTTTGTTCCATTATTCTAGATGAATCATGGTTATCAAATCTTATCAGGCTCTGTTTATATTTTAGAGGTGCTTTCCTCCAAGCAGATCCTAAAATCAGCTCCTTGTCCAAGTATGAAAGAAATTTGATAATTATTGACCTAATAGGAGAATTTGAGTTAGTGACAGGTTTCCCAAGAGCTCTGTGTGCCCTTTCAATGCCAAAGGAAAGTCCTTCTTTTACATTGAAAAAGTCAGGGATCCAGCTTGATAAAAAGCAAATAATATCCTCACCGTCTGTGTTTTCAGGTAATCCCAAAATCCTGATGTTATTTCTCTTCTCCCTATTTTCCAAGTCATCTACTTTATTAACCAACCAAGTGTTTTGTTTATGAAGCAGTTCTTTCTTTTTTTTTTAAAACAAGTTTATTGTTTTAACATACAAGAGAAATATCATAACAATTTTATACAAGTAATTAAAATAGATATGATTATAACATTCAACAAAACAACCAAAGTATTTACAAAGACATCCACTACAATCAGATCAATTAATTAAACTAAAATACCATGCTATTGAAGTTAAGATTTTTTAACAGGTTTTGTAAATTATCCCATACAATATAATAAGATGTTTTCCTAGTTGTTCTTGACCTTATTGTGTTTATTTCCATATGGCACACTATATTCATAACATTTTTAAATTCATTGAACGAAGGAGGTGTATCTTGAAGCAGTTCTTTCTGTGTTTCCTCTTCTTTAAGTCTGCTTTCTAAGTCATTTAGAGAAACTTATATTCCTGTTATCCTTGTCTGGTGTTGTTGTAGCATTTCCTTGAGGGTGTCAGTCTGTTTTTGACTGCTTGTTTTAACATTTTCCAGGTTCTCTTTAAAATCATCCATCTTCAAAGACAACTCCTGCAGGGTAGATGCCATCTGCTGTAGTTTCTTCTTTAAGGCAGCATCCTGGTGAGAATTATTGGAGTTGCTCATTTTAACAAGTGAATATATCTCCAAGCTTTTTGACAGGAATTTATTTTTAAAACTTCACCAAAGTTTCTAATTATGTAAATTAGTTCTTTATATATGAGATTTTAAACTTTGAAGAAAAAATAAAAATAATATTTTTCCTGTCTTATTTAACTATTTATATGGAGCTCTAAAATACTGCTGCTTTCAGTTAGCCATTCAGGCTTCACCCCCCCCCCCAATTCTTGACTTCTTGATGAACAGACTGCAGAAAACATGTACGGGCAGCAAGACCTTGGGATGCATTAAACTCAACATCGGTGTTCCTCAGGGGTGTGTGCTAAGCCCTCTGTAGTTCAGCATCCTCACTGATGACTGTTCTGCAAAATACAACACCAATTACATAATTAAGTTTGCAGATGATACTATGGCCATGGGCAACATCAAAGGGGAGGATGACAGAGCTTACAGAGGTGAGGTCTACTCATTGATTGACTGGTGTGCTAAGAACAACCTTGACCTGAATGTCAATAAAACAAAAGAGATCATTATAAACTTCAGGAGAAGGTCAACAACACACTCACCACTCATGATAAATGGTGAAGAGGTGGAAAGGGTCAAATATACAAAGTTTTTGGGGGTGCACATTTCAGAGGATCTCTTCTCAACTGTGAACACTGAACAGTTGGTCAAAAAAGCACACTGTCTCTACTTTCTCAGAAGGCTCAAAAAAGCAAAGCTCCCACCTAATGTTCTCACCACATTCTACAGAAGAGCAGTTGAGAGGATTCTCACTAGTAGCATCACAGTTTGGTTTGAGAACAGTACAATAGCAGAAAGAAAGAAGCTACAGAGAGTGGTGCAAGTTTGTAAAAAAACATGGGACAAACATACCATCAATCCAGGATCTCTTCACAGCAAGAAGCACTAAATGTGCATCTAAAATACTTTGTGACCCCTCTCACCATGCACAGGGCTGGTTTACACAACCGCTGCAGGACCACCAGATACTTAGCTTCTACCCAACAGTGTTGAAACTTATAAACTCTGATAATAGCCACCGATTATTTAGTCAGTAATCATTCACAATGCATTGCTCATCTGAAAAGTGTGCAATATCTTTTTTTTATTTTTCAATGTAGCGTTATATTTTCTTATTCATGTGAAATTGCTTGCTGTTTGTCTGATGCAGATGAACAAAGGAGGACAATCTTAACATGTGCAATCCTACACTGTTATGCTGCTATGTACAGTATTTTTCTCATGACTGTCTGGGGGGAGGCTTGTGTGTTTGTTCTGTTATTATTCGTATATTTATCCTTCTGGAGTCTTGTATTGAATTTCTTCTTTAAATTGAAATGTTATCTTATTATCCTTGCTTCCTATGTACTCTCCGGTGCGTTGATGCTCAGAATTTCATTTAGGCTGCACTTGTGTAGTCCTAAATGACAATAACGTTTACTTTGACTTTAATTTTGACTTTGTCAGCCTGAGTTTTAGTATTGTGCCATTGCTCCCAAGCCTTATCTCTCCTTGTTAACAGTGCCCTGGTTTCTTTTTTTAGACATGGGGCATAGTTTAATTTTACTCTTTTATTTCTGGGATTAGCTAGTACATTTACTGTATTCAAGAAGGTAGAATTAAAGTATTTTACAGCATCCTCTAGTGGGAGATGTTTAAGAGGTGCTCAATTGCAAAGTTTGAGGGTGTCTAAGTCTTGGGATTTGAATTTTCTTTTATTGCGTATAACATGTTACATTTGATGGGTGTATTTGATGCCTGATAAGATAGGTTGAGAGATGATCACTAAGGTTATCTGAAAGACAAACAGAATGAAAGTAGAGATCAGGTCTATTTGTTAACTTCCAATCAAGTATGGAGTGTCTGTTAGATGATTTATCGATCCTAGTGGGAACTTGAATAGTTTGTGTAAAGCCATGGAGGTTGATGTAGTTGGTAGGGTTTTAGGAGTTACAGGTGTTCTAGTAGACATTTTTATTGTTTCCTGGGGCAGTCCTTTTCAGCAAAAATCCAATATGTTTTCTAATGTGGAGAGGTTATTACAGGCAATAAATAGGTTCCTATAATATTTATATGTTTATTAGAGTTAATCTTTAGTTATGCAAAAATCAGTTCTGCATTGCCAAAGTCTGGGGCAGTGTGTTTTATAAAATCTAGAGTAAGATTATTTTTAATAGCATGGCTATTCCACCCTCTCTTTGCCCTTTTGGTCTTGTTGTAGAATGTTTTAGCCAGGTGCCAGAATTTCATTGTTACCTATATCAGGTCTTAGCTGGGTTTCAGTAAGTAGTACAATATCTGGTGAATACAGAGAGAGAGTGGGATGTAGTTCTTGGGTTTTATTGGCAATACTTCTGATGTTGAGGTTTAGTAGAAAGAGATCTGCTACTTTTATTGGGGGGTTTAGTATACTCTGGGATTGCTTGGGGAGTTGGAGAGGTATTTTATCTTGATTAGTATTTAGGTTTGCGTTTGGGTGGATGTCTTCGCTAAGAATAAGTTGAGTTGCTATGTTAATTATGGTTTTAAGGATTTTAACTATGTACCTGTCATATTTTAGGGAGATGTGAGTGGAACTGTGGTGTAGGAGTAAAGTGTAGGGAATTGATGTGTGGGGGTAATGTTAAAGACTGAGGTGAGATATGAGAATGTTATTATGTTTTATTTTTTGTGGATCAGAGAATGGGGTTGCATAAGTGTGGGTAGAATTCTTTAGGTGAATGTGGTAAGATGTTAAGTGAGCTGTTATTGAGATGATTAATAGAGCAGCAGTATATAAGGGTAACGTTGTTACAGTGGACATAGTAAGAAAGTTTATGTTTGGTCTAGTGTTTAGTGTGTTGGCAATGGGATTTTGAATTTAAGAAATTATTATTTAATTGGTCAGATAACATTGCTTTTCTTGTTTGACTGGCTAAGGGAGTTGTGGGTGTGGTTTAGTAAAATATATGCAAAAGTAGCGGGGTTTCGCTGCAAAATGGGGGTAAAGGAATGGAGTGAGCCTGAGCGAAGTGAGGGAAGGCAGGGCAGGGTAGAGCCTTGTTGTGATGTGCTCAAGAGAAAACAATGTGTAATGGAATCTCAGAGGTTGGTTTTAGTTCTTACTTAAGGTTAATATTGAGAGACCAAGTCAGATTTGTGAGATATTGCAGTCTCAATTACTATTATGGTTACTTTATAGGACTGGTTATGGAAGGTGGCTGTTGAAGTAAGGGGTAGATGGATCTTCGTTAAAATGGGGGAAAATGAATCTTTGATGCTGTCCCTCAGCTGTGAGCTCTTTACAAGATTTAAACCAAGGTGGTCCATTTGAAATTTACTCTACAGGTAAACCTACACTGTTGGGTGAAAGTGAGACCTTCACACTCATGGTTTCATATGGTTTTCTGGTTGATAGCTTGTAGAAGTAGATGGAAACAATTAAAATAGTCTGGGTGATCTTTTATCAATTTAGAGAAGGGAAGAAAGTGTTGGGTGAAAACAAGACCTTCACACTCATGGTTTCTTATGGTTTCCTGGTTGATAGCTTGCAGTAGTAGATGTAAACCTTTAAAATGATCTGGGGGGGGGGGTCTTTTATCAGTTTAGAGAAGGGGAGAATTCACTGAGCTCACAGTGCTGGGGAACTGAGTAGCAGTGAAATGATTTTAAACAAGCTATGTTTGTTTACAGATACAGCAGGGGCTTCTGACATGGGTATCTATTTTCAGGGCAGATAGTCTTATGCTCCTGGCTGATTTCTTGGGGTTGTATGGTTTTGAAAGATATTACATTTCTTGAGTTTATGTCCATTTGGCAGCATCCCTAGTTTGGGTGAGTTAGTCATATGAAGTTAGTTTTTAATTGTTACAATATGGCTGTGGTTTAAGTTTTAGACAAAATTATTTCCACATCTAAGAGGATGCAATCTCTTTTAAAGTGGCTCATTCTTCAAAGTTTGAAGTTAAACATTTCATTTAGAGTCTTGCATGTCCCAGGCAAAACCAACACATCAGTAGACTGCCCATCCTGCTTGCAGGGCAGGAAATTCAGAGAATTGGCCCCAGAAGTCCATGAAAACCCTGCCACAATCCTGGACTCCATCTGGATGATTGTAGAAGAGTAGTAGTTTCTTTGCTATCCTTGTCTTTGTTAGCTTCTACAAAGAGGGCTTATGGGTCCTCAATTTCCATCTTTTATCAGTTCTTAGAAACTTAGTACCTCCAGAATAAAGAATATGGTTGCCTTTTAACATTTGCTCATTTCTGGTTTCTAGCTGTTCACATAAAAAAGTGAAGTCACTTTGTATTCAGTTTTTAGCCCTTAGAAGTTTTTGGGCAAACTGTTGGGGTTGCAGAAAACCAAGAATTTTATGAGGAACAAACCAAAAACATGAGGCAAAAATCTGAATATTCTGTGAAAATCTGGGCAGTTGAGAGGTATGACTAGGGGATGTTTTGAGTAGTTGAGCTTTTACTTCTTTATATGTAGGATGATGTTACCCTCCTTCACAATACTGTTTTGATGCAGTTCTGCTGTTAAAAGATGGATCAACAGGCTCAGAGTCACTAATGTAAGCTAATGTCTTGCAGGGCCCAATCCAGCATGAGGCAACCTAGGCAGCTGCCTAGAGCTCCGGTTCTGGCTGTGTATTCTAGCCTGGCCCAAAAAGAGAAAAAAACAAGAAAACAGAAATGTCAGCACCACTGCTCTAGCCATTAAAAACAAACAACAATAAAAAAGACAGAAATACCCACTCCACTGCTCTGTCTGGGCATGGCATCAGCTGCTCTGTGTGCAGCTCCAGTCCCTTTAAGTAAGTCAATGAATGGGAGTAGAGAGAGAAGACTGGGCTAGGTACAAGGTTGCTACTGTTAACTTCAGGTGTAACTGTGGGGATTTGGATTTAACTGTGCTGCCACAAAGAAGAAGCAAATTTAACTGATTTAACTGAACAGACCATCAACCACCTTGAGAAGAGGATTTAACTCCTGCCAGGATTTAAATGTACTACCCCACACTGCCCTAACTGTGTTATCAAAAGTTCAGAATAGTAACTTTTTCTAGGGGTGTGTGTGTGTGTGTGTGTGTGTGTGTGTGTGTGTGTGTGTGTGTGTGTGTGTGTGTGTGTGTGTGTGTGTGTGTGTGTGTGTGTGTGTGTGTGTCTCTGTGTGTAACTGCTTACAAGATGATTTTGCCTATTGCAAGGTGAACCTCCATTGTTTCCAGATCCTATTTACCTCATGTGTGTGTGTGTGTGTGTGTGTGTGTGTGTGTGTGTGTGTGTGTGTGTGTGTGTGCAAAACTGTTTGTA
Source organism: Protopterus annectens (assembly GCF_019279795.1). Classification (NCBI taxonomy): domain Eukaryota; kingdom Metazoa; phylum Chordata; order Ceratodontiformes; family Protopteridae; genus Protopterus; species Protopterus annectens. Next base: position 791,682,366 of record NC_056732.1, on the reverse strand, counting down.
AGGTGAATCTCTGTATTGCAAGCTGAACATCCATTGCTTCAGGATCCTGCCTACCTTTTGTTTGAGTTTGTGTGTATGTGTTTAAAACTGCTTGCAAGTTGAATCTGCATATTGCAAAGTGAGCCTCAGATGTTTCCTGATCCTGTTTACTCCAAGATGAACCTATTTTACTTCCTGATCATGAAATTCCATACAAATTTTCAAGTAAATCATTGGGGACTGCAGTCAGTCAGTATTGCCAGTTATTACACTTTCATAGTTATTCTTACTCATAAAATGCATAAGATATATTTCAGAAAATGCTTACTAATGCAAAGATTTTTTTATTTTACCAATTTTCTGTGTGTGTTATAGAAACATTTAAAACCTTTTTCATAATTTTTTGGGTCATTATCTCTGATTCTTGGTTTACAAAACTGAAAAAAAGGAGTTGCAGTTGGTTTCACTCTATGGTTTTGACAGCAGCAAGCTATGATATATTTCTGGTCAATTATTTATGGCTAAATTCATTGGCTTGTTCTCAAACAGATGCCTGAGGTTAACAGTCATGCAAGTGACTGTAATTGACTGTGTGTGTGTGTGTGTGTGTGTGTGTGTGTGTGTGTGTGTGTGTGTGTGTGTGTGTGTGTGTGTGTGTGTGTGTGTGTGTGTATGTAATGCATACAAATACTTGATTCCTGCAATCCATAATAGTTATTGTTTAAAGGAAGGAATCAATGCAGTAAATATATCATCATAAAAGCTGCATTGTTTGGGTACGATCCTTGGTTTCCTTATTTTTGATTACTGTTGACAGTATGTTTATTATTTGGCTGTAAATAGACTGAACAATATAATGTCTACAAGTTTAATTTGAATTTTTTAACTGTGAACACATTTTTAGTTAAGCTTGTTTTTTGCAGGCACACAGACGTGAAATGCACTGTGTTGGGCTACAACTTTTGCTGGTTTTTAATGCAGGGGAGTAAGGCTATGGGCAACTAATATAGTGCACAGTTTGATTCTTTTAGCCTTCATTTGTCTATTTTGTGACTCTGACCAAGTCACTTCATCAAAGAGTGCTCTTGGGCTGCCATTGAAAAGAAATACTTGCATGCAATGGATTGTCCCAAGTTGTCAGCAAATGCATTACACATTTGTCTTTTGAATTCCTGTACCTGTCACATGAATCCCAGCATGCCTCTTGCAGTTTAATGGGTTGTAAGATGTATTTTCAATATATGTGAGTTTTAAGAGAAGGGAAGTTTACTGTTGCTCGTGCTAAGCCTGTTTGGAGTATAAGACTACTGGGTTTTGTTTAGCATATGTCTGCCAGTGTTTTATTGTAAAATCTGAAGTTTTAAATGAAATCCCAACCTCCCTGATCCTTTTAAAAGTGAAAAAAATAATATGCAGACTGACAGGTTTGAGAAATGTCTTATGGTAATTGGGGATAGGATATTGTTATGGCTTTGTGGGTGAGGGTCCCTGTCCATTACCCTGCCTAGGGCCCCATTTGACCATAATCCAGCTCTGGCCTCTTGTCCTTCTTTATTGTTGTGCTCACTGCAGATGGGCAAGATGCTTTTTATGTTTCATTCTCCTATCTTACTTAGGGAAGCAGTTTTTCAAAAACATCCCCTCAGAAGTATTGCTCCCTTCATGCCTGGTGTTGTAATTAGTAAGGCCCTAAGAGTACAAAATAACTCTTTTGACATTGGGAGACTTACTGACCTGGCCTGGAGGGGAAGTTGAATGAAATCATAAAGACGGTCATGCATCAATCTTCTAGTGTCTTATTGAAATACATTAGATAGTTTTTACTACTTAATAATGTTTATTTATTTTACAGGTGCAGAACATGTGGTTTTATTTGGTCATTCCTATATTATTCCTATATTCCTGTATTTTACTAGTGGCCTAGACAGCTTCAGTTCAGCACAGTGGCCTTAATCTTGGATTAGATCCAGTCTCAGTCAAAGTGGTTTGGAGGGGCTTCCTAGGTTTGTGGTTGTTTCATTTTGTATCTAAAATCCAGGCACAAATCCAGTAGACTGGGGCACCATACTTGATTTTGTTTCATTTAAGAGGGAATGACACTGGACTTTTTTTTCTAAGAACTACCTTTTTTCTTACATTTTTAAGATGTTGCCCAGTCTGTTTCCCCTGGGTCCATCATTTGTTGGTCATTCAGAGACTTTCTTGGGTGAATCTGACAACGGCTTGAGTGGCAGTGGCAGTTTAAAAATTTGTGAACCATAGGTATTCTCATGCCGACCCAGCATTGAGCATTCACATGACTGAGCACTGGGACCTGCAGGACAAAGATCCTTTTTGGTTTCAACCAGAGTCCATTTATCTGATAGCAGTTATGATTTGCTCAGTTTATTTATTTTTTCTTTCTTTATTCCGAAATTATTATAAGTAGAGTTTATCATTAGAAAAAGATGACATAGAATTCAACTTATCCAATTTTATTTTATGTTTCAGGTTTTGACAGGAAAGAAAATGAACAGGTGTTCTGCCCTGTGGCCATGTATGTCAGGAGTTCCCCCTTATGAGTTCCCCCGGGACTGATCTTTTGGAGTCAATTCTTTATAAGTAGGTGTAGAAGCTGTACTCCTGTGGGTTGAAGTGCCAAGAAGTTTTGCATGTTCAAGGTTGCCGGGGGGGGGGTGGTGTCTTTAGGCTATCAGGCATAATGAAATGTATGGTTTAGTACACTGTCATTGCATGGTAACTCCTTTCATCTTGCACAAATGTGTTAATATTAGTTTACTTAACACTTACTTACCAGGAAAGTCCGACTGGGACAAAGCCCATTTTCAGCAGATGCCCGTGGAGAAGCATTCTAGAAACATTTCTTTAGAATGTGGGAGGAAACCCACAAAAACACAGGGAGGATAGGCAGACTCCACAACGAAGGCACCCCAGCTGAGAATTGAACCAGCAAACCTCTTGCTGTGTCGTGACAATGCTAACTGCTGCACCACATAACCGTCCAATAGGTAATAGTTGTATATGTATATATGTATATGTAATAAGGAAGGTTGCAATGGCAGTCTGGTGAGGTCAATGTATATTTTAGAGGATTTAGCACAAATGCCCTTTGCATCTGCAGAGTTGTTTGTGCCAGAACTGTGAGGGTGTCAGTGATTGGACTAGGCAGCTGTCAACATAACACACGCAACCAACCTAAAGAATTTCATCAGAAGAGCTCTCCCAAGTTTAGAAAAAGTTACTGTATCCCAAAGTATTAAAATAACAAAAATAAAAACATGAAAAACATTTTTTGAAAGGGTCAGGACACCCTGCAGTCCCACATGCTCAAAGTTAACTCAACAGCAAGGATAAGAACAAACCTTCTACTCCCCACTGATCAGCAGTCTTACAGCAGACCACTCAGGGCAACTGAAGAAACATGAATTTGGTAAAATGTAGCAGCTAATTCTTTTTCCAATAATCAGGTCATGCAGTTAGAATGAGTGTCTCTGATATATACATACATATTTTGTATATGCATGGATATGCATCTTCGCTGTTGATTTGAGGCAGTTGATGGTCAAAAATCTCTGAAAATCTGACCTTAGTCATGAATGCAAATTATATTCCTGTTTTTGAGACATAGATATTACTTTCCTATTTTGTCTTCATGGCATACTGCAGTGGTCTTATCTTCGTTTCTCTCCAGGACTTCAGAACATTTCTATGGTATATATATGATTGTGCTTCTTCCTTCCTGAATGATAAAAAAAGTGTTTCCATGCCTGCTCAGCAAAGATGGAGGCATTACAGTTTTATGAAAATTAAAAAAAAGAGCAGAGTTCAAAAAACTGAACTACCAGTAAACTTATATGATAAGTATAGTCTGTTTTACCATCCTAAATGAATAGAATAACTTTAATGAGAAGTGAAAACATATTTTAATTATTCATTATTGTCTCTTGAATATAGACATATATATCTGTCCTTTATACTTTAAATAATGAAGTGATTTTTACTTAACATAAAATGTGGGAAGCTGCTTGCTTTACTCCCAGATCTTCACCATATTATATAAGATAACTAACTAGATATGGCAACTGATTTGCTTTTGCATTCTGAGTTTGCTTCATTCCTTCAGAAATGTTATTACTTCTGCAAAAATCATGCATGCTGTAATGTACCCTATAGTTACACAGCTGTGCATCCCATCAATATGTGCAAATACAGAAAGCCAGTACTGTTCTCTAGACAGTTACCACACATACATTCACTTGAAAATTATCTAAATTCAAAGTGTGCTTATAAAAATAAACTTATGACGTTTCTGTCTGGACTGGAACCATCACACATTGCAGAATCTGTGTGAATACTGTCTGTTTTTTAAATTTATGATAAATGCACTGGTAGGGGGTAGCGCAGAACAAAAGAGGAATCAACAATTACTTTCTTTCTATAAAGAAATTTATGGAAAAGTAGAACAAAGTAGGAGAACATGAACTGGGAAATTTTGACGGCCAGATCACAGCAGAGCTTCTAACAAGAATGGAACAGACTATGGAGTCTTCAGCCTTTGTTTGAATGATGAATGAAGCAACTGGTATGTGTAGTTACTATAGAATGGATGGGCTAAGTCTGTTTCTGTAGACATTGCTTTTTAAGCTAACCACTACACATGAGAACCACCTAATGTTTGTAAGATACACATCAATATTGAATCATATGCTGAGATTACTGTGTGCAGCTAGATGGAATGCATCCAAAAAGTCAGAGTAGGAATATATTAACATTTGTGTCCAGCATTCTGACATCTTCTGATTTTTTTTCAATTTCCTAAACCCCCCCCCCCCCCCCATTCCTTCCTGACATCAGCTTTATCAGTTTTACGGTTTTATTGTTCTTAGCTCAGGTGTCCCTCCTTTATGATTTTTTTACATTACCTTCCTTTCTTACTCTTCCTCATTGTAATTTTCACTGCTAGGTAACGTATGCATCCCTCCTAAATAATATTTATTGTAGAACTACTTATCAAGTATTACTTTGCTATAAACAGCTGTTTTAAAGTACTTTTCAAATATTACTTTACTGTAAATGACTTGCATACTTTTTGGATGAAATAGTTTGTACCTTCTCTCTGACTGAACTTAGCTTTTTATTTCTGTTGTTGGCCTTTGTCACACTTTAACTAATAATCATCTGTTTGTACACTATTGATACATTCATTTCCCAGTCCTGCTTGTTACTAACACCCCACATCACTTCCTGTGGGGGAATGTCCTCTGTCAAGAAGAGAATACCTGTCCGTAACCTCATCATATATCCATGGAGTGGGGGTGAGAGTTGGTTGCAGGTAGGCCATCATCTACAGCTGGCTTGAATTCTTCAGTTATGACCTAGTCTAGACTCTCCACCTTTTAGCTGGCAGATGCAATACAATGCCTGCTATATTCAGTCCCCACAAAGGTATATGCTTCCACAAACTCACTATACACAGACAGAGAATAATGCAATTTTTGGCAGGCTTATGTGTCCATATGCCACCCCCTCACATGGGGCATATGGTTTTGGTGAAACAGGAAGCATACTGACTCCTTCTTCTGGGCAAGTGAGCCATTGTTAGCTGCTTATTGTTGATACTTCCCCAGCTGGTTCTGTCAGTGACAGGGCTGCTAATTAAACCATCATTGCCTGAGTTGTAAGGAAGGGCTTTATCCACAGAGCTGTCTCTGCTTGAACTTATTTTTTTTACCTGGTTTGTATCCACATTCATAACTGTATGTGATATCACAAGCAGTGCTATGTTTACTTTGTATTTTGAAATATATATCTGTTTTCCGCTATTATTACAGCCTTTCTCAGCAGGGCTCCATTGAAAATGGAGCCGTCCGAGTGTACAACTTTGCCACCAAACTAGAATTAAACTAAAATAAAATACTCCACACTGATATAGGTATCCAGGGACAAATCAGATGCTGTATATGACGTATCTCACTGTGAATGGTATGCTTGTCAGTCTAAGAAGATGAGACCTCCTTCACCTCCAGGAATCAACTGATTCTCTTGTTAATACTGTCAGCCCCTTAATATCCTGCTGCATTTATGATTTTCAGTTAGATGACTACTTATATTTATTTATTATTTTTATTTATTTGCATTTGTTTACCATTATGGTCCAGCTGGGCCAGAAGTGCCCATTTTCAGTGAAGTCCCGGGGAGAAAAGCTCTACATATAATAACTTTCACATACAATACAGAATTTACATTAAAAAAAACATTTAGTACATATTATTGGCAGCATATACAACTGGTGAAAAAAAATCAGTACACAAGTAATCCTTCTCAAATCAAAGATATTATACAAGCAATACAGAGTATATACATGAGAACATTCCATATGAGTAGTTTTCAGCTAGCAAAATTTATATAGGACACTTCATGCAGTGGATGCTAAGCAGATAGGAATTAATTAGTGACTAGGTACTTAAACTTTTCACATGTTTAGAAGGTGTAATAGCTGAGCGATAGGCTATACGACTTCTGTTGCAGGAATCAGCAGTAGTATGACCTGAATTATATGCAGAAGACCATTGAGCATGTAATATACTGACATTCTACGTTGTTTATCTAAGTATGCTAACTTTTGAACATTATATACAGAAACTTATAAAATATGCTGCTAAGTGCACTACACATCTTAATACTTTTTAAACAACAAAAGTCAATATCCTTGTAAAGCCAAGCTGTTCTGGTCATTTTGCTTGTTTGGGTCATTTGTATCTGCACAGGATCTGTGTCAGATATCAAAATATGAACATTAATTCCTCAAGCCTCAGTGCCAGATAGTATATAGTATATAGTCTCATAACTGTCCCAAGCTACATGTCTGAGTCTCAGGATCATATTAATTCCATTGATTTTGAACACCATCTGGTGCACCTTCTAGGATATCCACTATTTGGCAGTTGCATCTGTCCCTGAATTATTGTTGGTTAAATTATACCTTTCATTATTTTTAGTCTTGACTGCAAATGATTTAAGTTCTTCAGTGGTTATTTTGATCATCCCTGAAATCCAGAACAGTTCTTGCTGCATATGCACTACTGTATTGGGCCATAGTTCTGCCACTTGTTTGTAAATGTGTCAAGGAACTGATTATGTCAGTTGTACCCATTTCTTAATGTGTGCTTTGTTTTGTACCATCCCTGGTCTTAACAACTTAAACTTTAATGTAATTTTGATATTAATAAACTTTAATGTCATTAATGGCTTCTATGCTTCTGCAGTTATGCTGGGGAGACCCTTATGCCATAAAGACTGAGGATCCTATGGTCCTGCAGAGTCATTTAGGGGTCCTTCTCTTCCATTCTTGCATCAGTAATATTAATCTTAAGGTTAGTTTATTTCTTTGCACTGTTCCATTTGAAAAATTATATTTTAGTTTGGTCAATAATGGCATGTAAATCCTGATCTCAAATGCATTATGACTGATGTACTATCAGTCACAATTAATAGCATTGTGGCCACAAAGTACTTTATTGTTTAGTAGCACACAACACAATTATTTAATTGAGGCACTAAAGCTGGAGCTATTGCTGACACGTCTCTATTTGCTATACCTCTGGAGCAAACACTGCACTAAACTTCCTTCCTTCCTTCCTACATTTAACTCCAGGAGAATATAAAGGGGACATAGGACCTTAGTGCATCCTTTTTTAGCCTGCTAATGATCAGACAACAAACAATGCTTCAAGAATGCGATTTATCACTTGAGATAATATTTCTGTATTTCAACACTTCAGTGTTGGTGGTTTATGCTACTTTTAATGTACAACTTCAGGGAGTAGATATGAAATTTTTGAACTTTTCATTGCACACTGCATGAGCAGTTTGTCTGCTTGGCTTTAAGCAGCAGAATGCTGTAGAAAGGGATAGGCAATGCAATATTTTTTCATTCCTTTTTTCCATGGCTGTTAGAGGTCTTGAGGTCTTGCTAGAGGTATTGATAGGAGGCACCACAACCTGTAGACCTTCTGCTCCCTGGAGGGTGTAGATGACTGTATTGTAGAGGAGTCATGGTTTGGAGTCATGGAAAGTGCCTCAGCAGTGGAGAGTTGTAGAGTATATCACACCTTTGGGACAACTGCTGCATAGAAATGAACTAGGGGTAGAGGAGTCTGAGTCTATATTAAAAGCAACCTCACATCTAAACTGTTTAAAGTGTATGATCCACTGGAACTCATACATGTGCAACTCATCATAAACAGGTGGCTGGATTCATGATGGCTTGCATGGCTTCTAAGAGTAGAGTAAGACTCCATTCAGCCATCATGTCCTACGAGCGATCCAGGAATAGCCTGCAGGGGCGTGCAAGAGAGCTCCTAAAACGGCTCTTACACGGACAGGGCTGGGATATGCAAATTACCTCAATTGCAGGTGAAAGGCATGCAAATGAGGTAGATTTGCAATTCAGGAAACCCAAACCTGTCCGAGTAAGAGCAGTGTTATTTGTAGAAATGTACTCAGTTGACAACTAGTTTGCAAATAGCAAAACGGAGCCATGACAGCTCCAAATAAAGGTTGCATCCAGTGCAGAAAGCTTCCCAATGGCCAAATATATAGCCAATGGCAATGTTTCCCGATGCTATATAAAAAAAATATTTTTTTTTCTCCGATTTCTGATGTTTAGGTGTAGCACAGTGCCGCGCAAACAGGCTGCACTCTAAAAACCAGAAAACTAAAAATTAAAACCCACAAATGTGGATCTTATTTAAATTGTGAATGTACAATGCAAGGGAATGGCAGGCTGAAGGGGTTCAGGCGCCTAGGCAGCGAGACATTTCCCTGTGGTCCATTTGACTGGGGACACATGGCTGCAGTGACATTCAGCTGCAGAGAAATATGTCTGTTTGCAAATTCCCTGTGGGCAAAGAGAAGCACACACTGCCACGCTCACAGCATTAATAGCCAAATGCATGGCGGTAGAAGAAGCAATGAGTGTTGTGCTCAGTGTACAGTACATACTTATATAACTACAACATGTAGAAGTGTGCTACAGCATGGAGGAAATCCTTCAGGCTACTGTAGTCACATTTATGCTCCAGTATGCATTTTAGGTAATGTTCCCTAGACACTGTGAATGGGATAGTGGTCCACACATTCTAATTATAAAGGCACTGCCCATTGTGCACTGCAATTTTACTGCCACTGACATGCCCTCTGGCCAGCCTGCTGCTGATGCCTGCCATATTGCCTGCTGTCTCATGTTCCCTTGGGGACCATGGACATTGTTTTCCCCCTGTGCATTTGGTTATTAAAGCTGTGGGCATGGCAGTGTATGCTTCTCTTTGCCCACAGCGAATTTGCAAACAGCCATATTTCTCAGCAGCTGAATGTTACTTCAGCCATGTGTCCCCAGTCAAATATACCACAGGGAAATGTCTCGCTGCCTAGGCGCCTGAACCCGGCTGAAGACAACATGGCCACTGAGTAGAGGTTGCTAAGGGGGGAAGCTCAGTCTAAGAGATGTAACCAAGCATTAGTAGGCAATCCTATGCAAAGGAGGGTTAGGATAGTGAATCGCAAGTTTACATAGCAAATGAGCACAGTCAGTGGAGTGTAGGAGTAGGATAAGTGGAGCAACAGAGTAGAAGATAGGTGACATCACGAGTGGGGTATGTATGAAAGAAGTGAAGCTCATTGGAGCAGAGTGGCATGTGTCAGCTGTCATTTATACATCATGGAAAGAGGTGTGTCAACAGGTAGGCTAGGTAAAGGCAAGAAATGGAAGGTGCGTGCCGTGGATAACACCAAAGTTTCTTGCTGAGTGGGTATGCGCGCGTGTGTGCACCTGTAAACCCGAGTAAGACAGAGTGCGTGCGTGTAACCATGAGTGCGTGCATTTAAGCCAGAGTAAGCATGTATAAGGCTGTTTAAAGAGTTGTAAGTGCATTTGCACTGGTGTGCACACATTTTAACCCGAATAAGCAAGTTTTAGTCCGTGTAAGCATGTGTGCGTGTGTGTGAGCTGCTGTGAGCGTGTTTGTGCTTGTGTGCGTGGCGCTGCCCCCGAGGAAACAGAAAGGAAAAAGGAAGCACAACAAATAGTAGGAAGCTACCAGGGAGTACTAGCAGAGCTAGCAGGTGAAAACAATCAGAATCAGGCAATTACACAGGCAGTACACTAGCCCAGCCCAGCCTAGCACTTAAAACTCTGCAAACAACAGTCCATTATGTTTCTCACAACAGACAGTGCAGTAAGCTAATAGAAGTGAAAACTGAAAAAGCTTTACTGAGACAAAGAAATGTCAGGGGCTGCCATTGCTGTTATAAGGTGACATATGCAATATGTTGAGGGTGGTGACAATGGAAATGCTGCTGGAAAACCCACAGTGAGGAGACGGAGAAGAGTGTACAGGCCCAGGGTAACCTACCAGGGGCTACATGAGCTGGAGATAGTGGAGTGCTATAGAGTGGACAGAGACCTCCTGCAGCAAATTGTTGAGCTGTGCAGGCCACACCTCACACACAGAACCAACAGAGGGGAACCCATCCCAGTGGAAACCAAGGTATGTGTTGGCCTAAGAATATTAACAGCAGGTACCTTCCAGAGACCAACTGGTGATATGATGGGGATATCACAGGCATCAGCATCCAGGGTACTGCACCAGTTCCTGGATGCCATTTCAGCACATGTCAGTGATCATGTATATTTCCCCAATTCCCGTGAGGTATTGGCCAGCAATATGCACCTCTTCCAGCAAATAGCGGAATACCCTGAGGTAGTAGGTGCAATAGACTGCACGCACATACGCATCAAAGCACCAGCCGGCGAGCGGGGTAGGGTCTACTTCAACCGCAAGGGCTTCCCCTCCATCAATTGCCAGGTCATGTGTGATGCCCAGGGCATAATACTGAATGTTTGTGCTGGCTGCCCTGGAAGCTACCATGATTCCCATATCTGGCATATGACGCAGCTGTACCAGACATTTGCCAATGGGGACATCCCACATGGTCACCTAGTGGGGGATGCTGGCTATGCACTGGAGCCATGGCTGATGACACCCATCAGAAATGCACACACACCTGAACAGGAATGCCATAATGAGGCACATGCACAAACACGTAATGTAATCGAGCGTGTGTTTGGGCTGCTCAAGTCATGGTTTCAGTGCCTGGACACATCTGGTGGAGCCTTGCAGTACTCACCAACTACATGTACCCAAATTATCATGGTATGTGCTATGCTACATAATATATCCTGTGAAAACAGCGGCAGCAGGACCAGCATAGGCCTGGGCCAAACAGCCCCCCACCATTGCCAAGGCCATCACAGGCAGAGCGTGACTTGGAGGAGGAACAACCTGAGCCTGCCCCAGTAGGCAGAAGGAGGCATGCCCAGTATGCTTTGGCCTTGGCAAAGAGGCAACACAAAGCACATACACTGGCTCAGTAGGAACTCTGGAAATGATACCTCTCTCTGACTTGCACATATAGTAAAAGGGATGCCTAAGTTGACACTACCTGCTTTCAAACATGTACAGGGAGTGTAGTATGTGTATCCGACATAGGCAGCCCTGCAGCACCACCTGAGGCATGATTGCCATGTGTTAAGCAATATAAAGCAGTGCTAAACAGCATTTACCACCATGTGGTATATGCAAACAAAATTGCACACACCAACTAGCACAACTGTGGTCAATGTTGAGTAATATTGGGCAACGTCCAGCAATGTTGGTGAATATTGAGCAATGTTTGACAAGCCTGGTGTAAGTAGGGCATAGCTGAACAAAAGCCAACATGCTCATATTTGCTTAACTGACCCTTAAGCAGTCTGGTCTGCTCAGTATGAAAATATAAAGCAGTGATGGGCCTCGAACCCAGGATACTGTGCACTATAGTTAAAGTACTGAACCACTAAACCATGACAGTATTGCAATGGTCAGCCTGTATGAAGGAATGTTGATAAGTCTATGCAAAGTATCTCATGGAAACCCTGCAGGCACAGCATAATCCCTGTCAAGTTATGACACAAAGGTGAGTCCTGCAGTAAGAACAGAACCTGACTTCCAACACACACACAGTATAAATGTTAATATTGGTCATGTTCACACACATCAACAAATGTAGTGGACCTCAGATAGCAACATACTGAAAGGTCACACTGAACATGCTCACACACTTGAATAAATGAGACAAATGTCAGGCAACAAAACATGGAAAGCCTGAATTGGGCATGCTCACACACTTAGGCCATGTCTGAGTACAGCAGTGGGCCACACATATCTGGCAGTTGCATGTGTTAACCCAGGAACCTCTCACTATCCAGCAATCTGCCCTGTGTACACAGTTATATGACAACAGACACATATATAATATAGTGGAACCCTGTAATAATCAAATATGTTCTGCAGATACCTAAGTTGTTTAGAGAAACTGGTAAAGCAAATACAATAAAGACCTGCAAACAGTATCAGCAATAAACATTGTGCATCCCAAACATTAGCATAGGTTCAGAGGTTGATACTAGGCTATCTGCCCTAGGGCATGTACAAGCCTAGTCAGAGTGTGTTTGGCATTCACAACCCTATCAGATTACTACACTGTGCATGTGAATAGTAGATCACACAAGATAGCCCATGTATGTTTAGACTAGTGTGCTTCTGTCTAGCAGGGACACAGACGATATCCCAGGGGTAAACATACGATCACCCATACAGTCATCAAGATGCCTCCTGTAGGTGGTCAGTGGGTGGCTCTGCCTATGTGAAACTGGGATTACAATCCAGAGTGAGTGGAGAATCTGGGATAAGAATCTGTCCCTCCAGCATGTCCTATTAACATCTGTGCTGAGGTATATGTCCCTGGAGTGTGTAGCTCCAAGGGAGTCGGATAGCCTGAGGTGGAGCATGTCCAGTAATTCTGGGTTGGGTATATCTGTAAACAACAGGCACACATCATATCTGAGTAGTTGGTAAGCGTCTGAGTAGAGCTGGAGTTACTGCATCCGAACTGTGCAGGGCATCCGTGTGAGCCCCTAGATCTGCTTGGTGAGAAACTTCTGTGGCCAGTACAGTTGCTGCAGGTGTCCGGTAAGGTACACCCCAAATGTGGCATTGTAACCAAGCATGGTTGTGATGAGTATAGGGGCACAATGATCTCACTCGATCTAGATGTGAAACCATATGGGATAAGGTGGCCTATATAGAAGGTCTGTCCAACCACTGTGGCAACGTGATTGTCAAAGGCGACAGTACGAACAAGTCATGTCCCCAAACCCCTAACAACTCCTACCATATGTAATGGAGTACTACCTATGTGGTAATGTGTGGGCATGTTGTTTTTCCCAAAGGGGATGACTATGCAACTAATGGCATTTAGTTGTAGGCCATGGCTCAGGCACCAGTCATCCTTCTCTGTGAGACCCTGTTTGAGTATGCATGTGGCAGCTGGAGAGTTGATTATGGCACCCAGTTTGCAGTCAAGTGCGAACATGGTCAGCCATATTCCCCCTGTGGTAGCATGTACATCAGACAAATATATACTGAACAAGAAAGGTCCCAGGACCGAGCCGTGTGGGATGCCACGTGTAACTGGTGTATAGTCAGACATGGCACCTGCAATTCTGACCATGTGGGTGCTATCCCTGATCCAGGTAGCAATCCATCATGTGAGATATGTGTCCATATCAATGCCGGTGAGCCTATGCATAATGGCCCAGTGGGTTATAGCGTTGAAGGGTTTTGCAAGGTTCAGGTAGGCTGTGTGGACAACCGTCCCTATGTTGATGGACCTGTTAACCATTTAAAGAATACAAACAGGTTCAAAAGGCAAGATCTGCCCACAGCAATGCTGAAATGTGTAGGACACAGTGTCTGTAGGTTCCTGATGTCTATGCGTATGAGTCCCACGACAATACACCCCATAGCTTTGCAGAACAGGCTAGTTAGGCTTATATGGCAATATTGTCTGTGGTCCATTGTGGCACCAACTCTGTGGAGTAGGACCACTGTCGCTGTACGCCATTCCTTGGGTACATATCCTGTAATAACTCCGATATTGAACAGTGATGTAATGTAAGGGTTACGTCTGTCATGAAGCTCGTGTAAGATGCAGGCCGGGACACCGTCTGGTCCCATTGATGCTGTGATGTACGCTTTTTGGAGGGCAGCACTCACCTGTTACTGTGTGATGTCAGGGAGGTTACACTCTGTCGGGATGGATAGTTGCTCCTTAGGGGGGATGGGGGGGAGACATCTGCCCTGAACCTGTTTGCCAGGATGTTGGCAATGCCAGTGCGTTCAGGGTAAGTTTAGTCAGTATGCAGTAACTCACAGCATATCAGTGAGTGTCCACCCAGGTTCCTGACATAACTGAAGAAGGCTGTGTGATAGTCCTACGTGTCTGGTGCAATTGTCCAGTAGAAGCGGCCCTTAGAAAAGTTCATGAGTGATCGTAGCTGTCTGCTAGTACAGATCACAGATGCCTTCCCTGTCTGGGATTGTACTCTCTCATGTAGTAGCTTCCTCTTGATGTTGTACAGCTTATTAATGGCTGGGGTCTACCAGACAGGTCATTGTAAATTAACGAGGACTAACAGGCAACCAGGAGATGACCACCGACAAACAAAAGCAGGATACAACCCAACAAAGTTCAATGAAGCAATGTCGACTCCAAGGGTGAAATAAAATGCAATTCCATTTATTGTGACAAACGAATATTACCTAGGTTTCGTTTGAAAAAGAACTTCTTCAGATTCTACCAGACAGGTCCCCTGCCATTGGAGGAGTGAGTCCTGTTGTTATTTGGGATAGCACAATCCATGCAGTCCACTAGGTGTCCATAGAATGTGTATGTAAAGGATTCAGCAGTCTGGGCCGTATTTGCCACTGTCTCAGAGTCTCTGAAGGATACCACCTTGCTTTGGTGAAGTGAGACGTTAGCTCATGAGAAGTTCACCAAGATTACCCAGGATGGGTGTGTGGAGGGAATATGTATGTCCAGTGAGATACATGTATGTTCTGACCTTACCAATGAGGGGTATATCACTGGTTTGGAACATAGAGTCCCCATGTTGGTGATGATTAGGTCCAATATGTATTCCCCTTGTGGCTGTGCTGACTGGTTGTGCTATAGCATATGAGTCTACAAATTATAGCGACTGTTGGGCAAGGGTGTTGGGGCTTGAGTAGTATCCCCAGTCAATATTTGTGTATTTGAAGTCACCCAATATAATGGTGTTTGTGGAGACCTTCATATTCTCCATAGTTCCCATGAAAGCCGAGTGTGGTTCCTGAGTTTGGGAGGGTGGTCTGTAGCAGGCAACAAACTGAAAGGCAGTTTTTCACAATGGTAGTTGTATATGTATGGTCTGTGATGCTTTGTGCAGTGCTACTAACCCATAGGTGTGTGTATCTGTGATGTTTATGGATACTCCACCTAGTTGTGTTGTCTGTTCCAAGTCTTGTGGTCAGAAAGCATGGTATGAAACATAACCTGGTAGTGCTGTTGTGCATAATTGAGCCTGAACCATGTGTCTGTTCATGCACAGATATCGCTATCCACCATACTGAGGACAGTCCTGAGTGGCCGCAATATGAGGGTAACACATCTGGTGTTGAGCAGCATTACCCTTAGTTTCATTTAACCTGTAGTGTCTATGGAGGTGGGATTGTCTTTTGAGCCCTGCTTAAGAAAGACACTATGGTGGTAGCAAGAGCCTTAGCCAGCATTCGAAAGTCCAAGGGTGACAGGTGCAAGCTGTCCATAGTGAAGCTACATGGCATGTCGAGCTTGTCACCACAGGCTTACAGACACTGTATCCCCTATGAATGAAACAAATTTGTTAGGCAACTGTTAAATGTGATATGTTTGTCTGTATACTGTGACATTATAATTGGTGGGTGTAAGATGCTAGACAAGGTCAGGGTCATACTGGCCTGGGTTACATGATCAGAGTGTTCCTCCATGTATCATGTCATGTGGTCCAGGGAGTAACGTCTGAGGTTTTACGCACCAGCATGGACAATGATGGTGTCAGTCCTGTACTTGCTTTGGAGTGACCTGACTGCATGTGTTATGTAGACCCAAAAAGAAAAATGCCAGCACCAAGGAAGATCCAAAATCAGTTTATTGGTGACTGAAACTAGACCGGTTTCAGCAGCAAGGCTTTCATCAGTAGTGCAGTAAGCAGAAAAAAATCTGCATATGTTTACTTTTAACCAATCCAATTTGGTTAAAAGTAAACATATGCAGAATTTTTTCTGCTTACTGCACTACTGATGAAAGCCTTGCTGCTGAAACCGGTCTAGTTTCAGTCACCAATAAACTGATTTTGGATCTTCCTTGGTGCTGGCATTTTTCTTTTTGGGTCTACATAGCACACTTGCCGTGCACCTGCCTAACTTGCTAGCTCTCCTACATTACATTGCATGTGTTATGTGGCAGATCCTGGCACCCGACAGAAAGCCCAAAGTGACTATTCCCTTGTTTGGGCTGGTGAGTGGTACGTCAGTGTGTCTGACAATAAGTGTCGCCTATTACAAGTGTTTTAGGTGTGTTATTTAGCCCGAAGGGCACTGACTGTGTGGCACACTGACATTATGAACTATGTGATATGTGGGTATTGTAGTGGGGTAGCAGTTGTGTGTGTGTGTGTGTGTGTGTGTGTGTGTGTGTGTGTGTGTGTGTGTGTGTGTGCCTGTTTTGGAGGTCTCTGCTGCTTACGCAGAGTTCATTTACAGCATCCGAGTACATCTATGTGTGATAATGTGGTTTGAGTGCTGTCGCTAAAGGATATGTGAGACTGATATGTGGTGTGTGTGGTTACCTTCACCACCTGATAGACTGTGCCAGTCATGGGTCGAGAGAGTTCAGCACCCTGTATGTCTATATTGGTGCATCTCACACATATATTTTGGTTTGTCGGGAGGAGGAGAGGGTTGTCTGTGTACATGAGGCAGATGTGACATTGTGTCAGCATCACAATATTCACCAGCTGGACTGGAGAGTACACACGAAACCGACCCCTGGACATGCCAGGATATTATGATGACATAATCTGTAGCCTGATCACAATGGATAAGTAGGGTGTTAAGTGTGTAAAAGAGTATAACAGGGATAAGTGCTCAGGTTCGTTGGTGTTTTGTAAAGAGTAGCTGAGAAGGAGTCCAGACTGAATCATGACACCTTTTTCAGCTATGTCATAAATAGCAATGTACACCCATATATGTCCTGAGTCAGGGCCAACTGTACCTGACTGGCAAGCCGATATCCTGACAGACAGACCCATATATACATACCCACCTCCCACTGACGATAGTCCATATCATCATACCAGGAGATATCACATGTAGAATGGATGAGCAGCTACCCCCAATACCAAAAGCATGGCAGCAAGTGGAATGGGGGTGTGTGTATGTGTGCAGTTTTCTTTGAGAGGATTGACCTTTTTGGAGACTGGGAAAACTAACTAAAAGAGGTACATTCCTCTTTTGAAAGTCTGATGATGTCACCATCCTACAAATACAGACAGAGAAGGGAAACCAGCCAATAAAGCAAATAGTGTGCCATGTTAATGCGTCTCACACTAGTATCATACGATAGTTAGGAAGGGGTTTGAATCCTGCAGACACTGACAGCGTGTGTGTCACTGTTGGTCAATGTGGTGTGGGTTTTGGTTTTACTATGGTAGGGCATATTATGATTAAAACAGTAAGTGCATTGCACACATCAGGTATCTGCATGGCAAATATATATGTGTACATGTCCCCTCAATCAGTACATAGGTGTGAAGCCTGCATACTACATGAATACATCTGCTTCCATTGACAGGTTGTGCCGCTGCTTCTCAGATCGTAGGTCACATATGTATGTATGTGACAAGGCCGTAAACTGTTGTGATCTGTGGCCAAGGTCATCTGTGCCACACACACCCATGACAGTTACTAAAGAGTAGTGTGAGTGAGGGTATATGCCTGGGGTATATGTCAGACATGTTCATACACAACAAAGACTGGCAATAATGGACAGTATAGGTGTACAACTGCCTTGTGGATATGCATTCAGGCCTCTAATGTCTTATATGATACACCGAGGGACTCCACAATACCTATGGATATGTGGATACCAAGGGACACATGACATAACACGAGGCTGTATGTACACATTGGTACACAACATACATGTTGAGGTCTACCATCGATGTGGTACTGATGGGATAGTATGTATAGTAAATGTGGATGACTATACCATAGGCGGCTTACTGACATACAGCATGTATCAGACAACAGGTATCTGTCTGTATGATACCCTTGTGTAGGATATGTGTCCCATCCGGGGAATGCATTGTAGGCCAATGCATGCATTTCCAGATGTGGATGGACACATCCCTAGTGTGTTTGCATGAACCTAAGGGGGCTATATGCCAAACAGGTGTGGTCGCAGGAATGGGTGGCGGTCAATACCACTGGTTAGTGTTAGAGTATATTACCAGAAGGATCCAACTGTTACTGAATTCCCTACAACTGTGTGTCATTTGTCAGGACATCATCCAATGATTGTTTATAGACATGCTGTTGAGGTTGTGTATACAACCAGACCGCAAATCATTGACAGATATTAATAGTATCACCCACAGCATAGTGTCAACCCATGTCATACACACATGTGAACCCATGTTAGTACATAACTGTAGTAGAATGCATACTGGCCATTGAAAGTTACTATTAGATGTTAACAATGTGTACAACAGGGTATGCCACACATCCCATGTGTCCACCATGCACATACATGCAGACAGTGTGCACCCACCATGTTCACAGATGTACACTTGCTAATCTGTACTGCACACATCTCACACGTACTGTCCACTCACTAACACATGCTGGCAACACATTACACTTCAGCCAAGTGGCACATGGGTGAACAATACATACTCAGACCTAACAGTGTTGTAAACAATGCTACATTGACAATCAGAGCTTTGATGCATAATGCCTGCTCAGACATACCTACAAGGATGTCATTACAATTTCCTGTTGACAACTTGCTAATATTGCTGCACTGCTATAATGTCACCCTGTGCATCAGCACCATGTTAGCCTGTTCCTGCATCAATGTTACAGATGACAGGAGGTGACACAGGTATCATCATATGCACAGGGTGTGTTGTTGTTTGCCAGAGCCTGACATTGAGCCATCCAATCAACATGTCTGTGAGTGTGTGTGTGTGTGTGTGTGTGTGTGTGTGTGTGTGTGTGTGTGTGTGTGTGTGTGTGTGTGGGACAACAGTACAGCATGGGCCAATGTTGATGTAATGTGTGTGTGTATGTGTGAGCCCTAGTTGTTTGGTTAATGTGTGTGTGTCTGCATGCACACAGCTCCACCATGTGGCTGCCATATATGGTAGTTTGTGGGACAGCCACAGACTGTAACTGCTAGGCTGTACAGATCACTGTCTCTGGCCACAGACACAGTACCTGTGCCTATCAAGGGTGCTATGGACAGTATCGGGTACCAACCCAGACTGGGTACTGTCATCAGAGGCAGAAGTATGATGATTGGACCCATGTCCCTGCTAGGACTGGCCAGAGCCACGTGCACGTGGTTTACTGGGACGGTCAATGGACAGGCCAGCCCCAGCATGGCTGGGGCTGGTACTGCCACTACAGGAGCGGCTGTGAACTGTGGGCCATCTGCGACCACTGCCAGCTGTTGCTGTTGCTGCCATGCATCCACTTCAACATCGCAGCCATCCCGCATGGCCCTGGCTCATGGAAGACATGTGGAGGGCATCTACTGTCTCCCCCCAACATCTATCAATGACCTCGGTGTAATTCTGGATGGCACCAGCAAGGTCACGGATGCTGTCATTGATAGCAGTGTAATGGGCCCTCTGCGTCCTAAGTCCCTGTCTGGTGTACCATTCCATACGTGCCTGAGCCTGCATTACAGCCCAGAACATACTGGATGTTGTAAGACATGTGAGGGCACGTCTGCCAAAGGCAATACGACCAGCAGTGCTCCCCCAAGAACTCCTGGACCTCCGCCTATGTGGTACCATTCCAGGAATCTGGCTATGGCTGCTGTGAGGGAATGCAAGTGCCATGGGTACCACACTCTCCTGGTCAATGCCAACTGTATGCTGTCCCTCGCCTATGGCCATTGGTGATGAGGGATGTATTGACAGTATGAGTGTGCGCATAGATGGGGTTGAACGCTGTGTGCTGTCGATTGGCGGACCAACGACAGACCCTGTCAAACCTTCCTGTGCCAGAATACATGTCTCATCATCACCACTATTCCTCGCAGTGGCTTCAGGTTCCCTGCTGCTTTCGGCCACCCCTAACTCAGCACCTGTGAGAGGAAGACAGGAAACACACTTTACAGTCTGCACATGATGCATGCACACATGCACACACCCACACATGCGCACATATATATTCCTCACTACAGCACATACACACACACACCAGCAATCCAACACATACTCTATAGTGGGTGAAGGTGGGTGCTAGTATCACAAGACAAACGGTCACCACACACGTGTCAGCATGCCGAATATGTGTTGCACAAGACCATGCAGTGCAAGTGTAGGCGTCCCTATTTCATGACAGTGTACATGGCTTTGATGCAACTGTGTAGTTGTTCAGTGATTGGCTACACCCTGGAACACAATGTGTACCTGGACACAACATTGCTGTGCAAGTATTATCAGCTCTGCAATGCCCTGTGCACCATCACTCACAGGTATACATGCTATGGCTGCATGTGTTATCTGTGTGACACATAAATTTCCATGTCTGAGTACAGTGTCTGTGTCCATAGCAGATAATAGTGGGCACAGGTGTAGCACATGCATGCTATGTACACACAAGGGATGAGTGATGCATGTTGACATGAAGGAATCCCAATGTTCGACATGACCAGTGTACAGTGGTTATGGTGAGTTTGGGACATATTGCAGATATGTCGGTGCCAGCCATGGCATGGCATGCTACACGACTGCAACATTAAACACCACACATACCCAATGTGTGTCATGTGACCTATACACCCACTAGCATTCCAGAACATATATGTGACACTTTGTTCGGATGGTGACTGCTGTTCATATTGTGTATACTGGCATATGTAAGCACACACACAACATTGAGGTGCACAGCAATGACTGCTATGAGTAGTACTGTGGTCACTGGAACTGGATGGGGTGTAGTACCCTGTGCCATCATCAACATGCATCTTGTGGTCACTCACAGCTACTAATGTGTGCAAGACCAACACCTAGCATGCTGTACCTGAACTGCAGTGCTGTGGCTACCTTCACAATTACACAGCCACTTTGTACATGGGTGTGTGAGGTGCCCGATAGGGAGCATTGCCTAACATGACTGTGTTATGTGTTGAAGAGTGTTGCACAGCCCCATGGCAGGCCTCTACCCCTGAGGCACATCATGTGTGTGTGCATGACATGTGAGATACTGAAGTGTGACCTTACAGCGGGTGTGTGGTAATGTCAAATGTAGCATGTTTTCGTGTACTGCATATGATAAACGTGTTCTGTTGTGTACAGCTGTAGCAACTATGCATATCCAATGTGCAGTACAGTGTTGCCACAAATGTGTCTGCTGCTCTGTGCATTGCATGTGATTGAGGCAGCTACTGACTTTACTGAGATGTTTAATGTCTCACAGCAAACATGCACAGCATACATTATGCGTAGGTGTGTTACGTGTACATGGCCTACACCTCAACTATGACATGCACATGTCATTACCAATATTAAAGTGTTAACACACTCACCAGCATGGATCGTCTGCTCTGCTGTCACACCAGAGGGACCTACAGGAATATGACACAGTTTGTCAGTTGCCACAACTGTGACATTGCTACTGTGAGTGTGCTAAACTACAGTCTAACAACAGTCAACAGTCACAGGTGTACAGATACTATTCCAAATATCAGTATTGCACAAAATAGGCAGCACAACTGCTGAACACACAGTACAAATCTCACATATGCATATTCTAACAATACAGGTAACTGTAGTTTCATAGTTTCATAGGTTAGTACTAGGCTAACTGCCCTTGCAAGCCATTGTAAGCCTAGCCAATTATCCCTTGTGAGGCTCAAACCGTGCACCTTGTCTTTGTAAGGCAAACACCTTAACCACTAGGCCACCCTCCCAAGGGCATATTACCTGCACGCTCCATGTCATCATGCTGGATGGCTCTGGCCTCCATGCTGACACATGTGTGACGCTGTTGCTGCTGTAGGCCAGGAGCCACCATGCTTAGGAGCAGCTCCTCCACTCTGGTGAGGGGGGATGTATGGCCGCCCCACCACCTGTGGCAAGCTGTTGTCTATGGATATCAGACGCACGCCGCCGGACATGTCTAATTAAATCACTGCAGTGATGGCGTACCTGCTCATATGTCCGGTTATGCATGCCTATGTCATTTACCCAAGGAACAAGATCTTGCCACAGTGCAGTACGCTCATGCTGGTGCTGGCTGGCCCTGGAAAACAGCAGTGTATAGTGCTGCACCAGGCTGTTATGTATTTCCTGTTCCTCCGCAGCTGTATATGACAGATTGCATTGATGAGCCATAGCCCTGGAAGACAATTAAACAATATGTGTGAGCACGTCATGTGGCACATTTAACATTATTAAGTACAGATATCACTTAACTGCCATATATAGCATCTGTTTGTCTGTCAGAGGATACACACGTTCAATACCACATATCAGTGCTCAGCCCACAACTGGCTGACAGTGCCTGCCACACTCCATATAACAAACCAGTATACACCAGCACTTGGCACACTGTTTGGGATACAATGCACAACCTCGCCACGGGGGTATATATCAAGCTAATGCATGAAGAAATATGTCATCCAATGCAATGAATGTAAAGTACATTTACAGTATTACCAGTAAACCACCCTAGTCATTGATGCCATACCCCTCCCTAACATATGTGCACGGTTCTTAATATAGCTGGCATACTGCTGTAACAGAGTATACATGTTGCTAGGTAAACACACATATCCTGTAACACACATGTGAATGTGGGCATGGTACAGGCATCATTACACACACATCAGACATACATACAACACACAAATGTATGCCGACACAGATGAGCATTACCTGTGTACCTTACAGTACTGTGTGCCCCTTACATATACCTATGTGTGAGGTATGTAATCTGTGCAGACTACAGGAAACACACAAGAGAGTGTTACCAGGGAATGGGAACATATACCATACTGTGCTGTTTAGGCCTACAGCTTCAGGTAGTACAACAGTTCATATGTGAGCTGGATTCACCAGCAGTACCACTTACTGAGCATACATGTATTGATTCAGCCTACAATAGGACACCACAGTCGTACACAAGGAACTACGTCACAACATATGCCATCCTACTATGTCTGCATCCCAATAACTGACACATCTTTCTCTGGCCTCACACCTAGGACACAAACTACCATGACAGAAACAACCTCACACTAAGCTATCACACCTTTACAGACCTTGCACACATTCACTGTCACATTCATTCCACCTCACATAGCAGGTATTGCACTGAGCACATGTGTGTGTGCATTGTGTCATAGGTAGGTAATACGCTATTGGCCCTAGGGCCTAGAGCAGCCTAGCCATATGCTACCTTGGCATTTGACACACATGTAATGTGATTTCACTTGCTCCTGCCAACCGGATACACAGAGGAGACTCCCAGGGCATATTACCTATCTCCCAAACAATCATCAGGGGTATGTATGACATCTGCTAATGAGGAGCCTTGTTTGTTAATGCTGGGTGGCTTAGTCCAGAGTATGGCATATTTGTGGATAGGAACCTATACCTCCAGCATGTGCTGTTTATTGAGGTGGCACGGATTAGGGCCCTAGGTCATGTAGCCCGGAGGGATTGTGAGGTGTTGACATAATGGTTGGCTGACTGCTATGGGTGTGACATACCTCTGTATGTCCGGCAGAGGTAACCTCTGGGTGGGCAGTATGCAATGCACCCTAGCTGTGGTTTTGTGAGTCAGTCTGCATAGGGCATTTGTTTGAGGGCAGTATTACTCTTTGTGAGGTATGTCTGTGGCCTTTGCACTTGCTGTAGTTGTCATGTGAGGTACATACCGCATGGGGCATTGTGATGAGTAGAGGGGAACACTTCCTATATTTCCCTAGATGACACACATTTTGTGATGACACGTACCACGTAGACAGATTACAAGACTAGTGTGGCACTGTGATTATCAAAGGGGAGGCTACTGTCCACCTGTGTCCCATGTTCCCTTCTGACACCTTCAGAGTTAGGCAGGCTACCACCTATGTGGTAGTTACTGGGTAAAGTGTTTTGGAATGGGGTATGGCACTGCAGTACCAACACTGGTGTTCAGTCCATGCCTTGGTCAACAGGCACCTGTTGCAGTACATATGACCCCGTGTCTCCCTCTCTCTCTCTCTCTACATATATATATATATATATATATATATATATATATATATATATATATATATATATATATATATATATATATATATATATATTTATATATGTGTATATATATATATATATATATATATATATATATATATATATATATATATATATATATATATATATATATATATATATATATATATATATATATATATATATCTATACATAGCTATACATATCTATACATATCCATAGATATCTATACATATCTATACATATCCATATATATCCATATATATCTCTATATATCTAGATATATCCATATATTTCTATATCTATACATATATATATATGTATATATATGTATATGTATATATCGATATATATATATATATATATATATATATATATGTATATATATATATATATATATATAGACATATATAGATATATATCCATATCTATATATCTATATATGTATATATATATCTATAGATGTATCTATATATATATATATATATATATATATATATATATATATATATATATATATACACATATATATATATATATATATATATATATATATATATATATATATATATATATATATATATATATATATATATATATATATATATATATATATATATATATATATACACATACATGTATATATCCATTGCTGTACATACAGATGCACATATAGGCACATATACTGCCCACCTTTCATGGTGGGGATGTCAATTATGCAACAGTTGTGAGACATACGGTTATGTAATAATATTGCACAGTGTTGTGCAGAATGAATTTTGCTGTCCTCAGGCCGTATAGCTGTAGCAGGCCTCACTGCCTGTAGCTCAGTCCCACAGAGTTTAACCACCACATGACATATACCGGCACTGCTAGCTGTCTGCAATGCCACACACTACAACCTACATACATTTGTGCACATAGCAACCTTCAACAACATATATTTGTCCAGCCTTCATTAACAGTTCCAGTATGTCCCTTGCCCTATGCATATGTGCATATACATATAGATACAGACTGCTGCCACATATGGATGATTCACAGTATGTAGAGTACCCTTCAGACACATCATTCGGATGCCTGCAAATACATATCTGTTACATACCTTACCTTTGTATTCCTCACCTCCATCTGTTGTAGCTGTTGCTTTATTTTTTTTTTTTTGGTTTTGGTTTCCTCTGTGTGTTGGTCTTTCTTTTCAGTGTCTGTCTCTTACAGCTTGTTTGTCTCTGTCTGTCTGTCTGCTTGTCTCTGTCTGTCTGTCTGCCTCTCTCGCTCTCTCTCTCTCAGTTGGTGCAATGATATTATTGCATGTGTGGACAGCAAGTACAGGCTGCTTTTCTAGGTATCTGCACATGTGCATGTGATGGCCTCTGCACCAGTTGGTGTCTACCATTTAGTAATTGCATGCAGCCTGCTGTGTGGTAATTGCAGTACTCACTGTGATTGCAGGACACTGCTATAAAATGCTAGGTTAGGTAGGCATAGCCCTTTCGGTTGTGCAAGGTGGGACCCATGCTTGTTTGCTGTGGACACTGTTGTCTGAGTCAGAAGGTTGGTATATGTCGCATATATGAAGCTAGGGTTGTAGCCAGTGATATGCATGTTGTACTGAAACCTTACTGTTGCTTCTTCCACTGCACGCTTCTCAGTGTGTAAGTTTACTCACACCACCTAATGCTAGCACTGGATACATGGGAGTATGTACCTTCTTTTCGAATGAGAGAATTAACTGGCATACAATGGTAGTTATTGCAATGTGTTCCTATGGCTTTTCTATTTTCCCTTTACATTCACTCATTGTAATGCATGATATATTTCTTACAGCACCAAGTTATCTTATATCTGCTGTGGCTTAGTGGTACTTCATGCAGACTGGTGAGTCCAAGGTGTGGGGTCCGAGACTGAAAAGGGTATTTTATTTTGCTGCTGAACAGTACAAGGGCCCTGTCATACACAGTGACTAAGGCAATTTTAAGCAGTTGTAAGCGTGTTTGCATGGGTTTGTGCGATGCTTAGCGACGCTTAGCTAAGCACACACATGCGAACACTGGTGCAAACCCGCTAACTACTGCTTAAAAGTGCTTACTCCCGCTAACCCCCATGCTAATTTTTTTTAAAGAAAAGAAAATGGGAGATAGGAAAGTGGTGAAAAAGGGGGCACAAAGAGGGACACACAGAAGGTAAACAAGCTCGAGATGTGCAGGATGGATGTAGGGAAGGTCCATAGCTGCCCATTTCTTTAACAGCTACAGCTGTGCATATGCAATGAATTTGGACTCAAATTTGAAACCTTTCACCCCTGGGAGAAGGGTGAGGACAACAAAGTATGTTATACTGCCAATTCTAATTATTAGCTTACATGTTTGTCTGATGGGCATGTGTGCGAAATGGGCAGCTATGTATGGGGCATACTTTTTTTGTGGGTACAGATTGCCCTTTTTTTTTTTTTAATCAGGTGAGAGTGGGAAGTGAGGTAGAGGAAGTAGGTATGTCCGGGGAGGAAGGTTGGGAAGGTAAACAGACAGGACAGACAAGACGCATACAGGGGCGGTGTATGACACATGGAGTGGGTGACACAATTGACGGGGTCAGATGTTTGGAAATCGCAAGCTCATGAGCCCACAGATGGTAACAGTGGAATTGAGATCCCCACCCATGGGCAGGCACCACTGAACCTTCACAGCCCCGAGGGTGGCTGTGCTGGGGGCTGCATAGGATGGGCAGGCTCACCCGTGAGACACACCACTCTCTCCTCAAGCGGCGTAGGAGATCAGGGACTGAACGCTGGAACTCCCTATGCACCACAGCCCGGACCCTTTGAAGGGTGACAGGTGGCCCTTGTCTGCCCATGCTTGCACAGAGGGGGGCAAGCCCCATCCTCTGCAGTGCTTCCACCCAAAGGTGGCACAGGACCAACAGAGGAGGGGAGCCCAGGCTGGGCACCGGACCTGCTGGTGCCAGGTGCACTCGCTGGCTGAGGAGGAACAGGTTGGTCCTCTGGGACCGGCCTTCCCATACGTTCTGCGATTAGGTGTGTTTAATTACAACATAAGCAAAACAGCATTTCAGATTAGTTGTAACAGCATGCAATAATATTCCTATTAACCCAACACACCAAGGGTACAACAGTTGAGCAGCAAGCATAACACATGCATATATTGAACCACAGTGATTATTCCAACAGCATGCAGGGATGTTTGGTAGCAACAGGCCACGATGATTGTGGTGTTTAAACAGGGCACATGCATCGACGTGCATGCAAATATTTATAGAACAATAGGACATATGTCCCAACAAATATTTAAGATTACACATACCCATTAAGGTGTGGAATTGCATGGTTTATGCACATACAGTAGGGTGTATAAAAAATCTCGGTTAACATCTTATAATGACCTTTTAGTCTACACTACATTCCTAGTGACTGCAAGTGTATATCCCCTACCTGTATTATTACACTTGCCACCATACATTAGGTTGTGTACTGGGTTTGTCTAGTTCAATATATGCCTGACATATATCTGACATACAACTGTCCAGGATGCAGATGTTACTGCTACATATTTCTTGATTGCATTTATATTTCTTTATCTACATCTCTGGGATGTTTTCACATGACATTTTCACTTTGATTTGTACAGAACCCTGCATTTCTTAACACACACTCACATTTCTGGGGAAAAAATAACATGGTACACGTGTGCCAGGTTTACTTATTCATGCCAGCCAGTAACTGCCTGTTGTGGACTGTATATATGTTTCACAGCTACTAGTACTTCCATCACTGACTTTATATGGGATTGCACAACTCTGGGTTGCCAGCACCTTTTCAAACAGTACTGTTTGTATACTGCAAGGGTACAACAACATTTCAGACTCTGTGACACAGACACACTCTGGGTTTAGACCTTTATTAATGACATTACACACTTTTCCACAGGCTCACTCCTTTATTTGTTTTAACGGTGTATATGGCAGACATGTTCAAGACATATAATACCTTTATTAATAGGTTAGAACAATCTTTTTTCAGGCTCACTCACTTATTTTATATAACAGTGCCTGCAGAGATATTATTCCAGACATGTTACCTTTCATAATGGGTTTCTACACTCTTTTTCTGCCTCTCTGACATTTTTATCTGACAGTACATGCAGAGGACTTATTCAGGCAATTTTATGGCTGCATTATTGGACTACAACACTTTTGTTCATGCTCTCTCCCATATTTTATATAACAATACATGCAGAATAATCACTAACCTGCCTGGTGGCGTAGTCTTAGCAGCCTATCAGCATATGCTTGCTGATTTATAGCACGGTCACCTGCAGCTGTAAAGTAAATGAAGGGATATTGAGACATACCTATCCATTATACTTACTCCATTATCAATTCTTACATACTGCATTCCATGGCTAAATACTCAGTTGTGGGGCATCCCACATCCCACGGGCCTCCTGTATCCATTGGTTCAGGCTGTCCTGCTTTCATCTCTTCAGGTCTGCATGGTGGTGATGGACCTGCTCACCAGTCCAAGGAACGCCTGTGGCACTGGTGAGGTCACGAGCTAACCGGTTTCAAGCCTCTGTCTTGTACTCCATCCCTTGCAACTGGCCCTGCAGGAGTCTTGACTCGTGACGGTGGACAAGGAGCCAAACCATGTATTTGGACTCCTCGATGCCCCAACTTTGCGCTCGGAATCATGTTCCCTCTCACCAGACATTCTAACTGCAGATGTGAGCTACAATCAGTTATGGTGTGTATTCCCGCCTGTGGGGCTTAAATATGTTGTATTTCCCGCACTTTTTTGTGATTGGCCGTTTTGTAAAATTCTCGGCTGACTGCAGACCTGATTAGTAATGGTTAAACTACCATTCGTAAGTATATAAAAGTTAATAATGGCTGTTTCCCCTATGTTGTCATGGCTTAGTGGTTCTGTACTTTGCTTCTGATGCACAGAGTCCTGGGTTCAAATCTTGTCATTCATTTTATTTTCATACTATCCAGACAGGCTAGCAGGTGTGGCTGCATTTAAGCAACTTTGCTCTACGTTGTTGCTCAGTACCCTACGGTGCCCTGGTTGGCACGGCGTGCACGTCCACGCAAACACATTGCGCTGGGTAAACTGCCATTGAACTATGGGCAACTCTATTATGCTGAGTAAAGCACTATGAAACAATGGGTACCCTATTGCTCTAGATAAAGCTCTATTAAACTACGGGCAACTCTATTCGGCTGGGTGAAGCACTGCTTAACTGCAGGCAATTTTTTATCAGGATCCTTTAAAATATTTATTTTATTCACTGATACATTGGCAATTTCACTGCTTTTTGGTAATGTTTAAACATATTTGTCAGGTATTATTACATATACTGATTTAAAAAATAAATACGAAGGGGAGTGGTGGGACTCAAACCATGAATGCCTTTTCTTTGTGCAATCGCTCTACCATTACGCTATTGCTATTTGGTATGATTTGCATTAACATCCTTTCTTATGCTCTTCCATGTCAGAAATGCTAACTCTAGCTAAATAATGATCACACTTGCGCACACACGCGCAAATGCGGGCAGCTATTTTGGGGATTTAAAAAAAATATATTTAATGTTTTGAGTTTTAGAACTGTGATAGGGGTTTACAATATCAGGGAGTGTGGTGTTGGGTGCAGGGACATTTGAGCGGACTCGCTCTTGTGTGTGTGCTTTGTTTAGTTTTAAAACACTTGCAGGGGCGTGGACATTTAGACTGCTTGGCAGCCGGACACGCCCCCTGCTTTCTTACATGGTCCGTGTAAGACTTACGGTTGAGTCAGCGTGCCCTCATGCATATTCATGGCACGCTGATGTCAAACCATTAAACTGCAGCCTCCGAGTAAGACTTATTAAGTCATACACGGAGGATTAGTGAATCCGGGGGAGGTTGTTATACCATGTCCTTGCAAGCCATGTGTCCCCCTCCATGTCCCAGGAAACCCATGCTACCTAACTCAAGGTGCTGGAGTTCCTCGCCGTTCAACCCAATATAATATTCATGGGGATCTTGGCTAACCCTCTGTAGAATGGGAATCCTGCACCACTTCTAATGCACAAGCACAGTGATTCATAAGCTATGTTACTACCTGCATCCTGGAACTGTTGTTCCATTCTCCTGCCAGGGTAAAAACATCCTTGACGTTATACTCACAATGATTGTGGGCCAGTGTTCCTCACCCAATGTAATGTCTTTGCTTATCAGATCAGACCATAAGGCAGTATTGCCTGAAATATAAATTAAATCTGGGAATCCAGTGAAACCAAATACCTTTAGGAAACTATTCCAAGAATAACCTCTCTACTAAGTAACACCATGGCTAAATTCCAAGGACCTCCAAACCCAGTAAGCACCATAGAATACACTGAGCTATTTAAAAATCTCTTTACAGCCATATTGATAGCTGTATAGAGTGAGTTCTGCCCATTTATATTAAGAACGAGACAAACTCAAGAGACAAGCCACCCTGGTGGAATCACATCAATCAGATATACAACAAAAGAAAAACATATTGGCCAAGTGTAGTAGAAGGAAAGCCATACATACTAAATGCTCCCTGACCAATCTAAACAGGCAGCTAACAGGGTTAATTAATACTTCAAAGGCTAAATGTGAAGAAAAAGTATCTTCTCAGGCAGAGGACCCCTACAGAGCTTTCTACAGCTATGTCTGTAACCTCAGGGAAAATATGCATAACATAATCCATTACTAGAAAACAGGTCATCAATGCTCTTTCTGAGACCAAAAACACTGCATCAATGGGTCCTGATAACATCACAGGATGCTTAAGAAATGGCATGAGGCATGGCGTCTCTGGTTCACTTGAGTCAATTTTCAACTGGATCTTACAGTCAGTTTTGTGGCCAAGGAATGGAAAATGGCTACAGTCATTCACTTGCACAAACGGAGGTCCAACCACTGATCTGCTTGGCTACAGGCCCATAGGTCTTGACAGGTCAAATATGTGAAGCCAATGAAGGAATCATGATAAAGGAGGATGTGGGTAAGCTGCAGATGCTGGACCCATCACAGTTCGGCTTTGTTAAGGGAGGGTGTTGCCTGTTTAGGCTGGTAGAGATGGCCATTGGGTTAAGACAATACTGAACCCACAGCTTACCTTGACCTGCCTGGGGCTATTGATACAATACCCCATTCAAGCATTGTAGACAAGCTCATTAATTTAGGTATAGACCCTTTTATCACCCAGTGGATAGCCAACTGGCTTAGTAATAACATCCAGGAGATCAAAATATATGAGGTCACCTCCACCAAGAAATCAGTCACTATCAGAGTCCTTAGGGCTTGGTACCAGGCCCACTCCTTTTTGACATTTATTTCTCTGAAATGGAAGCAAATGCTGAAGGTTTATGGCTAAGTTTGCAGATGATTGCAAGCTGGGGGTTATCATTGACTATCCTGCAGAAAATAGCATATTTCAAGAAGTCCTATCTCTGACTAACAAATGGTGCCAAAGTCATGGTCTTAAAGTCAATGCTAAGAAATGCATAATTGTGCCCTTTTTGATGTAAACCATCCTGGCTAATTACCATATTGATAATTCTAAGAGTTGACCTAGTGGTTGGGGATCTGAGTACCCACTTAGATAGTGTCCTTACTTTTGACTAGCAGGTAGCCACATAGGTGAAGAAGTCATTTTTGTGTTGCACAGTTTATGGGTGGTAACATGGCATCAAGGTCCAGGGAGGTCATTATCCCAATGTACTCCATTCTTACTGGACCAGTCATGGAGTGCACTGCTCCCTTCACTATGTACCTGATCAGGCATATGCAGCAACTGGAGCGACCACAGAGGTTACTTACAAAAAGAATACAAGGTGTAGAAACCTGCCTTTTGTAGAGTGCCTTGGAGTCCTTTCCCTCTACTCTTTCCCCTATCGATTGCCGAGGGGTGATCTGTGCCTGGCTTACAGGGCATCTGGAAACCCCACACATATGAATCTTCTGCATATTCATAAGTTAAATATTACCAGCAATACAGGATTTAGGAACCTGAATTCTGTCTGAGACTTGGATGGAACATGCTGGAGAGACATATATGTGTCCCAAAGACTACCCCTACTATGGAGCAGGTTTCTCATCCATGTGAGAAATACACACCAATCAGCCAGTACTTCACCAGTAATTCCTTTATTGTTCCAACGATCTGGTACCTCGGCAGTTCACCTTCAAGGATCACATTTTACTCCACCATGGCAATACACTTTTATACCATTTGATTAGAAATAATTAATTAATTAATCAATTAAAGTTTCAATTTAATAAAGGAATAGACATTGCATTAAAGTAGCCTTTGAAAAAACATTTTCAAAATTCATTTGTTTTATATCATTTAAATTTATATGCATATGAATGCCAAGATAAATAAATAATGAACATATAAAATTATTATAATGGAAAAATATATACTTTGATAAACAAATAAATAAACAAATAAATGAATATTTTGATGTATGTATAAATATGTATATATATATATATATATATATATATATATATATATATGAAATTATTATATAAACGTATAATCTCACATAGTGATGCTGGGTTCAAAATACTAAATATAATTTTAAATACCTAATTCCTGATTTAAACCATTTGGTTTTAAAGTATTAAATTTTAATATCATTCTAGTTTCTAATTCTAATAATTTATTTACTATATTGTCTCCCCTTTGAATAAAAGGTTTCCCCAAAACACTAAATCTTAAACTATCAGAACGGCCACCATGTTTATCAATGAAGTGTTTGGCAACTGGACTAAATTGATTCAAATTCCTTATATCTTTCAAATGTTCCAAAATTCTTATTCTCACCATCCTCTTGGTTTGTCCTATATACCAGGTGTTAATGCAAGAGCAACCCAATATGTATACAACACTAGTTGATTTGCAATTGAAGTAATGTCTAGAGATATGGTTAACCTTATTTATTAATTTCACATTAATTACTTTGTCACATACAATACAAGAACCACAAACAAAAGTGCCCACCTTGACAGAAATAGGTCTCTCCAAATTTAATAAATTATTATTTAATATTTCTTTTAGATTTTTTCCTCTCTTATAAGAAAAAGTTACAGAATGTGGAAAAAGTTGACCTATAGATTCATCATCACTTATTAGATACCAACATTTTTTAACCAATGATACAAGTTTATTAGAAAATGTTGTGAATTTAGCTACAAAAAATATTTTTTCTATGTCTTCTCTGATATCATTCATTCTCATTTGCTTTTGAGCATTAGCCCCTGAATTTAGTTCTATGGAGCCTTTTCCAATAATGCTATCCCAACATCTCAATAAGTGATTTTTATTATATCCTCTGTCCAATAATTTCAAGAAAACCTTATTTAATTCATTTTCCACTTCAACTTCTATGCTAGTAAGGTCATGGATTCTTTTAAACTCCCCATGTGGTAATGCTTTTAATAAATGTGGAGGAAACATGCTGGTTGCATGCAAAAACATGTTCACTGATGAATGCTTTCTGAAAGGTCTGAATTCTATCCTATTTTCTCTTTCAAATAGAGTCACATCAAGAAAATTAATTTCATTTCTATTGACCTCACATGAAAAGGAGAGATTTTGTTCATTATTATTCAACATCTCAAAAAACTCAAAAAATTCAAACATGTCCCCTCTACAAATGAAAATCAAATCATCAATGAAACGTTTATACAAAACCACATTATTTTTGAAAAAATCAGTTGGATAAATAAACTTTTTTTCAAATGAATCCATGTAAATCACAGCATAAGATGGTGCATAAGCTGCACCCATTGGGTGCCCTTCACTTGTAAAAATTATTCTTTGTTGAACAGAAAGTAACTATGAGTCAAAAAAAAATTCCAGTAGACTAATCAGAAAGCTGGTTCTAGGTCCCTCACCTAACATATTGAATATTGATTCAAGCCCCCATTTTGTATCAATATTAGTATATAAGGACTTTACGTCAATAGTGACCCAATAATATTCATGATTCCAAGAGATTTTTGATGCCTCACTAATAAGAGCTTGTGTGTTGGAAATATGAGCAATTACCCTATTTAAGTATGCCTTGAATTTAAAATCCAAAAAGATATTTACATTTTCCAAAAAAGAACCTACCCCTGATACTATAGGCCTGCCAGGAGGTTCTACTAAGTCCTTATGGATTTTTGGTAACGCATACAAGATGGGTGTAATAGGGTTTTTTATATACATTTTATTAACATCAGCTTGTGTAAAAAACCCTAAACGTTCACCCTTTTCCAACAAAAATAACAACTCTTCATTATAAGATTTTATGGGGTCACTTTCCAGCTTCTGATATTCATCATGGTTCAACAATAGTTTGTTGACCATTTTACAATAATCTTTTTTATCCATAATGACCCAATTTCCACCTTTATCAGCACATTTGAAAATATAGTCATTTTTAAGTTTCTTCAAATGTTTTAAGGCCAACCATTCCTCTTTATTTAAATTGAATTGCTTTTTTTCTCTGACAAATTCCTTATAAGAAATCTCTATTTCCCTAAAGAGAACTTTTTGGAAAATAGAAATAGCAAGCACAGATATGTATGGTGTGAACTTGTTATCAATGTTCTTAAATTGAGGCATCGCTAATTTACCATATCCATTTAAAAAACTAGTGTTTACATTTATTTGTACATCATTTGATATATCAGCACTAGCATCCAAATCATCACATTCATAGTTGTAAACAAACAAATTCATTAAGCTCTCATCAAGTTCAGAATCACTGCAAAATTCCTTAGAACCTTCATTCAAATCACAATGGGAAACATTTTGTTCTAAAATTCTGCCAAAATAAACTTTAAGCAGTAATTTCCTGACAAAAGCCTTGATCTCAAAATAAATATCAGCAAGAGAAGGAAAAACAGTGGGAACAAATTTGCTCCCTTTGTATAATACTTTTAACATATCATTATTCAAGGTTAAACAAGATAAATTAATACAATTGTATATTTGTGCATTATAATTCACAGAATTAGATAAAGTCACTGTGGTCAAACCTTCATTTGTAACGATTACGTCCCTTTCTTCCGTTTCTTCCATTTCTCCCCTTGTTGGAATCACCACTTTGAAAGTCAGTACCCATAGAAGTTGAATTCAGAGTTCCGTCGGATGTTTCCCTATCAGGAACTCGACCATTGACTACAGTTCTAGCAAAGGAAACATTTCTAGCTGTGTTGCGTTCTGTGGAGGAAGCCGAAGATGTAGACAAACCTCTCCGTTTGGAATAACTGTTCTGGCTCCTGCCCCTTGACCTGCTACGTCCTGGTTCACGTTGCCACGTAAACAAAACACCTGTTTCATAGTCCCTGAGGTCACAAACAAGTTTATTACGCTTTCTTGACACTATCTCAGTCTCTAATTTATAGATTTTCTCATTAGTGCTCATGATTTGAGTTCTATAATTGGATTCAGCCACTAGTTCATCTTGTAAAAGTAAGATCTCACTTTTTAATTTTTCGTGAGATCTTTGGTTACATTTAACCAAAATACAGAGCCAACCCAAAGTGCAGGAAAGGGAAACTTGCTTCCACTCATCAAGTAAGTCGGACTCTTCCTCAGCGAAAGGTGCTGCTGGCAATCTATCTATGCGTAGACCACGGGGAGTAATGTTTAAGCTAATATACTTCTCCAATAACCGGGTATCAAAATAGAGAGCAATTTCTTTGGCCATTAACTTATCTAATTGAGCAAAACGCCCACCAGCATCACTATTGACCCCCAAATTCCAGGGATCCATATTTGTATACTTTTTTTCACGTTCACTGACTATGTCCAAAAAAAGCATGGCATCAGATGAATGGCTCTGTTCAGAGCCTCCATTACGAAGCGACATAAATAAGTTATATAAGTTATATAGTCATATTCTCATCCATGTGAATCTGCTACCATCTACTACCCAGTTTAAGTGTGACCTTGACCAGTGGAAGGGGAGTAGGAAATTTACACTGTGCCTTGCCTATATGGACAGAGTTAACTTATAAATGCCTAGCCCTCAATGTCCTGTTTGGATACAGGACATCATTATTCTTTTGGGAAAACTAGGCTAGGCTTAGAAAGCCCCCCCCCTCCCAGGTCATTTGCCTAGTAACAATGTATGAATCTATGAATCCATGAAAATGTGGAGATAAAGGTAAAGCTTACAATCCTGTCTTTTTATTTTGTTTTACTTTATTTTAATTGTAATGTATTTATTTATTTATTTATTTTTGATTTTGCTGGTTAAGTTTTTTTTTAATTGAGTTCATGTAGATATTTAGATATTTTGGCTTGATGCTACAATATCTGATTTTACTCTCTTCTCTGTCTTTTTTAAATACCGTTATTAAATTATCACTTAAGACATAAGCAAATATACATTTATTATAAAGAAAATAAACAATATTTACATGTTCCCAATTACAAACATTATACATTTCATGTATTCATTTGTATAAATACCATCAATCCATTACTTAAAC
Organism: Protopterus annectens; assembly: GCF_019279795.1. NCBI lineage: Eukaryota > Metazoa > Chordata > Ceratodontiformes > Protopteridae > Protopterus > Protopterus annectens. Next base: position 791,645,381 of record NC_056732.1, on the reverse strand, counting down.
TGCTCAATTCCTGCCTTCCGTTAAACTTTACTCCTCCTCCAAAATGTTATTCTGCATATATTGTTCCCTCAATTTCCATTTTTTTTCTATTTAATTTGCTCCTACCTTTTTCAAAATATCCCACTTCCAGTTATTTTATCTCCATTAACTATATCCAACACTTCAAATACAGTTGGTTTAGACACTGAATTCCATTCTCTAGAAATTGCTTTTTAGACAACCACCCAAATTAAACTTAACAAGGCCTTACTATGTCTAGACAATTCAGATCATGTATCCCTGCTCAGAACATTAGTTTTCTTAACTATATCCATTTGCTGACCCAGTATTTCTGGGACAGTACTCTGCAGAGAATTTTTCAAGACTCCTAATTCATTATACTCCCAAAACATATGTTCCTAGTTATCTCTTTATTCCCCATCTCACCTCCAACATTTGCCATCTACCTCAGGAAAAATTCTTTGGAATCTGCTTGGGGTATAAAACTACCTATGTGAACACCTCCAAGTAAAAATCCTCAATCTGCTAAACTTTGTTGCAGATTTGGGAGCCATACCTATGTCTTCCCATTGTATCCTTGTGAATTACTTATTCAGTCTCTTTCTTCCCATTCTTAACCCAGTGGTGGCTGGTCACTTCAAATCAAAGAAGGTCTGCAGGAGACAGTTGAACGGGTGGGGCCAATGAGAAGGGGTGTGACCAACCAGAAAGGGGTGGAGCTATGCTCAAAACTACAAAAAACTGAGACTTTAATTAAATACACTGCCTGGGTGCCAAAACATCATTATGAGAGTCCAATCAAGACAAAATAAAGTGCGGAAGAAAAAAAATATTTCAATGCATTAGCTACATGACAACTTGCTTAATATCTAGATGGAAACAAAAAGGTTGTGAGGCATGAAAAAATAAATTACATTTTAAATGCATTACTGGAATGCCACTCAAAATCAAGTATAAAAAAATCAAGCAGCACTCAACACAAACCACTTCTCCTTGCACTGCTGTTTTAATTATAATTTATATTCAGCTTTATAAAAGTACCAAATAACATGCAAAAGTAGAAATCTCTTTGATACCCCCACTTGTAAAAATGCTTCTTATCCAGAAAAGACCTGCTGCCTGACAACAACTATCTACTTGTTTAATGGGGAACACATGATCAAAGTAAAAAATGAACAGCAAAGAAGAAACAAGCTCAAGATAAATTGCTTAAAGAATTACTGCATAGGTTATGGACCACACATGATAGATTAGCATTCTGTTTAGTTTACGGGTAAAGCCTGCAAAGATGACTGCAAGTCTTCAACAAATGTAATGAGCTTCTGAAAATACTGTAATCCTGCCCTTTATTACAAATACTATTATATGCATTTCAATACCTAAGGCTTATATGTTATCTAGTTATGTAAATATTCTCTGCATGGCAACAAAAAAAAAGGCTTTCGATGTTGGTAATTTTTTAACAGTATGCTTATTAAAGCTTACTTGCATCTTACAATCTCAGACAAGCTTACCTGATGGCCATTAAAGCACTGCTACTTAAACACAGAGCAACAGGCACTGCAACAACATGCATTTTCTGAATAATAAGTGTTAGAAAAATATGTATTTAAATATATGTGAAATGCTAGTTTAGAAGCAAGGTAGTTTATAATGCATTTTATTCTATTAATCATATAACAGAAGGGATAAATTCATGTGTAAATGCAAGTAGCTTCTGAAACTGCAGTGTGCTTTGACCCCTGACCCTGGCAGCTGCCAGCTCAGCAAGCTTAATGTTTATGCTTTTCATAAGTGATTATCTGCTGGGTCAGGAAATTAAATGTGTAAATCTTCCGCTCCTTCCTGATGAGATAACTAGTCCTTGTAAATAATGAAATCTTCTCTTCCTGCATGAAGTAACTTGTCCTTGTGAGATAAAAACACAGCTGGTAAAGAAAGTGAAACAGTGAAAAAATATATATGTTAAAGACTGAATCTGCTATTGTATTCGAACTGATATGAAACCTTGAATAAGTAACTTTACAGAAAGACATTATGACTGACCAGCTGGATAGCAAGGCCATATTGTATCTAGAGGAAAAGTTTTTAAAACATACTGCATCAGCAGATTAAAAGAATAGAGGCTTGTAAGCTAAAGTGATGTAGATGCCCCATGACATATCACGTCAGTAAGGTGGGCATAGCTTAAATGTTAAACCTATATAAAATTGTGTGCTTCCTGTTTCATGTCAGACAAAATTCTGTACTTGTATGGTTTTTTGCCTCCTGGTGTACACTAGTAAACTTTTGAATCTGAACCTCCTGTGTATTGAATTATTCATTTTATTTAACAGTTTGGTCCTTTTGAGACGGAATTCCATTGGTAAGCTGCAGATCAGAGCATATTGGTGGTCGAATACTGCGCAGGAGACATTACCGAAATGGTTCTTCTTGAGTGAAAAGACCTCCGACTGAATTGTCGTGTGTAAAGAGGCTGGCCACTTTCTGATCTGTGGCCGAAGAGCGGAATTTGAACGATTTTCAATACCGGAGGCTCAGGTAGGAAGAATTTGCCTTTTTTCTGTTTTAGATCAGGGACTAGGTTACAGTATATTGTTGTCAAGATTTGTTTTGCAGATCAGGGACAAAAGGAAGTACTGTATATTTGGTCATAGATCAGGGTAACAGAATAAGGTAGACAGTTATTCTAAATAAACTGTAAACAGGAACTAAGAATTTGATATCACGTGATAAAAAAGGGTTATGTAACATTTTCTTTGACATGGGTAATCAGTGCACTAAAACTTCACGAGATCCGCCCCTAACCAAAGATGCAAAATATATGCAATTACAACGTTCTGATAACGTTAGGTATTATACGAAATGGGTCAATAAATATGAATTTGATGGTAAACTAGATAAACCTTCACTAGTTAAACTCCTTAAACAGCTTAAATCTGATGCAGGAGGTCAGGCAAAAAAGCAACGCCAACTAGGCATTCCTCAAGCACACAGGTGGATTGAGGAAGCAAATCGTAGAGAACAGAAGCTTAAAAATTCAAAAACATTATTTTTAGACAAAGAGGATAACAACTTGGTAATAGCTACAGCTCCTCCTCCTCCTCCCTTGCCCCCTCCCTTACCCTTTTCAGGATATGAAGCGAGTGGACAGGCTGGTCCACCTCCACGTTATCCTGAAGTTTCAGTAAGATCACAATCATTTGTTAGAGATCCTATTGAGACTAGCTCCCGAACACGTAAAACACATAGGGACACAGAATCATACCAAATAGAGAGAAATCTACAGGATGAGAGTGAGGAAAAAATATGCCCACTTATAGAAGTTCCAAATCCTCAGGCAGGACAGGAAGGGCAGGATCCAACACTCTTAGTATATAGACCATGAACACCGGAAGACATCCAGAAGGCTACTGAGGGAATCCCCCATCTGAAAGTTAATTTTACGAAATTTTTAGAAGATTTACAAGGCATGAGGTTAAGTTACCACTTGAATGGGGAAGAAGTAGAAAAAGTAGTAAGACAAATTATAGGTCCAGATTGGCACATGATTTGTGGCACCTGGAATCCTCGTAATGAAGAACTTAGGCCACTCCCACATACTGATGCAGAGTTAGACAACAGAGTGAAAGGTCTGACAGACCGAATCTCTGAGAAATAGAAACCTAGAGCAGACTGGACTTGCATTAATCAATGCATACAACAGGAAAATGAGACAATAGATGGATATTATGCTGGATTATTAGAATGTTTTAATAATCATAGCGGTATGTCGGTTCCTGAGAACCAAACGAATGATTCCTCGTATGAACAACAATTAAAAAATGCATTTTTGAAAGGTTGCATTGCACCTATTAGTAGCTTCATTATGAAGCATATGATAGATCATCGAACAGGGAGGCTACAAGCCTTACTCGAATATGCTAGGCATGCTGAGAGACATTTTAATAGTAAAAAGAAAAAGAAGGCGCAAGTCTTCACTGCTGAAGACGGAGCTGAAGTATTTATATTACAGTCAGGTAAAAAGGGCAAGAAGAATGCCCAGGGAAAGAAACAGTCTGATAAACGATCAGAAGATTTTGAAGAGAGGAAAAAGAGAGGTGAATGCTTCAAATGTGGGAAAAAAGGCATCTAGCAAGGGATTGTAGGCAAAACAAAAAGGTAATTACAGAAGATAAGGGAGATGAAGACTAACTATATGATAGTGAGGATACATCAAATAAAAGTCAGAAATCATCAGAAAAACTTAATAAACAGAAAACAAATGTAAATGTGATAGAAGGAGTAAAGGAAGTGCAAGTAGATATGGAGGATGAAGAAAGTTAAATTTTGGACTTAGCATTATTGAGCTTAGATCTCTACTTAGCGGATACGAAACCGGAAGTTACACTTCTGGTAGAGGGAAGGGAAGTCAAATTCCTGTGTGACTCAGGAGTGTCATGGACTTTGATACACCCCTCCAAGTTACCAGAACATTCTGAATCACCTGATTATATACTAGTAAAAGCCGCAAATGGACAGCTATACAGGGAACCACTTTCCCATGATATAGCAATAACTGACCCTGTTTCAGGTATGACCCAGAGAAGTAAAATAGTTGTGTCTGCAAAGTGTCCAGTAAACCTATTGGGCAGGGACCTTATGCAGATATTTGGCATAGCAGTAGTTCCAACTGTACAAGGTATGGAGGCACAGAGACGAATGGATACCTTTGTAGTGCGATCGGAGGGTGAAACTTTTTATTGGTACAGCCAGGACCTAGTCACGACTGGTCCTGGGGCAGTAACCAAGGAACTAATGAATGTAGCCATCAGTAAAGCCCCCTCCCTTGACACTGATCAACAGCATTTGTTACACTGTACTCTATATTACTGTACCACACCAGGACCTGATAGAGAGTATGAGCAAGAACTGTTTAGAAATCGTGCAACTAGATTGGTTTTGCGTACTTTGTACTGGGATACTGAGGGGAACAGTGTAGTTAGCTGTTCATTACCTCAAGAATTCCTTGCATTGTATAGATCAAATCGGTTGCCACATGTCAGCTTGACAAAGAACAAAAGTGTTAAATGGGCAGATTTAGGAGAAAAAGTAACAAGATGGGAGAAACAGACTGATTTAGAACTGTCAGAAAAGGGATACAAAACAAAAACTGAATTGGTTGACACAGACACATCCAGCTGTACACTTGCAATCTAGCGAGGACAGCTGATTAGCATTCTTATTAGAAGAAGAAGAAAAGACCTTATGTGAAATTCCAACAACTCTCTGGTCAACAGGCAAGTCAGATGTAGGACTTATTCGAACAGCAGGACCAGTTACAATAACCCCAAAGTCAGCTTTCAGACCACAGAAAGACAATACTCTTTGAGAAAGGATGCAGAAATAGGAATTAAGCCTATAATAGCAGCATTACTCAAAGAAGGAATACTAGTAGAATCTCCTGATTCACCATGTAATACACCCTATTTCCTGTTAAAAAGCAAACGGGAATGGCGGATGGTACAAGATTTACAAGCTGTAAACAATGCAGTAATACCTAGAGCACCCACGGTGCCAGACCCACATACTTTGTTAAATGATTTAGAACCGCAACAGAAGTATTTCTCTGTGGTAGATATTAGCAATGCTTTCTTTTCAATACCTATACATCCTGATAGTCAATATTCGTTTGCATTTACATTTCAGGGTAAAAGGTATACATATACTCGACTACCACAGGGATATTGTGAGAGCCCAACAATTTTTGCACAAGAAATGGCTAGCAACCTGGCAGGATTTACCCCACTGGGAGGTAGTCAAGTTCTACTTTATGTAGAAGATATCTTGCTAGCAGCCCTCACCCAGCAACAGTGCAGGAGGATACTGTAGCATTATTGAAATTTTTAGCAATACAAGGACACAAAGTAAACAAAAGTAAGTTACAACTTTGGAGAAAACAAGTTAGATACTTGGGACATGTAATATCCAATGAAGGTAGAATACTAGATGAAGAAAGAAAAACAGCGATTTTGCAAGCACCCAAACCAACAACCAAGAAAGAAATGATGTCTTTCTTAGGTACAACTAATTTTGTCGGAGCTGGATACCAAATTATGCTTTGGAATCTGCTCCACTGACTGATTTGATATATAAGACACCAATGGCAGCACACGACATTTTACAATGGACAACAGAAGCAGAAACGGCTTTCTGCAGGTTGAAGCAGTTGATAGCTTCTTCATTAGTTTTAGGACATCCAAATTATCGCAAATGGTTCTTTCAGACCATAGATTGTAAGCAAGGGTACATGACGTCAGTATTGATGCAACAACATGGGGACAAGCAATGCCTCATAGCCTACTATTCATCACAGTTAGACCCAGTGGCGTGATCTTTGCCTCACTGTGTACAAGCAGTAGTTGCAGCATAGCGGTATGTCGGTTCCTGAGAACCAAACGAATGATTCCTCGTATGAACAACAATTAAAAAATGCATTTTTGAAAGGTTGCATTGCACCTATTAGTAGCTTCATTATGAAGCATATGATAGATCATCGAACAGGGAGGCTACAAGCCTTACTCGAATATGCTAGGCATGCTGAGAGACATTTTAATAGTAAAAAGAAAAAGAAGGCGCAAGTCTTCACTGCTGAAGACGGAGCTGAAGTATTTATATTACAGTCAGGTAAAAAGGGCAAGAAGAATGCCCAGGGAAAGAAACAGTCTGATAAACGATCAGAAGATTTTGAAGAGAGGAAAAAGAGAGGTGAATGCTTCAAATGTGGGAAAAAAGGCATCTAGCAAGGGATTGTAGGCAAAACAAAAAGGTAATTACAGAAGATAAGGGAGATGAAGACTAACTATATGATAGTGAGGATACATCAAATAAAAGTCAGAAATCATCAGAAAAACTTAATAAACAGAAAACAAATGTAAATGTGATAGAAGGAGTAAAGGAAGTGCAAGTAGATATGGAGGATGAAGAAAGTTAAATTTTGGACTTAGCATTATTGAGCTTAGATCTCTACTTAGCGGATACGAAACCGGAAGTTACACTTCTGGTAGAGGGAAGGGAAGTCAAATTCCTGTGTGACTCAGGAGTGTCATGGACTTTGATACACCCCTCCAAGTTACCAGAACATTCTGAATCACCTGATTATATACTAGTAAAAGCATAAATGGACAGCTATACAGGGAACCACTTTCCCATGATATAGCAATAACTGACCCTGTTTCAGGTATGACCCAGAGAAGTAAAATAGTTGTGTCTGCAAAGTGTCCAGTAAACCTATTGGGCAGGGACCTTATGCAGATATTTGGCATAGCAGTAGTTCCAACTGTACAAGGTATGGAGGCACAGAGACGAATGGATACCTTTGTAGTGCGATCGGAGGGTGAAACTTTTTATTGGTACAGCCAGGACCTAGACACGACTGGTCCTGGGGCAGTAACCAAGGAACTAATGAATGTAGCCATCAGTAAAGCCCCCTCCCTTGACACTGATCAACAGCATTTTTTACACTGTACTCTATATTACTGTACCACACCAGGACCTGATAGAGAGTATGAGCAAGAACTGTTTAGAAATCGTGCAACTAGATTGGTTTTATGACTTTGTACTGGGATACTGAGGGGAACAGTGTAGTTAGCTGTTCATTACCTCAAGAATTCCTTGCATTGTATAGATCAAATCGGTTGCCACATGTCAGCTTGACAAAGAACAAAAGTGTTAAATGGGCAGATTTAGGAGAAAAAGTAACAAGATTGGAGAAACAGACTGATTTAGAACTGTCAGAAAAAGGGATACAAAAACAAAAACTGAATTGGTTGACACAGACACATCCAGCTGTACACTTGCAATCTAGCGAGGACAGCTGATTAGCATTCTTATTAGAAGAAGAAGAAAAGACCTTATGTGAAATTCCAACAACTCTCTGGTCAACAGGCAAGTCAGATGTAGGACTTATTCGAACAGCAGGACCAGTTACAATAACCCCAAAGTCAGCTTTCAGACCACAGAAAAGACAATACTCTTTGAGAAAGGATGCAGAAATAGGAATTAAGCCTATAATAGCAGCATTACTCAAAGAAGGAGTACTGGTAGAATCTCCTGATTCACCATGTAATACACCCTATTTCCTGTTAAAAAAGCAAACGGGGAATGGCGGATGGTACAAGATTTACAAGCTGTAAACAATGCAGTAATACCTAGAGCACCCACGGTGCCAGACCCACATACTTTGTTAAATGATTTAGAACCGCAACAGAAGTATTTCTCTGTGGTAGATATTAGCAATGCTTTCTTTTCAATACCTATACATCCTGATAGTCAATATTCGTTTGCATTTACATTTCAGGGTAAAAGGTATACATATACTCGACTACCACAGGGATATTGTGAGAGCCCAACAATTTTTGCACAAGAAATGGCTAGCAACCTGGCAGGATTTACCCCACTGGGAGGTAGTCAAGTTCTACTTTATGTAGAAGATATCTTGCTAGCAGCCCTCACCCAGCAACAGTGCAGGGAGGATACTGTAGCATTATTGAAATTTTTAGCAATACAAGGACACAAAGTAAACAAAAGTAAGTTACAACTTTGGAGAAAACAAGTTAGATACTTGGGACATGTAATATCCAATGAAGGTAGAATACTAGATGAAGAAAGAAAAACAGCGATTTTGCAAGCACCCAAACCAACAACCAAGAAAGAAATGATGTCTTTCTTAGGTACAACTAATTTTTGTCGGAGCTGGATACCAAATTATGCTTTGGAATCTGCTCCACTGACTGATTTGATATATAAGACACCAATGGCAGCACACGACATTTTACAATGGACAACAGAAGCAGAAACGGCTTTCTGCAGGTTGAAGCAGTTGATAGCTTCTTCATTAGTTTTAGGACATCCAAATTATCGCGAATGGTTCTTTCAGACCATAGATTGTAAGCAAGGGTACATGACGTCAGTATTGATGCAACAACATGGGGACAAGCAATGCCTCATAGCCTACTATTCATCACAGTTAGACCCAGTGGCGTGATCTTTGCCTCACTGTGTACAAGCAGTAGTTGCAGCCGCAATGGCAGTACAGGCTTCGGCCTCAGTGGTGTTATTCCACCCTCTCACATTGAGAGTGCCTCATGCAGTTGCAATAATTTTACTGCAAGAGAAAGTGGCATACCTTTCTCCTGCTAGACATCTTTCATGTATGACTATACTGCTGAGCCAACCTCATATGACAATTGAACGATGTACGACATTGAATCCATCAACATTACTTCCAGCTCCTGCGGAGGGCACACCACACAGCTGCCTGCAGGAAATTGAACAGTTAGCTTTACCTAGACAAGATCTTACAGATATGCCCTTGGATAATGCCGAGGTGACATATTACGTGGACGGCTCATGCAGAAGGGGTCCTACAGGGAAGAATCTGGTAGGGTATGCAGTAGTTACAAACACTGAAATTTTAGAAGCTCAATCCTTACCACACAACTTATCTGCACAAGCAGCTGAATTGATAGCTTTGACAAGAGCATGTACTTTAGCAAAAAACAAGTGTGTAAACATATATACTGATAGTCAGTATGTTTTTTCTACAGTACATGTATTTGCACAACAATGGAAAAATAGAGGAATGATAACATCCAGTGGAAAACCTATTAATCATGAGCAATTTATTTTGGAGTTATTAGAATCTATTCAATTACCTACCAAAGTAGCTATTTGTAAATGTGTAGCTCATACAAAACAGCAGGATAAGATTTCGAAAGGCAATGCACGAGCTGATGCAGCTGCAAAGCAAGCAGCCTCAGACTCAGAAACTTTACTTTTAAATGAGGAATTACAACCCTCTGAGATTTTAGATTTAGACATGTTAAAAACAATGCAGATGCTTACTACAAAAGCAGAAAAACAAAATGGGTAAAACGAGGTGCAATTCTTGAGAATGGACTGTACATTTCCAAAGAAAGAAAACCAATATTGCCATCTAATTTATTTAGATACGCAGCTTTGTTGAGTCATGGGCAGAGCCATGTCTCAAAAGGGGGGATGGTACAGTTAGTAAACCGAATATTCCAAACATATGGATACACAAATTACACAAAAAAAATTTTGTGCAGCTTGTCATACTTGTAACAAGCACCATGCACAAGGAGCATTTAAAACCAAACAAGGAAGTTTTCCTATACCACCATACCCGTTCCATACTATCTGTATAGATTTCATAGAATTGAATAAATGTGAAGGGAAGAAGTTTTGTTTAGTTATTGTAGACATGTTTTCTAAATGGGTAGAAGCATTTCCAACCAAAAATCCAGATGCAGCAACAGTGGCAAAAGCCCTGATAAAAGAAGTAATCCCTAGATTTGGCATTCCGGAAAGGATTTATATTGACAATGGCACACATTTTGTGAATCAAACGATTCACCAGCTTGGGAGATATTTTGGTATCTCCTTGAAGAACCATTGTGCTTACCACCCACAATCAGCAGGACTGGTGGAAAAGTACAATGGTACCCTAAAGAGCAAGTTAAGGAAGCTAGTAGAGGAGACCCAAAAGAATTGGATATACTGTCTGCCTTTAGCACTGCTGAGTGTGAGAATGGTTCCAAATGTAAAGGGTTTGACTCCCATTAAAATGGTTTTTGGGAGGGCATATTATGTGCCTCAGTGGAAAGCTCTCATGCCTGCAGAACAAGAGGCTGACAGTTCATTAGCAGAGTATATGAAGAAATTGTTAATGAATAAATCTGTTTTGCAGTTTAACTCTTATTCAGATAAGGAACAGACCAGACCGGTGGAAGCAGTCTTGGCTCCTGGGACATACGTCTGGCTGAAAGTGACGAAAAGGAAGAATTGGGCGAGTCCAAAGTGGGAGGGACCGTACCAGGTTCTGTTGGCAACACCTACTGCAGTCAGAGTGGCTGAGAGGACGTCCTGGGTTCATTTGACACATTGTAAACCGGTAAAGAACTTTCAACTTGATAAAAACTTTGTGACTGATATACAACCAGACCTAGATGGCCAAAAACAAAGCGAATAGAAGTTTAAAGTAACCCCAGAGATGTTGCATAATCATTGTTGTGTGTACATTTATTAACTGTAATTGTGACAATTTTCCTCTTGTTGTGGTTTATCCTACAAACAACTACACAAGTGAAAGTGAAAAGGCGTGATGAGACATCTATAGACTGGCATCCAAATTTTAACACATACCTAGCCATGAAACGTGTGTATGCAGAGACTATGAACATTTCAAATTGCTGGGTTTGTACAGCTATACCAACAGCATATGGAGGACTGATAATGTCCGCTGTCCCTTTGGGGATAAATGAGACTTGGGAGAATTTACTTTTCGACACAGGAACTGTGAGATCACAGGATAAAATAGCTTTATTTTTACCTATCACACAAAAAGGAGTTGTATGTTTCTACAAAAATGACACTCTCCAGGTGGGCTGGAGCAATTGTAATATAACCATATCTTACCGATGTTATATTAAGAATAGTAATGGCAATACTTTTTGCAATACTAATTATGACTCGTATTTAAACTCATTGAAAACAACTATGAGTGACATTCAAAGAAATCCAGTTTTGTTTAAACAATTGTCAGTTATAGATCAGAAAATGTTTCATGCAGGGCTGATGCATATTAGTACTAAAGTAGAAAACTGTTATTTTATTTGTGGGAAAAAGGCATATAAATGGTTACCTGAGAATTGGTCCGGCAGTTGTTTTTTGGGTTACTTGGTTCCGGCAATAAGACATACTGCAGAATTACCTTTGGGTAAGATACAAAACGTAAGAGAAACAGCTCGAAATCCCAAAGGTCCAGTTAAGAAACCTGTGAATCCAGTTGGGAAGATAGAAGCTGGTTGGAAAGACCATAATTCAGTAAAAGACAAAAGCAAATTGACTCATATGGACTTGAGTGACAGTGTTATATCCTGGGCAGGAATATTACCAGCCTATGGAGCAGTCAAATTGATCTGGGAGCTGAGGAAGTTGTCGAAACTTCTCGAAGTAATGAGTAATGCAACTTTTTCTGCCCTAGAACTAGCGACTAATGAACTGAATGCAATGGGAACTGTTGTGCTACAAAATCGGATGGCTCTTGACTTCACCCTAGCGGCGAGAGGTGGTACATGCGTGCTTATCAAAGAAGAATGCTGTGCTTATATACCTGACAATCGTCACGAGATAAATAATCACCTAGAGGTAATTCAGCAAGTATCAGCCATGACTGAACCAGGCCCAAACCCACTGACAAACTTTTTCCAGAATATGTTTGGGGGGGGTGGGGTTCCATCCTAATGAACATTCTAATTGCTATTTGTGTGGGTATACTCCTAATAGGAGCATGTGTTTGCTGTGGAATTCCCTGCATGAAAAGATTAATCAAAGATTTTGTTGATGTATCTGTTACTGAAACTTTCTACCAAGATATTCAAATTGAAAGATTGATTTCAGATGACGCTTTTTCTGAAGTATAGATTGAATGACTCACCTAGCTGAAAATCCTAAGTGGAAAAGGTTAGGAGATGAAATAACACTATGCATACTTCAAAAAAAATGGAATAAAAAGTATTAATAGGGGGGAAATGTTAGAAAAATATGTATTTAAATATATGTGAAATGCTAGTTTAGAAGCAAGGTAGTTTGTAATGCATTTTATTCTATTAATCATATAACAGAAGAGATAAATTCATGTGTAAATGCAAGTAACTTCTGAAACTGCAGTGTGCTTTGACCCCTGACCCTGGCAGCTGCCAGCTCAGCAAGCTTAATGTTTATGCTTTTCATAAGTGATTATCTGCTGGGCCAGGAAATTAAATGTGTAAATCTTCCGCTCCTTCCTGATGAGATAACTAGTCCTTGTAAATAATGAAATCTTCTCTTCCTGCATGAAGTAACTTGTCCTTGTGAGATAAAAACACAGCTGGTAAAGAAAGTGAAACAGTGAACAAATATGTATGTTAAAGACTGAATCTGCTATTGTATTCGAACTGATATGAAACCTTGAATAAGTAACTTTACAGAAAGACATTATGACTGACCAGCTGGAAAGCAAGGCCATATTGTATCTAGAGGAAAAGTTTTTAAAACATACTGCATCAGCAGATTAAAAGAATAGAGGCTTGTAAGCTAAAGTGATGTAGCTGCCCCTTGACATATCACGTCAGTAAGGTGTGCATAGCTTAAATGTTAAACCTATATAAAATTGTGCGCCAAAATTCTGTACTTGGATGTTTTTTTGCCTCCTGGTGTACACTAGCAAACTTTTGAATCTGAACCTCCTGTGTATTGAATTATTAATTTTATTTAACAATAAGAAGCATAAATCAATAGTATAAAATATGACAGAAAGCCAGAACATTCTGCAAAATCAAAGACAGTTGAAAAGCCACTGTAGTACTTGTGTCTACCTTGGATGGGGGATACTCTGCACACTTACATTTCATAGCTGCTCCTTGCCTTGCTTGGACACATCCAGAGTCACTACATGGGGGAGTGGGGTGCAACAAGTATGTCACAATTTGAAATGTCTCTGGCTGATGGTGATGGCCCTGACACATTTGTCATACCTCTCAACCTCAGAGCAAGAAATCTGGAAAAAGACATAAACAGAAGTGGGACAAAGGCACAAAAATAAGGACAATTTTTAAATATTGCTCTTATAAACTTAAAAAGTTAATAGAATAGTAGGTCTAGCATTAGTATGAATTTTTTGAAGTGTATGAAATCTGAAACTCAAATGTCTGTCATTTTCTAACTTCAATCTTTAATGTTTTGCCACTAATTTGCTAGAAGAAAAACACAATTTTATGAAAAACGGACCAAAAATGTGATGCAAAAATATAAAATAGCCACACAATACAGCTGGGACCCTATCAAAGAAGGGACACTTTTTTAATATTAGTACTGTTAAGTTGAACAACTGACAAAATAAGAGAATCTACATGCATTTCTGAAATAAAAGTAATCTATAACTCTGATCATTACAATTATTTATTAATTGTAAACCCTCCACATTTTTTTCCAAAATTGCCATTTTGTGGTGGGATTATTAGGGAGAGAGCAACACTTTGAGTCAAAGTCAAGGGCAGTTGAAATGTTTGGATATACCTAATTCTATAAAGTGATTTATTTGTGCATACCTCTCAACCTCTTAACACAGAAAATCTGGACAAGGCCAAATATATTGGGGGAAACATACAGACAGTACTAAAAATTGGTTACATATTGCATTAACGAAGCTTCAGTACTTTGAATACCATATGGGTGAACCATATGATCGAACTACTGAAACTTCGAAATGTAATAAAAAAACTAAAACAAAAGTAACTGCTGTGAGCAGGAGGGCAAGCCCCCCTACACCCCCACAAGGAGGGCTGTGCCCCTACACTCCCCTACTTAAATATACCAACTCTGAGATCGCACTTTAACAGAGTTAAGTGCAGGAAAGGGAAGGTTTCCCTTTCCTACACTGTAGCGCAATCTTGGAGTTGGTATATTTAAGTAGCAGGGGGTGTGGGAGGTGCAGGGGGCCTTACCCCCCTGCCTACACCCTTTACTTTACCTTTTTTTAATACATTTTTTGGAGCATTCGAAAATGTAATTGTTCAATCATTAAAGGTCGACCTTTAATGATTCGAACAATTGCATTTTGATGTTCCAATAGGAACCCCTAAAAATTGCTTTTGTATAAACTTAGATAGTTGATAGAATAACAGGTCTTGCTTTAGCATGCATTTTTCTGAAGTGTATGAAGTCTGAAACTCAATGCATGTAATTATTTAGTGATTTCATTCCTAAATGATTTGCGAGAAAACCACAAATTTTATGAGGAACAAACTAAAAATAAGAAGCAAAAATCTATCCATTCTGTGAAAATCTGGACATTTGAGTGGTATAGTTCAGCCGGGGCTGTCTTTGAGTTTGCCGCCCTTCCCCCCCTCACAAAATCTTGGTCAAATGGGGCTTCCCCCCTGCAGCCATTCCAATGTGCCATTACTTGGCTATTTCACCCCCACTTACCATAAACACTGTAATGTGCATACTGCTTAACATCTACAATTATTTGGATTTCATTTAAAAGTTTATTTTACATTTTACAGCACAAACACTAATAGACATCTGCTAAACAAAGAAATGCAGTCTCACAATGAAAATAGACAGCATTAAAACTTCTCTGCCCTTGAAACTCATACTCATTGAAACAGCATTGAAACCCACGTTCAAAGAAAATACATCTGGCCAGTTGCAGATAAAGCTTAACTTTGGACTGTTTTCAAATCATAGGCCCCTTGCACACAAAACATACATGTGTTCTTTGATACACCTTCCTGATTGTATTAAATTACATTCCTTGTATAATACAGTACAGTTGTTAGAGGGCATTTTAAATTTATTGTTTTGAACATTTTTCCAGTAAACAATAAAACAAAATGAAAGCACCAATAATGATAAAACTGCACAGTTCAGAACATTTCCATCATAAAAGTCTACTCAAACTTCTACACTCCACCAGTATCAATAAATATGCACAAGCTCTGCAGAAGTAAAAGTCATCTAAATAATTTCACATTAAAGAGATCTGTAACTAATGAAGAGATTGCTGCTAGCAAACAACTTTATATTTCATTGATTCATCTACAAATAAAGTGCCTGTTGCCCTTGAGGAATAAATTGCCCATATTACATTAAAAATGATAAGCAAGTAATATTGCAATAGGGAATGGATGGCAAACTGATAACAGGTTCATAGTTACTAGGTATCTCTGCCAAAGAGAACATTCTCAGGACTTCAGCATCCACACAGCTTAAACGTTATACACAGTACAGTATCAGCAATGCATCTACTACCTGTTGTGCTATTATCAATGCAAGCAGCCTTAGCATAAGCAGCACTAAACTTCTCTTCCCCTGAAGCTCTTAGCTCCATGTAAGATCCACTCGACACTCAACTGTACCTCTCAACTTTGCAGCACATGAGCACAAGAAATCTGAAAAAAGCCAACATTTATTGGGGGGAGGCCAAAAACCAGGGACACATTTTAAGCATTGCTTGTATAATCTTCGAAAGTTGCTAGAATAAAATGCTGTGCTACCACCATGCATTTCACTGTCAAGTCTTGAACCCAGGGCCATATGCACTACAGTCAGAGCAACATACCATGATACAAAATCAGCTGTTTCTTGAAAGACAGGAAGACTGAAACTTAAATGGCTAGCATTTAGTGAATTCAGGTCTCACCATAGCTCTCAACCTCTTAGCACAAAAAACCTGGACAAAGCCAATAATGGGGAAATACAGCCCCCAAAATAGGGACAACTTAGAAAATTGCTAGAATAAAATGTTTTGTATTACCATGTACTTTCTGAAGAATATGAAGTCTGAAATTTAAATGTCTGTCATTATTTAGTGAATTCAAAATGCAGAAAACCACCGATTTTATAACGAGCAGAACAGAACAAAAATATGAGTCAAAAGTCTGAACACTGTTTACAGGTGGTGGGTAGGGAATTGAGGCTCTTGCTACCTGCATCTAAGGTTCAGGGCTTGAGCTTGAGTTACTCTCTAGCCACCAGTTATAGTTAACGTGGGCATTTCACAGACACACACACACACTGCCAGTACCTGAGAGCAAAGCCATTCAACAGTCCTGTTCCTAACTGCCTCTTTCTGCAACAGCAAGAATCCATTCAAAGCATCAGCTCTTCATCCTGGAATGCAGGCTGCAGACCTTGCATTCCAATCCCCTTCCAGTCTATGCAGGTGTAACTGCATAGACTTCTGCCTTGCCTTCCAGTCTATGCAGGTGTAACTGCATAGACTTCTGGGGCATCTGTAGACTGTGCCTTCTTTCCTAATCCAGACTGGTTAAACAGCAGTCCGGATTAGAGTTCTGTGCATTTCTAAGCATGCATGGAGTTCTGGGACTTTTTCATTAATGTTATTTATTTTGTTTTTTTTTCCTGTTTTGTACAGCTGGGGGGTGCAGTCCTGCAGTCCAATAGCACAAGCCACCACTGTCTTAACCCCTTCTGATTGATTCCTATAGGTATTATGCAAAATGTTATATGCCCTACTAATTATCCATTTTTAATAGCAGCGTCTGTTCTAGATTTAGCTAAAAACTTTTCTAGACCAAGTCTTTCACTTAGGATTCTCCTATCCCCTTTTCTTTGCCTATGCTCATAGGTTCATAGGTATATCCTAGGTTAATGACCACTAAGGCCTTTCATGCAACCCAATCCAGTTGCATCCCCTGATAACATGTGCATCTTAATTGGGGTGGGGTATGCTTGTTAGGAGGGATATGTTTGTTAGGAGGTTGTATTTGTGCTGGTATGATTTTTAAGAGTATAACAGCAATGATGATTTTCTTTTGGGAGACTGTAACTATGGAGTTGGTATATATAAGTTTGGAAGTGTGGTTGAACTCCACAGAAGGAGGTGCAGGCGCCTTGTTCCCCCTGGAAAAACTCTGTACTTCAAGTATAATTTTTCAGCATTTTGGATTGTTAGCATTATGGAAGCAGGCAGTTCATAGCAAAACCTAAAAGATTGGTTGTAGAGTAATAGAACAGTTTGGGAAAACCAACATTTCCCTGCATCATTGCTTCAAGCATTGAAAGTGATGATCCTTAAACAAGCATTGAAAAATAGTTGTCATTGTATATCCTAATATCCTTTCTTGGCTTAAATAATAAGGTTTCAGTGGATGTATGGGTGATGAAGCCAGTGTGCTGGAACCAAGATTACTGGAAATTGGTTTGCACCTCATTCGTTTTTTTTTTAATTTTACTTTTCTTTTAATCTAAAATACTTGTCTTTCCTGTTTTCAGCACTCAAAACTCCACTGGAGCATGTTGTTTGTGAGTGTAATTCTAATTTTATTAGAGAAGAAAATATATTTTTAACAACCCCTCATTTATACATACATTAACCTATGAAATGCAGTCAATCTCTCTAGTGTAGTCCCCTAACACCAGACAGTGCATGCTTCTAATGTGTATTTCATTTCAAAGTTGAAAATAAAATCCTGACATGACAAGCCAAAGTAGTGTCCAGTTAACAAAACAGTCATTCTAAGAAATAAAAAACAATTGACAACATGTATAACTTAAAACAAAAACAATGGTAATTGCACCATGTTTTTAAAATTTACACTCTAGCATATTTAATTTCATAATATAGGTAAACTGTTAATAAAAAAGTGCTTATTCTGGCCAGTAATGCTTGGTGACACTGGCTGAGGAACTTCAACCCCTGTATTTTTTATTTGTTTTTTTCTTTTTCTTTTAAACTAAAATAATTAATTGTGTACAGTATTTCTGAACTCACCAACAACATTCTGTGATTAGAGAAGCACTTGTCATTTCCCATTGGCACTGCTGCATAAACACTCTGAAAGAAACAAAACCGAAAGGGAAAAGTAACTTGTATACTGGACATTGGAATATAATGGACTCAGAGCACAAGTGGCAAGCAAATATATTCATCATACTGGTCAGTGTTTCAGTAGTCTTAGGTATATGGGGTATATCCTGCCAAGGATATAACAGACGTCCATCTTCCAAAGTTTCAGGGCACCGTCCACTCATCCAAACTCTCAGGCAGCTCGAGCTGAGCTGACAAAAAGACAAGTTTGGGCACCAAGCCCTTCAGAACTTTACTGCTGCTGAAGAGAACACTCCATTGAGGCTTTCAAGGATCAACAGTTGGCTTGTGCTGTTTCTTTGTTAGGCAGATAAATTCCCTTTGGGGAAAAATCAATGATAATTGTGCTTATTATTTATATTTTCTCTTCAGCAAATTTATTTTAAAGCTATGCATTTGTATTTTTATAGACTGGCATGAGACTGTACTGTACTTTTAAACAACTCTCTTTTTTTTGTCTGTTTAAAAGTTGTTTAAAGAAACTTTTTTTTCTATTGAGAAATTGTGTTTATTTTAATTTGTGGTGCTGGCATAGTGTTTTAAAGTTCTTTTTACTGTGTTTATTTGGGAAAATTTTAATACAGACTTTTTACATTTACAATAATCTGCTGCTTGTTTTCTCTGAGAAAGAGACATCATTATCAATCTGACCATAGAACAAACTGTCAGTTCCATGGTCAGTCCTTCTACCAGCCACAAAACGAAAATGTTAGGCAAATAGTCTTTGCCACCACAGCAGGCTAGCAAATTGTGTCAGCAGCAGGTGGATGACTCTGTTGTGGCCATTTGTGGTACGTCAGACCACCCATCTCTTACCCTGAGTCCTCTGGTGTAGCACCTATAGCCACTGTGGATTGGAGGTTAGCCACACCCTTTGTGGGTGCTGGGGTTCCATCACTGAGCAAGGAAAAGACATTCTTTTTAGGTCTTTGAGAAGAAACAGGGATGGCATCCCTGTTTTATCAGAATGTTGTGCCTATCTCTAGTGAAGCTGCTGCTACCACTAATAACACTGTTGGCCCAATTTTTCCTGTCATAAAGAAGCAGAAAACTAAGCATGTATGTACTCCTCCTCAAATTTCCTTAGACAGGAGTAGTTTTCTGGGTCTGGGAGAGGGTTTAATTCAGGATACTGGTCCTTCTTGTAAGGTAGACTATGGCAAAAGAAAGAGGGGTACTTCCTTTCCTGAAGAGATTAAAGATTCAGACTCTGGACAGGAAGATGAAGGAACAGATACAGGGTTTTCTTCCCAGATTTCTGATTCAGACGCAGAGCTCAGTTTATAATTCTACCTGTGTGGGTTTCTCCTTCTCTGATACTATTTCTAGAATGTTTCGGTGTTTTCAGTGAGAAAGCACTTAGGTTTCTCAACCCCTCAGAATTTAGTATGAGCTGTGACAGAAGCAATTTCCAGAATCGGCACCCATTCTTCCAGTTTAGTTTGCCTTGGATGATGTGTGCCTTACTGCCTGCAATTTTCTTGGCAATCAGCCAGCTGCTCCAGAAAATGTATATAGGATATATAACTTTACTCATTATTTTAAGTTTTTATACACTCTTCCCAAACCTGAAACACAGCTTTGGCTTTGGTTAATCCTTCTGCTGTTGTGTGTCTTTCGGCTTTTCCCGGTTAGGGGTCACCACAACGGAACTCTGGTCCACTAATGATTGATAGTTGATTTTTATATGCCGAGTTACCAGCCCTGATGCACAACCTTCAATAAAGGTACGCCCATTCATGCATGTCTCCATGCAGAGGACGCTCTAGCTTAGAATCGAACCGAACAGTGTCTTACTGTGAGGTGACAATGCTACCGCAGCACCACCACCACAGTCCCAGTTAATCCTTCTGTTGTGAAATACAATTAGTTCCAGTCCGACTATTACTAAAAATATTGGGATCATAAGTATGGGGAAAAAGTGTATGCTTCTACAACTTCAGTTTTCAGAATTTTAAATTGTCAGGCTGCTATGTTAAAGTTTGCCCTGACTAATTATGAAAGTATAAGGAATGTTTTGTCTACAGTTTCTTCTTGTTAGGAGAAATCTGCTTTAAATAATTTAATTTCTTCTATTGTTCAAGTCACTATTCATTGTATACAGTGTGTGTGTGAGTGTGTGTGTGTGTGTGTGTGTGTGTGTGTGTGTGTGTGTGTGTGTGTGTGTGTGTGTGTGTGTGGCCATGTGTGTGTGTGTGTGTGTGTGTGTGTGTGTGTGTGTGTGTGTGTGTGTGTGTGTGAGTGTGTTGCATTGTTTTGTACTTCTTCAAGAAGGTTTGCATGGCCGTGTTCCCAAAAACTCCCAGATGATGTTAAGAATGACATTTTTAATTCTCCTTTGGATAGAGATTTAGTTTTTGGCCTCTTTGATGAAGAGGTGATAAAACTGTCTGAAGAAAGGGGTAAGCTGATACAGGAAATCTCTAAGAATTTTCAGCCCTCCTTTTCCAAGTTTTCCAAGGGATTCTCTAACTCCTTATCCAGTTTTGATAAGAAATAAAATAAACAGTCTCACCAAAATGCAGGTGAACAAGATGTTTAAACAGAAATGGCATTAGTGTTCCAAGAAGGATTCTAGAAACTCATAAACCAAGGACAGTCTAATAAATCAGAATGACTATTTAAAATACTTGTTCTCCCTACCACCCTGGCACCCCCTCTTGTCTTCCAGAAAGTCTGAATCTTCATTTTTCTCTTTTGCAACAGATAGTTTCTAACAAATGAGTTCTTAATACCATTCATCAAGGTTACAAATAACAGTCGGAGGAAATTCCTCATTTCCAGGGGTAATTCCTCATCTTCCAGACTGGACTCTTTTATTTCACCTGTCTTTCATCACATGCACATAAAGTGATAGAACCACTCCCCCATTCCCAGGTGGGAAACAAATTTTATTCAAGGATGTTTTTACTGCCAAAGAAGAAAAGTGCTTGGAGACCAGTTCTTGATCTTTTGTTCCTAAACTCACTTGTGCTAGAGCTCAAATTCAAAATGATGTCACTTCATAATCTGTTGCCTCTTCTTTCTCATTCAGGATTCCTGGGAACATTAAATTTAAAAGATGCTTATCATGAAATTCCTGCTCACTCAGATTTCAGGCATTTCTTAAGGTTTTGTTTGTCCAGATCACATTATCAGTTTTCTGCCTTACCAGGAGTGTTTGCAGTGTGTAGATCCAGTTATCTCTCCTTGCAGGCTACAAAGTATCCATTTTTTTTTACATATTTAGAAGACTTGCTTAGCTTTGCAGAGTATTTTTCAAAGTTTAAAGGAATCTCTTGGATGAAAGATCTCTTACTCAAGCTGGGATTCCAAGAGAACATTCAAAAGTCTTTCTTAACTCCTTCTCACAGGATTGTGTTTCCGGGATGTTAGCTAGACACCACAGCTCAAAGATCTTTTCTTCCACAGGAAAAACAAATATATTTTTATCTAGATTTATTTCTACGGTTTACCACTCAGATGTCAGTTACATGGAAGGAATACCTCAGGATTCTGAGTCTCATGGCTTCTATGATTCCTATGATATTCTTGGCAAGACTCCATATGAGAAAGATACAGTGGTATCTGAAGTGTCTTTGGTCCCATCACCAATAACCTTTGTCATCTTAAACCCCAGTGCTGCAGTTTATCAGATGGTAAATCACTTAGTTGAGACAACAGATATCCCTAAATCCAGGTCTCCCCTTCTCCTTCCCTGTTCCAAAGCAGTCAGTCACCACAGACACCACAGACTTTGTTGTTTCAGGAGTGATAAAAGTGCAAGTTGTGTGGGACACCAACGACAGATGCAAACACATAAATATAATAGAGATGCTTGCCCTGATGAAGTCACTTAACTCACTGAATCATCTTTAGTTCACCAGACCTCTTCAAGTTGTTACAGGTAATACCACAGTTAAGAAAATACAAAGCGAACTGGACGACCAGTTAAAGTAAACATTTTTTATTGAGCGCGTTTGTCAGTTTTTAACTATGACTTCTTCAGAATAAAATCAAGTTACACACTGAGTCTTATATAACCAGTGCAATAAATAAATTAAAAAACTGTAAAAAGTACATGCACTTTTAAAGGTACAGGCTCCCTTAATGCATTTTACTAGCAAGTCATGTAAATTATGACCATAGGTGTTATATCTCTTTATAACTATATTTTCATAACCAAGAACAAATAAAATCAATAACATTCTTGTCATGGTTGTAAAAAACATGGAATATTTAAATGCAGAAGTCTGCTTTTAATTTAAAAAAACTGCTAATTGAAACCATATCATTAAGCCCTGGGCTAGTTGCTGCATTGATCCTCAATTGCCATAATAGTTCTTTATACTCCAGTAAATGGTCAA
This sequence comes from Protopterus annectens, assembly GCF_019279795.1. Taxonomy (NCBI): domain Eukaryota; kingdom Metazoa; phylum Chordata; order Ceratodontiformes; family Protopteridae; genus Protopterus; species Protopterus annectens. The sequence continues at coordinate 791,622,596 of NC_056732.1, read as the reverse complement.
TAGGGCCACCCCTTTCATCTATGATGATCTGTTCAAGAACCATAAACTTGGAATAGTGACCTGGGTAAAGGTTGAAATGTCTGGCTAATGCATTTGTAATGTTACATTTATCTATATCATAAATATGTTGATAAATGTGGGTTCTAAAAGCATTTTTGTTTTTTCTGATATATAAGCACATACAAGTCTGACAAATGCTGGCATAAATGACTTTTTTACTACCGCAATTGTATTTCTGAAATAATATAACCCATCCATAACCTTTGAGTAAAACCCTGTCTCCCTCTGATATGTGCTTACACTGCATGCACTGCCCACATTTAGTCATTTTTCCCAGTCTACCAGTGGTACTACTAAATGGATTTCTTTCAAGAATATTCTTGATGCTGGTGTCCTTTCTGTAAACCACTATGGGGGCTTCACCAACCTTCTGACCTATGCTTTCATCACTGTTGAGGATGAACCAGTTATTGAAAACAATGTCCCAAATCAGTGGGAACTGTGGAGTGTGTGTGAGGATGAGCCCATTGTGAAAATGATCAGTATGGTTGTTACTGTTCTCCAAAGGTGCACACAGTCTGGTAATATCAATTCCTAATAAGGGATAGAAATGTCCCTCTAATCTCTTTTTAGTAACGTCTTCCAACAAAAGTGTAACAAATTCTTTCAGATATCCTCTTCTTAAAAGCATGCTCAATAAAACATCCCTTTCCTTCTGTAAATCTACCATCCTGCTAACCATGCAGGCTAATCTCTCAACCCCTGGCCTTTGACTAAGGATCTTTTTTGATGCACAGGGTGCCCAATCTCAAAATGGAGAAGGGAGTTCGAGTATGTAGGTTTGCGATAGATGGTGGAGAAGAATATGCTATTGATGTAGTCTTTGCTAATTATGATGTCTAAATAACTAATGGAGTCAGAATTTGCTTCCATGGAGAATCTGTGGACTGTAGTGCTCGAATTGAGGAACAGTAAGAATTCATGCAACTGGTCACAGTCTCGATCCCAGAAAATGAGGATGTCATCCAGGTAATGACCGTAAAACTTACAATGGGACATCCCTGAAGATGAAAAAACTTGACACAGTTCCCACTGAGTCAGAACAATGTTGGCAAAAACTGGTGTACACGCTGCCCCCATAGCTACCCATGTGGTTTGTTTAAATAAATGACCTTCGAAAGTCAAAAAAATGTTCTCCAACACAAGTTCCATTAATGTCCTTAATGTAAGTATTTTGGTGTGTGCAAACTTGATCTGTTGACATAAGAAGTCATAAAACATTTCAATGCCTTCTTTGTGGGGAATAACACTAAATAAGTCCTTGACATCAACTGTAGTGAAAATGATGTCATCACTGCAATATTCCTGTTTGATTTTTTTCAAACAATCCCATGAGTCTCTGATGATATGAGAAAAAGACCCCAAACAGTTCTTTAACTGGAGGTCTATATATTTGGCTATAGTTAAAGTCTTGGACCCTTTTGCGTCCACAATAGGTCTTAAAGGTGGATGTAAGATGTTCTTGTGAATCTTAGGTATCCCAAATATTGTAGGGATCCTAGAGTTGTTTTGTATACAATAGTTAAATTCTACTTCTGATATCTGGTCATTCAAAAGTAGATCCATAAGAACCATGTCCATATGTCTGTATGCAATGTTAAGTTCATTACAGGAAATCTGCTGGTACCCATCCCCAAATAAATGTCCTAACATGTTTTCTATGTACCTGTCCTGGTCCATGACCACAAGACCACCTCCCTTGTCTGGTTTCTTGACTCAAATGGTTTTATTACTAGATATATTATCGAGGAGTATGGTTTCCTCTTTGGTTAAATTGTGTAATAAATTTGAATTCTGATTTTTAGAAAGTTGTCTAATGTCATTCATACAAATCTTTTGGTACAATTGTATAGTGGGATGTAAAGGAGGGATGCTTACACTTGCCTTTTTACAAAAGTGATGGTAGCATTTATATTGGCTTCTCCACCCATAGTGGCACTAAAATTCAATTTTCGGGTGAAAATAATAATGTCAAGCAAAGTTTTTATGTGTTTCCCTGTTCCAAAGCAGTCAGTCACCACAGACACCTCAGACTTTGCTGTTTCAGGAGTGATAAAAGTGCAAGGTGTGTGGGACACCAACGACAGATGCAAGCACATAAATATAATAGAGATGCTTGCCCTGATGAAGTCACTTAACTCACTGAATCATCTTTAGTTCCCCAAACCTCTTCAGTGTTGTTACAGGTAATACCACAGTTAAGAAAATACAAAGCGAACTGGACGACCAGGAAAAGTAAACATTTTTTATTGAGCGCTTTTGTCAGTTTTTAACTATGACTTCTTCAGAATAAAATCAAGTTACACACTGAGTCTTATATAACCAGTGCAATAAATAAATTAAAAAACTGTAAAAAGTACATGCACTTTTAAAGGTACAGGCTCCCTTAATGCATTTTACAAGCAAGTCATGCAAATTATGACCATAGGTGTTATATCTCTTTATAACTATATTTTCATAACCAAGAACAAATAAAATCAATAACATTCTTGTCATGGTTGTAAAAAACATGGAATATTTAAATGCAGAAGTCTGCTTTTAATTTAAAAAAACTGCTAATTGAAACTATATCATTAAGCCCTGGGCTAGTTGCTGCATTGATCCTCAATTGCCATAATAGTTCTTTATACTCCAGTAAATGGTCAATAGGGCCACCCCTTTCATCTATGATGATCTGTTCAAGAACCATAAACTTGGAATAGTGACCTGGGTAAAGGTTGAAATGTTTGGCTAATGCATTTGTAATGTTACATTTATCTATATCATAAATATGTTGATAAATGTGGGTTCTAAAAGCATTTTTGTTTTTTCTGATATATAAGCACATACAAGTCTGACAAATGCTGGCATAAATGACTTTTTTACTACCGCAATTGTATTTCTGAAATAATATAACCCATCCATAACCTTTGAGTAAAACCCTGTCTCCCTCTGATATGTGCTTACACTGCATGCACTGCCCACATTTAGTCATTTTTCCCAGTCTACCAGTGGTACTACTTAATGGATTTCTTTCAAGAATATTCTTGATGCTGGTGTCCTTTCTGTAAACCACTATGGGGGCTTCACCAACCTTCTGACCTATGCTTTCATCACTGTTGAGGATGAACCAGTTTTTGAAAACAATGTCCCAAATCAGTGGGAACTGTGGAGTGTGTGTGAGGATGAGCCCATTGTGAAAATGACCAGTATGGTTGTTACTGTTACTGTTCTCCAACGGTGCACACAGTCTGGTAATATCAATTCCTAATAAGGGATAGAAATGTCCCTCTAATCTCTTTTTAGTAACGTCTTCCAACAAAGGTGTAACAAATTCTTTCGGATATCCTCTTCTTAAAAGCATACTCAGTAAAACATCCCCTTCCTTCTGTAAATCTACCATCCTGCTAACCATGCAGGCTAATCTCTCAACCCCTGGCCTTTGACTAAGGATCTTTTTGATGCACAGGGTGCCCAATCTCAAAATGGAGAAGGGAGTTTGAGTATGTAGGTTTGTGATAGATGGTGGAGAAGAATACGCTATTGATGTAGTCTTTGCTAATTATGATGTATAAATAACTAATGGAGTCAGAATTTGTTTCCATCGAGAATCTGCAGACTGTAGTGCTCGAATTGAGGAACAGTAAGAATTCATGCAACTGGTCACAGTCTCGATCCCAGAAAATGAGGATGTCATCCAGGTAATGACCGTAAAACTTACAAAGGGACATCCCTGAAGATGAAAAAACTTGACACAGTTCCCACTGAGTCAGAACAATGTTGGCAAAAACTGGTGCACACGCTGCCCCCATAGCTACCCCTGTGGTTTGTTTAAATAAATGACCTTCGAAAGTCAAAAAACTGTTCTCCAACACAAGTTCCATTAATGTCCTTAATGTAAGTATTTTGGTGTGTGAAAACTTGGTCTGTTGACATAAGAAGTCATAAAACATTTCAATACCTTCTTTGTGCGGAATGACACTAAATAAGTCCTTGACATCAACTGTAGTGAAAATGATGTCATCACTGCAATATTCCTGTTTGATTTTTTTCAAACAATCCCATGAGTCTCTGATGATATGAGAAAAAGACCCCAAACAGTTCTTTAACTGGAGGTCTATATATTTGGCTATAGTTAAAGTCTTGGACCCTTTTGCATCCACAATAGGTCTTAAAGGTGGATGTAAGATGTTCTTGTGAATCTTAGGTATCCCAAATATTGTTGGGATCCTAGAGTTGTTTTGTGTACAATAGTTAAATTCTACTTCTGATATCTGGTCATTCAAAAGTAGATCCACAAGAACCATGTCCATATGTCTGTATGCAATGTTAAGTTCATTACAGGAAATCTGCTGGTACCCATCCCCAAATAAATGTCCTAACATGTTTTCTATGTACCTGTCCTGGTCCATGACCACAAGACCACCTCACTTGTCTGGTTTCATGACTCAAATGGTTTTATTACTAGATATATTATCGAGGAGTATAATTTCCTCTTTGGTTAAATTGTGTAATAAATTTGAATTCCGATTTTAGAAAGTTGTCTAATGTCATTCATACAAATCTTTTGGTACAATTGTATAGTGGGATGTAAAGGAGGGATGCTTACACTTGCCTTTTTACAAAAAGTGATGGTAGCATTTATATTGGCTTCTCCACCCATAGTTGCACTAAAATTCAATTTTCGGGTGAAAATAATAATGTCAAGCAAAGTTTTTTCTGTGTTTCCCTGTTCCAAAGCAGCCAGTCACCACAGACACCTCAGACTTTGCTCTTTCAGGAGTGATAAAAGTGAGGGGTGTGTGGGACACCAACGACAGATGCAAGCACATAAATATAATAGAGATGCTTGCCCTGATGAAGTCACTTAACTCACTGAATCATCTTTATTTCCCCAGACCTCTTCAAGTTGTTACAGGTAATACCACAGTTAAGAAAATACAAAGCGAACTGGACGACCAGGAAAAGTAAACATTTTTTATTGAGCGTTTTTGTCCGTTTTTAACTATGACTTCTTCAGAATAAAATCAAGTTACACACTGAGTCTTATATAACCAGTGCAATAAATAAATTAAAAAAACTGTAAAAAGTACATCCACTTTTAAAGGTACAGGCTCCCTTAATGCATTTTACTAGCAAGTCATGTAAATTATGACCATAGGTGTTATATCTTTTTATAACTATATTTTCATAACCAAGAACAAATAAAATCAATAACATTCTTGTCATGGTTGTAAAAAACATGGAATATTTAAATGCAGAAGTCTGCTTTTAATTTAAAAAAACTGCTAATTGAAACCATATCATTAAGCCCTGGGCTAGTTGCTGCATTGATCCTCAATTGCCATAATAGTTCTTTATACTCCAGTAAATGGTCAATAGGGCCACCCCTTTCATCTATGATGATCTGTTCAAGAACTATAAACTTGGAATAGTGACCTGGGTAAAGGTTGAAATGTTTGGCTAATGCATTTGTAATGTTACGTTTATCTATATCATAAATATGTTGATAAATGTGGGTTCTAAAAGCATTTTTGTTTTTTCCGATATAGAAGCACATACAAGTCTGACAAATGCTGGCATAAATGACTTTTTTACTACCGCAATTGTATTTCTGAAATAATATAACCCATCCATAACCTTTGAGTAAAACCCTGTCTCCCTCTGATATGTGCTTACACTGCATGCACTGCCCACATTTAGTCACTTTTCCCAGTCTACCAGTGGTACTACTAAATGGATTTCTTTCAAGAATATTCTTGATGCTGGTGTCCTTTCTGTAAACCACTATGGGGGCTTCACCAGCCTTCTGACCTATGCTTTCATCACTGTTGAGGATGAACCAGTTTTTGAAAACAACGTCCCAAATCAGTGTGAACTGTGGAGTGTATGTGAGGATGAGCCCATTGTGAAAATGACCAGTATGGTTGTTACTGTTCTCCAACGGTGCACACAGTCTGGTAATATCAATTCCTAATAAGGGATAGAAATGTCCCTCTAATCTTGTTTAATAACGTCTTCCAACAAAGGTGTAACAAATTCTTTCGGATATCCTCTTCTTAAAAGCATACTCAATAAAACATCCCCTTCCTTCTGTAAATCTACCATCCTGCTAACCATGCAGGCTAATCTCTCAACCCCTGGCCTTTGACTAAGGATCTTTTTGATGCACAGGGTGCCCAATCTCAAAATGGAGAAGGGAGTTTGAGTATGTAGGTTTGCGATAGATGGTGGAGATGAATGCGCTATTGATGTAGTCTTTGCTAATTCTAATGGAGTCAGAATTTGTTTTCATGGAGAATCTGCAGACTGTAGTGCTCGAATTGAGCAACAGTAAGAATTCATGCAACTGGTCACAGTCTCGATCCCAGAAAATGACGATGTCATCCAGGTAACAACCGTAAAACTTACAATGGGACATCCCTGAAGATGAAAAAACTTGACACAGTTCACACTGAGTCAGAACAATGTTGGCAAAAACTGGTGCACACGCTGCTCCCATAGCTACCCATGTGGTTTGTTTAAATAAATGACCTTCGAAAGTCAAAAAAATGTTCTCCAATACAAGTTCCATTAATGTCCTTAATGTAAGTATTTTGGTGTGTGAAAACTTGGTCTGTTGACATAAGAAGTCATAAAACATTTCAATGCCTTCTTTGTGGGGAATGACACTAAATAAGTCCTTGACATCAACTGTAGTGAAAATGATGTCATCACTGCAATATTCCTGTTTGATTTCTTTCAAACAATCCCATGAGTCTCTGATAATATGAGAAAAAAGACCCCAGAGAGTTCTATAACTGGAGGTCTATATATTTGGCTATAGTTAAAGTCTTGGACCCTTTTGCGTCCACAATAGGTCTTAAAGGTGGATGTAAGATGTTCTTGTGAATCTTAGGTATCCCAAATATTGTAGGGATCCTAGAGTTGTTTTGTATACAATAGTTAAATTCTACTTCTGATATCTGGTCATTCAAAAGTAGATCCATAAGAACCATGTCCATATGTCTGTATGCAATGTTAAGTTCATTACAGGAAATCTGCTGGTACCCATCCCCAAATAAATGTCCTAACATGTTTTCTATGTACCTGTCCTGGTCCATGACCACAAGACCACCTCCCTTGTCTGGTTTCTTGACTCAAATGGTTTTATTACTAGATATATTATCGAGGAGTATGGTTTCCTCTTTGGTTAAATTGTGTAATAAATTTGAATTCTGATTTTTAGAAAGTTGTCTAATGTCATTCATACAAATCTTTTGGTACAATTGTATAGTGGGATGTAAAGGAGGGATGCTTACACTTGCCTTTTTACAAAAAGTGATGGTAGCATTTATATTGGCTTCTCCACCCATAGTGGCACTAAAATTCAATTTTCGGGTGAAAATAATAATGTCAAGCAAAGTTTTTTATGTGTTTCCCTGTTCCAAAGCAGTCAGTCACCACAGACACCTCAGACTTTGCTGTTTCAGGAGTGATAAAAGTGCAAGGTGTGTGGGACACCAACGACAGATGCAAGCACATAAATATAATAGAGATGCTTGCCCTGATGAAGTCACTTAACTCACTGAATCATCTTTAGTTCCCCAAACCTCTTCAGTGTTGTTACAGGTAATACCACAGTTAAGAAAATACAAAGCGAACTGGACGACCAGGAAAAGTAAACATTTTTTATTGAGCGCTTTTGTCAGTTTTTAACTATGACTTCTTCAGAATAAAATCAAGTTACACACTGAGTCTTATATAACCAGTGCAATAAATAAATTAAAAAACTGTAAAAAGTACATGCACTTTTAAAGGTACAGGCTCCCTTAATGCATTTTACGAGCAAGTCATGTAAATTATGACCATAGGTGTTATATCTCTTTATAACTATATTTTCATAACCAAGAACAAATAAAATCAATAACATTCTTGTCATGGTTGTAAAAAACATGGAATATTTAAATGCAGAAGTCTGCTTTTAATTTAAAAAAACTGCTAATTGAAACTATATCATTAAGCCCTGGGCTAGTTGCTGCATTGATCCTCAATTGCCATAATAGTTCTTTATACTCCAGTAAATGGTCAATAGGGCCACCCCTTTCATCTATGATGATCTGTTCAAGAACCATAAACTTGGAATAGTGACCTGGGTAAAGGTTGAAATGTTTGGCTAATGCATTTGTAATGTTACATTTATCTATATCATAAATATGTTGATAAATGTGGGTTCTAAAAGCATTTTTGTTTTTTCTGATATATAAGCACATACAAGTCTGACAAATGCTGGCATAAATTACTTTTTTACTACCGCAATTGTATTTCTGAAATAATCTAACCCATCCATAACCTTTGAGTAAAACCCTGTCTCCCTCTGATATGTGCTTACACTGCATGCGCTGCCCACATTTAGTCATTTTTCCCAGTCTACCAGTGGTACTACTTAATGGATTTCTTTCAAGAATATTCTTGATGCTGGTGTCCTTTCTGTAAACCACTATGGGGGCTTCACCAACCTTCTGACCTATGCTTTCATCACTGTTGAGGATGAACCAGTTTTTGAAAACAATGTCCCAAATCAGTGGGAACTGTGGAGTGTGTGTGAGGATGAGCCCATTGTGAAAATGACCAGTATGGTTGTTACTGTTACTGTTCTCCAACGGTGCACACAGTCTGGTAATATCAATTCCTAATAAGGGATAGAAATGTCCCTCTAATCTCTTTTTAGTAACGTCTTCCAACAAAGGTGTAACAAATTCTTTCGGATATCCTCTTCTTAAAAGCATACTCAGTAAAACATCCCCTTCCTTCTGTAAATCTACCATCCTGCTAACCATGCAGGCTAATCTCTCAACCCCTGGCCTTTGACTAAGGATCTTTTTGATGCACAGGGTGCCCAATCTCAAAATGGAGAAGGGAGTTTGAGTATGTAGGTTTGTGATAGATGGTGGAGAAGAATACGCTATTGATGTAGTCTTTGCTAATTATGATGTATAAATAACTAATGGAGTCAGAATTTGTTTCCATCGAGAATCTGCAGACTGTAGTGCTCGAATTGAGGAACAGTAAGAATTCATGCAACTGGTCACAGTCTCGATCCCAGAAAATGAGGATGTCATCCAGGTAATGACCGTAAAACTTACAAAGGGACATCCCTGAAGATGAAAAAACTTGACACAGTTCCCACTGAGTCAGAACAATGTTGGCAAAAACTGGTGCACACGCTGCCCCCATAGCTAACCCTGTGGTTTGTTTAAATAAATGACCTTCGAAAGTCAAAAAACTGTTCTCCAACACAAGTTCCATTAATGTCCTTAATGTAAGTATTTTGGTGTGTGAAAACTTGGTCTGTTGACATAAGAAGTCATAAAACATTTCAATACCTTCTTTGTGGGGAATGACACTAAATAAGTCCTTGACATCAACTGTAGTGAAAATGATGTCATCACTGCAATATTCCTGTTTGATTTTTTTCAAACAATCCCATGAGTCTCTGATGATATGAGAAAAAGACCCCAAACAGTTCTTTAACTGGAGGTCTATATATTTGGCTATAGTTAAAGTCTTGGACCCTTTTGCATCCACAATAGGTCTTAAAGGTGGATGTAAGATGTTCTTGTGAATCTTAGGTATCCCAAATATTGTTGGGATCCTAGAGTTGTTTTGTGTACAATAGTTAAATTCTACTTCTGATATCTGGTCATTCAAAAGTAGATCCATAAGAACCATGTCCATATGTCTGTATGCAATGTTAAGTTCATTACAGGAAATCTGCTGGTACCCATCCCCAAATAAATGTCCTAACATGTTTTCTATGTACCTGTCCTGGTCCATGACCACAAGACCACCTCACTTGTCTGGTTTCATGACTCAAATGGTTTTATTACTAGATATATTATCGAGGAGTATAATTTCCTCTTTGGTTAAATTGTGTAATAAATTTGAATTCCGATTTTTAGAAAGTTGTCTAATGTCATTCATACAAATCTTTTGGTACAATTGTATAGTGGGATGTAAAGGAGGGATGCTTACACTTGCCTTTTTACAAAAAGTGATGGTAGCATTTATATTGGCTTCTCCACCCATAGTTGCACTAAAATTCAATTTTCGGGTGAAAATAATAATGTCAAGCAAAGTTTTTTCTGTGTTTCCCTGTTCCAAAGCAGCCAGTCACCACAGACACCTCAGACTTTGCTCTTTCAGGAGTGATAAAAGTGAGGGGTGTGTGGGACACCAACGACAGATGCAAGCACATAAATATAATAGAGATGCTTGCCCTGATGAAGTCACTTAACTCACTGAATCATCTTTATTTCCCCAGACCTCTTCAAGTTGTTACAGGTAATACCACAGTTAAGAAAATACAAAGCGAACTGGACGACCAGGAAAAGTAAACATTTTTTATTGAGCGCTTTTGTCAGATTTTAACTATGACTTCTTCAGAATAAAATCAAGTTACACACTGAGTCTTATATAACCAGTGCAATAAATAAATTAAAAAAACTGTAAAAAGTACATGCACTTTTAAAGGTACAGGCTCCCTTAATGCATTTTACTAGCAAGTCATGTAAATTATGACCATAGGTGTTATATCTCTTTATAACTATATTTTCATAACCAAGAACAAATAAAATCAATAACATTCTTGTCATGGTTGTAAAAAACATGGAATATTTAAATGCAGAAGTCTGCTTTTAATTTAAAAAAACTGCTAATTGAAACCATATCATTAAGCCCTGGGCTAGTTGCTGCATTGATCCTCAATTGCCATAATAGTTCTTTATACTCCAGTAAATGGTCAATAGGGCCACCCCTTTCATCTATGATGATCTGTTCAAGAACTATAAACTTGGAATAGTGACCTGGGTAAAGGTTGAAATGTTTGGCTAATGCATTTGTAATGTTACGTTTATCTATATCATAAATATGTTGATAAATGTGGGTTCTAAAAGCATTTTTGTTTTTTCCGATATAGAAGCACATACAAGTCTGACAAATGCTGGCATAAATGACTTTTTTACTACTGCAATTGTATTTCTGAAATAATCTAACCCATCCATAACCTTTGAGTAAAACCCTGTCTCCCTCTGATATGTGCTTATACTGCATGCACTGCCCACATTTAGTCATTTTTCCCAGTCTACCAGTGGTACTACTAAATGGATTTCTTTCAAGAATATTCTTGATGCTGGTGTCCTTTCTGTAAACCACTATGGGGGCTGCACCAGCCTTCTGACCTATGCTTTCATCACTGTTGAGGATGAACCAGTTTTTGAAAACAATGTCCCAAATCAGTGGGAACTGTGGAGTGTGTGTGAGGATGAGCCCATTGTGAAAATGACCAGTATGGTTGTTACTGTTACTGTTCTCCAACGGTGCACACAGTCTGGTAATATCAATTCCTAATAAGGGATAGCAATGTCCCTCTTCTCTTGTTTATTAGCCTCTTCCAACAAAGGTGTAACAAATTCTTTCGGATATCCTCTTCTTAAAAGCATACTCAATAAAACATCCCCTTCCTTCTGTAAATCTACCAACCTGCTAACCATGCAGGCGAAGCGCTCAACCCCTGGCCTTAGACTAAGGAGCTATTTGAAGGACAGGGTGCCCACTCTCAAAATGGAGAAGGGAGTTCGAGTATGTAGGTTTGCGATAAATGGTGGAGAAGAATACGCTATTGATGTAGTCTTTGCTAATTCTGATGTCTAAATAACTAATGGAGTCAGAATTTGTTTTCATGGAGAATCTGCAGACTGTAATGCTCGAATTGAGGAACAGTAAAAATTCATGCAACTGGTCACTGTCTCCATCCCAGAAAACGAGGATGTCATCCAGATAACGACCGTAAAACTTACAATGGGACATCCCTGAAGATGAAAAATTTGACACAGTTCCCACTGAGTCAGAACAATGTTGGCAAAAACTGGTGCACACGCTGCCCCCATAGCTACCCCTGTGGTTTGTTTAAATAAATGACCTTCGAAAGTCAAAAAACTGTTCTCCAACACAAGTTCCATTAATGTCCTTAATGTAAGTATTTTGGTGTGTGAAAACTTGGTCTGTTGACATAAGAAGTCATAAAACATTTCAATGCCTTCTTTGTGGGGAATGACACTAAATAAGTCCTTGACATCAATTGTAGTGAAAATGATGTCATCACTGAAATATTCCTGTTTGATTTTTTTCAAACAATCCCATGAGTCTCTGATGATATGAGAAAAAGACCCCAGACAGTTCTTTAACTGGAGGTCTATATATTTGGCTATAGTTAAAGTCTTGGACCCTTTTGCATCCACAATAGGTCTTAAAGGTGGATGTAAGATGTTCTTGTGAATCTTAGGTATCCCAAATATTGTTGGGATCCTAGTGTTGTTTTGTATACAATAGTTAAATTCTACTTCTGATATCTGGTCATTCAAAAGTAGATCCATAAGAACCATGTCCATATGTCTGTATGCAATGTTAAGTTCATTACAGGAAATCTGCTGGTACCCATCCCCAAATAAATGTCCTAACATGTTTTCTATGTACCTGTCCTGGTCCATGACCACAAGACCACCTCACTTGTCTGGTTTCTTGACTCAAATGGTTTTATTACTAGATATATTATCGAGGAGTATGGTTTCCTCTTTGGTTAAATTGTGTAATAAATTTGAATTCTGATTTTTAGAAAGTTGTCTAATGTCATTCATACAAATCTTTTGGTACAATTGTATAGTGGGATGTAAAGGAGGGATGCTTACACTTGCCTTTTACAAAAAGTGATGGTAGCATTTATATTGGCTTCTCCACCCATAGTGGCACTAAAATTCAATTTTCGGGTGAAAATAATAATGTCAAGCAAAGTTTTTCTGTGTTTCCCTGTTCCAAAGCAGCCAGTCACCACAGACAGCTCAGACTTTGCTGTTTCAGGAGTGATAAAAGTGCAAGGTGTGTGGGACACCAACGACAGATGCAAGCACATAAATATAATAGAGATGCTTGCCCTGATGAAGTCACTTAACTCACTGAATCATCTTTAGTTCCCCAAACCTCTTCAGTGTTGTTACAGGTAATACCACAGTTAAGAAAATACAAAGCGAACTGGACGACCAGGAAAAGTAAACATTTTTTATTGAGCGCTTTTGTCAGATTTTAACTATGACTTCTTCAGAATAAAATCAAGTTACACACTGAGTCTTATATAACCAGTGCAATAAATAAATTAAAAAACTGTAAAAAGTACATGCACTTTTAAAGGTACAGGCTCCCTTAATGCATTTTACTAGCAAGTCATGTAAATTATGACCATAGGTGTTATATCTCTTTATAACTATATTTTCATAACCAAGAACAAATAAAATCAATAACATTCTTGTCATGGTTGTAAAAAACATGGAATATTTAAATGCAGAAGTCTGCTTTTAATTTAAAAAAACTGCTAATTGAAACTATATCATTAAGCCCTGGGCTAGTTGCTGCATTGATCCTCAATTGCCATAATAGTTCTTTATACTCCAGTAAATGGTCAATAGGGCCACCCCTTTCATCTATGATGATCTGTTCAAGAACCATAAACTTGGAATAGTGACCTGGGTAAAGGTTGAAATGTTTGGCTAATGCATTTGTAATGTTACATTTATCTATATCATAAATATGTTGATAAATGTGGGTTCTAAAAGCATTTTTGTTTTTTCCGATATAGAAGCACATACAAGTCTGACAAATGCTGGCATAAATGACTTTTTTACTACTGCAATTGTATTTCTGAAATAATCTAACCCATCCATAACCTTTGAGTAAAACCCTGTCTCCCTCTGATATGTGCTTATACTGCATGCACTGCCCACATTTAGTCATTTTTCCCAGTCTACCAGTGGTACTACTAAATGGATTTCTTTCAAGAATATTCTTGATGCTGGTGTCCTTTCTGTAAACCACTATGGGGGCTGCACCAGCCTTCTGACCTATGCTTTCATCACTGTTGAGGATGAACCAGTTTTTGAAAACAATGTCCCAAATCAGTGGGAACTGTGGAGTGTGTGTGAGGATGAGCCCATTGTGAAAATGACCAGTATGGTTGTTACTGTTCTCCAACAGTGCACACAGTCTGGTAATATCAATTCCTAATAAGGGATAGAAATGTCCCTCTAATCTCTTTTTAGTAACGTCTTCCAACAAAGGTGTAACAGATTCTTTCAGATATCCTCTTCTTAAAAGCATGCTCAATAAAACATCCCTTTCCTTCTGTAAATCTACCATCCTGCTAACCATGCAGGCTAATCTCTCAACCCCTGGCCTTTGACTAAGGATCTTTTTTGATGCACAGGGTGCCCAATCTCAAAATGGAGAAGGGAGTTCGAGTATGTAGGTTTGCGATAGATGGTGGAGAAGAATACGCTATTGATGTAGTCTTTTCTAATTATGATGTCTAAATAACTAATGGAGTCAGAATTTGTTTTCATGGAGAATCTGCAGACTGTAGTGCTCGAATTGTGGAACAGTAAGAATTCATGCAACTGGTCACAGTCTCGATCCCAGAAAATGAGGATGTCATCCAGGTAACGACCGTAAAACTTACAATGGGACATCCCTGAAGATGAAAAAACTTGACACAGTTCCCACTGAGTCAGAACAATGTTGGCAAAAACTGGTGCAAACACTGCCCCCATAGCTACCCCTGTGGTTTGTTTAAATAAATGACCTTCGAAAGTCAAAAAACTGTTCTCCAACACAAGTTCCATTAATGTCCTTAATGTAAGTATTTTGGTGTGTGAAAACTTGGTCTGTTGACATAAGAAGTCATAAAACATTTCAATGCCTTCTTTGTGGGGAATGACACTAAATAAGTCCTTGACATCAACTGTAGTGAAAATGATGTCATCACTGCAATATTCCTGTTTGATTTTTTTCAAACAATCCCATGAGTCTCTGATAATATGAGAAAAAGACCCCAGACAGTTCTATAACTGGAGGTCTATATATTTGGCTATAGTTAAAGTCTTGGACCCTTTTGCGTCCACAATAGGTCTTAAAGGTGGATGTAAGATGTTCTTGTGAATCGTAGGTATCCCATATATTGTTGGGATCCTAGAGTTGTTTTGTATACAATAGTTAAATTCTACTTCTGATATCTGGTCATTCAAAAGTAGATCCATAAGAACCATGTCCATATGTCTGTATGCAACGTTAAGTTCATTACAGGAAATCTGCTGGTACCCATCCCCAAATAAATGTCCTAACATGTTTTCTTTGTACCTGTCCTGGTCCATGACCACAAGACCACCTCCCTTGTCTGGTTTCATGACTCAAATGGTTTTATTACTAGATATATTATCGAGGAGTATGGTTTCCTCTTTGGTTAAATTGTGTAATAAATTTGAATTCCGATTTTTAGAAAGTTGTCTAATGTAATTCATACAAATCTTTTGGTACAATTGTATAGTGGGATGTAAAGGAGGGATGCTTACACTTGCCTTTTAACAAAAAGTGATGGTAGCATTTATATTGGCTTCTCCACCCATAGTGCCACTAAAATTCAATTTTCAGGTGAAAATAATAATGTCAAGCAAAGTTTTGTCTGTGTTAAATTGCTTGCAGGGTACAAAGTTAAGACCTCTCTCAAAGAGGTTTGCCCAATCCTTGTTAACTGTGACACTACTTAAGTTTTAAAATTTGAAGTTGTTTTGGTCATTGACAATAATAACTGCATCTTCATTGTAAGGCAACATATTATAGTTTATTGCCAGGTCCCTTGTATCCCCCTCCCCCAATCTTGATTGTACTGTTGTGGGTTGTGTATTTCCCCCTGATATGCTGTATTCTGAGGCCTCCTATACTGGTGATTCTGTTCTCGAATTCTCTCTGACCTCCGCAAGAGTTGTCCTAAAGAGGTGGGACCTGGGGTGGTGCCACTTTGATATTCATTTTCATCATTAATTTCCTCACCATTGACTTTATTAATGTTATTAAAGTTGTTGTTACCAGTATTGTTATGTACTTTAACTAATGGATAAGCTAGACCTCCTTTATAATCCTGGGCATCCCTTGTTAACTTTCTAGACTTTTTCTCCTTTATCTTATCTAAAATGTTATCAATGTTAACAAAAGCAGTGTTGTATTCATTCAGTTTAACACAAAAATTAACATAATTTTTCACAGTGGCATCAAGTTTTCTAACAGTGTCTTGCAATGCTACAAACTTTTTATCCTTGTCTCTAACAGTTCCAACAGTTCACAACCCTGGCAGTTAAACAGAGTTATTAAGTCTTTATGCAGTTTACTGTTGTTAGTAAACCATTAGGAAAACACCAGTACCTCAGACCTTTTGGCACCTGTTCACATCTGAGGTATTCCCTGAGGTACTGATTCTCAATTTGCAGTTTTTTAAGTCTTAAACATTCCTTTTCCAAAGTTTTAAGTTTAAGATCAAAAGTACCTTGTATAATGGATTGGTTAGTGTTGTTGGAAAAAACAATGCTGTCCTTGTTAATCCAGTCAGTTAGATTCAAAGCATTTGTTGTGTTACACTGTACAGATCCATTACTTTGTGTCTGCACTCTTCTGTGTGCTGTCTCTAAACAAAGGGAAGTGCCTGGTGGTGAGACAGAATTAGTTCCTCTATTACTAGTTCCTGTTTGTCGAATAGGGCTACCTTGCTTTGGTGCAATACTGAAAAGGGGGTCATGTGAAGTAAAAACAGGTTTTGTTTTGGTTTGACTGAAATCATTCACAAAGTTGTCAATTTTGTGACTCAATCCTGAAATATGAGTATCCTTTTGGTTTACAACGGTTTCCAGTTCGCATCCTTTTGGTTTACAATGAATACCACAGTTGTGTGATACATCAACAAGCAAGAAGAACCAGGTTGTACCTCCCTTGCAGGCTAGCCATGTTAGTTTGGGCTATAGCTTTATAGCATAATCTCACTGTGCAGGCATCCTGCATTTCATCAGAGCAAAACTATGTGGCAGAAAAGCTAAGCAGGATATGGGCAGACCCTTATAAATGGAAACTAGATCAGGGGGTCTTCCAAGATCTGATCCATCTGTGGGAAACTCCCCAAGTAAACCTCTTTTCTTCCTCTTTGAACAATCAGCTGGCAAGATTCTGCTCCTGGACTCCATCCAAGATGGCCTGAAAGAGAGATGACTTTTGGATCTACTCACACAAGAATAGGGCTGTTTGATACACCCTGACACCAAACAACTTCAATTGTCAGCATGAATTATAGGGTCTTAATTTCTTTTAGATACCTCTTTACTGAAGGCATGCCGCAGATACTAATAGACAGAAGAAAAAATGAAACTAGGAAATCATATAGTAGCAAATGGAAAAGGTTTTCAAGTTGGTGCCAGCACTAAAACCAGCACACATTCAGGGCTAGTTATTCTTTGGGTTTTGCAATATTTGTGAGTTACTATCCTATGACCTTTCTTACTACTTTATCAATATTAATATGTAGTCCATTTCAGCATGTCTGACCATGGATTCTTCTCTTTCAATGCAGTCTCAAGTCAAAATGTTTTTGAAAGAAGTTTTGCATAAGATGCCCCCAAGAAAACTGGTGGCACCTCCTTGGGATCTTAATTTTGTTTTAGAGAAACTAACACTTGCTTCATTTGAACAAGCTAACTGGAGTAATTTGAGGGTTTTAACATGGAAAACAGTTTTACTGATTGCTCTGACCTCTGCAAGAGAGTATCTGAGTTGCAGGCTCTTATGGTGTCAACCTTACCTCATTTTTCACAGGGTCATACCTTCTTTGAGGACTAATCCTTCTTTTATGATTGCAGTGATATCTAAGTTTACTTTAAGCCAGATTATTCATCTCCCCATTTTCTTTCCTAAACCCAAAAATGAGGGAGAAAAGATACTCCTTACCTTGGATGATCACAGACAATTCAGGTACTATCTTGTCAGAACTAACTCTTTCAGATCTTTGGATCAAGTGTTCACTTCTTGTAAGAAGAAGGGGCAATCTGTGTCAAAACAGACTATTTAAAAATGGTTGTCTAAGGCTAAGACATTTTGCTCTACTCAACAAAACAAAACAATTCCAGGCAGGGTCAATGCCCACTCTGCCAGTGCCTTAGCTTCAGCAATGGCTTATTGGAAGGGGTTGGACTCTAGAAGTATTCTAGAAGCAGCAACTTCATCCTCTGTACATACTCCTACAAAGTAATATAAGCTTGATTCCTTCTGTTCATCTAGATCAGGTTTTCCAAGGGCCATTCTTCAAGGGCTCCTGGACTCTTCTCATTTCACCTCACAAATGTAGTTAGCTAAAGTAGAGCTAAGGCTACTGCAGCAGTGATCACTATGATGAACATAGTTACCATAACAGTAAATGTTTGAATGACCACTGCTGCAATAACCACTCCGTCCCTCTCCTTTGTTTTTTGCTATGTTGTTTATGCTGTTTAATGTTTATTTATTTTTTGTTCTTTATAGCATTGCCCCATCATGGTTCACCCACCATCTCTCTCTTGGCAGAAAAGCTCTGAAGGACGTGGTGCCCAAACATGTTTTAGCCAACTCCAATCAAGCTGCCTGACAGTTTGGGCATGTGGAAGGTGTCCTAAAATTCTAGAAGTTGGCCAGCTTTTATATCCTTGGTAGGATACAGGTTCATAGGTGTTTACTAGGCTAACAATCACAAGGGCCTTTTTAAGCCTAGCCATGCATCCCTAATCTCTGGCAAGTTCTGCTACCCTTCATAAGTGTAAGCATGGGCCTGGGAAATGAACCATTTACAACTTACCTGTGTCCATTAAAGACATAGGTTTCCCATCCAGTTGTCCAAGTTGCAATTGGATTGGGTTAGGGAGGAACTCTGCTTCAGATGGATGGACAGTCTGTTCCATAGATGGAGTAGTCTCTGGGATACATACTTATCTCTCCAGCAGGTCCTATTCATATCACAAGAAAGGTTTAGGTCTTTAGAACGGGTAATTTTAGTGCTGTTTGTTTTGTGAATATGCATGTCCATCAGAGTAGGGTTTGACAATGCCCCATATGCCAGGTATAGATATCCCCTCAAAAGCCTGTAGGTGACAGAATGCAAAGCTAGGGCCTTGAGGTGGTCTGCATAGGACATACTACTTACACCCTGTATTCTTTTAGTGAGGAATCTCTTTGGACATTCCAATTGTTGGATATGCCTGGTTAGGTACATACCAAAGGGGGCATTGTACTCAGTGATAGGTCTGATGAATGATGAATACAGTGGAATAATGACTTCCTTGGACTTAGATGTCATACATTTGTTTATAAGCTGCGCAACATAGAATGATTTCCTCACCACTGTAGACTCATGATGATCAAAGGCTAGATTACTATTTATGTTTGTCCCTAAGTCCCTGACTACTGGGTCAACTCTAAGAGGTTTGTTGTCAATATGACAGTTACCAGGGATGGATGACTTCCAAAAGGATACTATTAAGCATTTCTTGGCATTTAGTTTTAGTCCATGGCTTTGACACCAGTTGTTTGTCTGTGTCAGCCCCTCCTGTAGAACATTTGTGTCAGTGTGAGATTCAATGACAGCTCCTAATTTGCATTTGTCTGCAAATTTAGTCAGCCAGAGACCACTGACATTGGCCTTGACTTCTGAGAAGTAAATGCCAAAAAAGGAGCATCCAAGGACTGATCCCTGAGGGACTCCACTTGTGACTGGCCTCTTTGTAGTAGAGGTGGACTCCCCATTTCTAACTTTCTGAGTTCTGTCTCTGAGCCAGTTGGCTATCCACTGGGTGACATACGATTTGTACCTAACCCCTTGAGTTTGTCAACAATGCCCGAGTGGGGTATTGTGTCAAATGCCTTGGCCAGGTTAAGGTAGGCAGTGTGAACAATTTTTCCCTCATCCACTGCTTAGGTGACCTTCTCAAAGAAGTCCACGAGGTTGAGTAGGCAAGATCTGCCCTTGACAAATCCAAACTGGGTTGGGTCCAGTGTCTGGAGGTTTACTATATCTCTATTGATCATCTCCATTATAATTCTTTCCATGGCTTTACATATAAGACTAGAGAGACTTATGGGTCTGTAGTTTCCAGGGTCTGCAGATGGCCCACCTTTGTGGAGAGGGATGACTGTTACCATTCTCCATTCATGAGGCATGAAGCCTGTTTGGAGGCTACAGTTAAATAGTAATTCCAGAGGCCCTGATAAGTCATGTTGCATGCTATTTAGAAGGCATCCTGGGATATTGTCTGGGCCCATTGATGCAGTGTTCCTGGTCTCAGAGAGAGCATTAAGGACCATATAGCTAAGGCTACTGCAACAGTGATCAAACATCTACTGGTATGGTAAGTTTACTTACACAACTGTACTTTCCCAATTGCTTTGGTCAAGAATTCTGGACAAACTCTAAAAACTAAAGTGGAAGGCAAATGCCCAGGTCAGGAACAGTTTTTATATATTATCCAAATTCACAAAAAAAAAAAAATAAATAACAGAAGAAAAGGTTTTGCATCAATGTGAATTTTACAAATAAAAAGAAGTGTGAAACTATAATGCCTGGTACTATTGAGTGAATATTATCTTCTGACTGAGCAGAAAAAACAAACATTTTACAAGAAACAGGGAAACATATGTTGAAAAATCAAGGATATTCTGTGAAAGCAGGACAAAAATTGTCTTTACATTATTTATTATTATTATTAAATAATATGCTTCGCTCTTGAGATCACTTGCTTCAGCCAACTGATTTCGTAATGATGCAGTGGTGCCACTATAATCCAGTGAATGACTGGTATATGTGTATATATATATATATCGACTTTCTGAAGGGGAACTATATATATATATATATATATATATATATATATATATATATATATATTTTTTTTTTCCCCTTATACAGTTCTATTGTGTGAATTGTAAGTGAGTTTATTCAAAGTGCTACATGGCTAATCAGATATATTGCAATATGGCGAGCCAATTATCATTCATTGCACTAACATTCTTTTCCTCATTTAGCGGAATATATAATCTTATTGTTGCGATAGTCAAATTTAAAAGGATAAGATTTTATTTTCTGTAAAATGAAATGTCTGATGTGGTATGTCCAGTAAAAAGAGAATTAAAATAAATAAATAAATGAGCAAATAAATAAATAAATTCAAACAATCGAATGGTTACTGTAATTTTACTAGCTAATAACCTCTAATTACTTTAAAGTAGACAATTTTGTAATATGTGGAACAACAGATATTGTAGTCCTTATTTTTGCTCTGGCAAGCAGCAAATATATATTGATGACGTATATCAGAAGAAAAAGGTTAGCCTCATCATGTGTTAGAGACAATCCTCACCTGTGGTGGTTGTGGTACAGGAGAGCAATTCTCAGCAGTTTATTACACTATGACAAGCATTTCTGTGCTTTTTTTTTGGATTTTTAAGGATGAGGAGGCAGATCTTCAGTAGCACAGGGTGGTCATAACTTTTTTTTTTTCTAGAGGCAATGCCCTTACTTATGAGATGAGCAATATAGAATCCCCTTCTTACCACTGTGGAGACATGGTGATCAAAGGTAAGGTTGCTGTCAACCTGTGTGCCCAGGTCTCTCACCACTGAGTGCATGATTAGGGTGTTTCTACTGATGTGGTAGTTACCAGGAACATCAGTCTCACTGAAAGTGATGATAATACATGCTTCTGCATTGAGTTTAAGGCCATAACTTTGGCACCAGTCACTGATTTGTGTAAGACCCTCTTGTTGGATGTTGACATTGTTTAGGGATGCTATGACCGCTCCCAGTTTGCAGTCGACAGCAATCTTTGTCAGCTACAGACCTTTAATTTTCCCTTCTTGTTTGGAGAAATAGATTCTGAACAGTAGTGGTCCCAGGACTGATCCCTGTGGAATACCACTGGTTACAGGTCTGCTGTTGGAGGTGGATTCCTCTATTTTGACTGCATATTTTCTATCGGTGAGCCATTTAACAATACACCTAATGATATAAGGGTTCAACATAACTAGGTGAGTTTGTCAATAATCCCGAATGGGGGATAGTATCAAAAGCCTTGACCAAGTCCAGGTAGGCTGTATGCACAGTTCTCCCCTTGTCCAGGGCTCTGCTGACTGTCTCAAAGAAGTCCATCAGGATTAACAGGCATGATCTCCCTTTGACAAATCCAAACTGAGTAGTGTCAAGTGTTTGGAGATTACCTATATCCTTGTTGAAAAGGTCAGTGATGATGATTCTCTCTATGGCCTTGCAAATAAGGCTAGTCAGGATAATAGGTGTATAGTTCCTGGGGTCAGGGGAAGTACCACCCTTGTGCAAGAGGATAATGGTGGCCATTTTCCATTCAGCTGGGATGAAGCTGGTGCTTAGACTATGACTGAAAAGAGTACCCAGTGGTGTTGCTAATTCTTGTTGGAGCCCATGTAGGATGCAGCTTGAGATGTTATCACATTGTGTTTTTGGCCTTAGGGAAGGCATTTATGACCTCCTCTCTTGAGATACAAGGTGGGGGACAGGTGGAAGGAATGTCATGGGATATGTCTGATGGGGACAGGGGAGTGAAATTTTCACAGAACCTGTCAGCTAACAGGTTTGGTATGTCCACAGACTCAGTGTATGGTATCATTAACTACCATTTTAGAGTAAATCTGGCTCTTACCTTTTAGGTTATGGATGTAACTAAAGAACACCTTATGGTTGTCCTTAGTTGAGGATGCTGATTTGGATTCATAGTTTGCTTTGGAGGACTTCACAAGAAGTTTTATTTGCTTGTTTAAGCTGAGGGGGGAGTGTTTCCAGTTTAGAGCATGCTGTGTCTTATTTTTGACAAAAATCTCTTCCTTTTATTGTAAAGCCTGTTAATGGCAATTGCCCATCAAACCGGTTTGCTCTTCCTTGAAGAGCTTGTTTTGGTCCTATTAGGTATGGCCGCATCAGTGCAGTTATATAGGTGTTTATAAAAAGCATTGATGTAGGACTCGGCATAGTTGCCAGTTCCATTTTGGGGGAGGGGTACAGTGAAGCTATTTATACCATCCATTAGAAAGATATAATCTGCTTTGGAGAAGTTTTTTAGTTTAGTTGCTGCTAAGGAGGGTTTGGTGTGATAGTTACTTCGAACGAGACTGATTTGTCAGATCTGACAAGGGAACACCTCACAGTGGGGGTGCTACAGTGGTCTCCTGTATTGATAAGCACCAGATCCAACATATTGTTGCCCCTAGTTGGGGTGTCCACCAGCTGGTCCAGGGCACTGGAGTTAATGAACTCATGGAGCCTTTGGGCAAGTGAGTTTGAGCACTAGTAATTTACCCAGTCAATGAATGGGTAATTAAAATCACCCAGAACCATGGTGTTCAGATGTATCTTGATGGATTTCAGTAGATCCAAGTAGGCAGAGTGGGTATCTTGATTCATGCAGGGGGTCCTGTAGCTGGCAATGACTATGCATAGGTGTCCTACCAGCAGTAAGTTGCACCTGAAGTGTCTCCAGGGAATCATACTGTTTAACCAGTCTGGAGGTGTATTTATCTTTAATGAATATTGATACACCACCTCCTTTAGTTTTATGACTTCCATTCATGGTTTGAATGTGTGGTAGGAGGTGTAACCCAGTATGGCTAGGCTGCTTTCCACTGCCTTGAACCAGGTCTCTGCAACTGCACAGATGTCAGTGTCTTCCAAGGTGAGGACTGCTTCCAGTGAGTGCAGATTCATGCTAAGACTCCTAGCATTTAGCAGCTTAATCTTGAGGTTGCCTTTTGATGAAATTTTACATCGGGAATTTTGTCCTTGTGACATTGCCTAGAAAAGGTACTATGGGGTGGTAAGAGCTTTTGCCAGTAGCATAAATCCCTTGGGTGACAGATGAAGACCATATCTGGCAAAGCATTGAGTTCTATCAATCATGTCATCCGAGGCTGACAGAAACTGGATCCCCTTAGAATTACACCAGTAACTAAGCCAATTATTGAAGTCAATGATTTTCTGTTCATATTGTGGTATCAGGGTCTATATTACCAGATAGAATGTTTAATCAAACTGGTAATATCGAAAGGCAAAAACCGCAAATGGATGCTTTCACACAGGGAAAGAATTCCCTTGGCCATTATGCAGATTTTGCCCTTTTGTCCAATGTAGAGCAATTTCAGAGTTGATATATTTAGTTGGGGGGGAGTAGGGGGCACAGCCCCCTACATCGAGGGGGGAGCCCACCCGCCCTTCATTTGAGTTTAAAGGTTTTTTTATTTTTACAGCCAAGGGCATTCTTTCCCTGCATGAAAGCGGCCATTTGCGGTTTTTGGCTTTTGATATTACCAGTTCAATGTTTAGGTATTCAACAACCTAAGCATTCGATCTGGTAATATAGACCCGTGTTATCATCCTAGGTGAGGGTAATATGCTGCTAAAGGCTAGGGATATACCTGCCAGTGACACATAATCAGAGAGCTCAATCATGTCTCTCTTCATGTGGTCCAGGGATGTAATCTCAAGTCGTTCACACCAACATGTACTATGACCGAATCATAACAGTACTCGTTGTTGAGAGACTTGAGTGCCTGTGTGATCTGATGAATCCTGGCACTAGAAAGACAGTTGACCATAACTTTCTATTTGTTCAGCCTGGTGAGGGGGGACATCTGTGTGTCTCACTATAGAGTCTCCTTTGACTAATATATTTGGAGTGGATGTGCTTTGCCTTATGGGCTATGATGGTCAGACACTTGTGCTTGTGTCATTATGCATATTATGTGCTTTGGGTGTTATGGTTGGTTTAGTATGAGTGTGTTTTGGAGGCTTCTGGTATTTAGGTAGATTTTTTGTAAATACCTCCTCGTATGTTGGTCTATGTGTATGCTGTGTGTCATGAGTATGAGTTGTGGTAGATGGGCTGACAACCCACTCTGTATTGCTAGCTATTGCATGAGAAAGCTGTGATTCCAGATTCATAATGTAGGTACATCTCTCACAAATGCTACAGGAATGATTTACAAGTAGGGGGTTGTGACACTGCCGCAGTAGACCCATGTCAACCAGGCTGGTTAGAGAAAAGGAAGGAAACTGACAGTTCATGGTCATAGGAATAATCTTGGTCTGGCTATAACTGTTGAAGAGGAAATGTGGCAGGGACAGGTATTAGTAGGTTTCGATGCACAGAGCTCTGGTTGAGGTATTATTTGCAAGGCTAGAGAGCAGGCCTCTGTAACTGGCAATCCCTCTGCACAGTAGTGCACGATGCTGTGCAATGCACAAATAGGCACAGACAAGCACAAACTGATTCAGACACAGGTTATTTAAAGAAGAAACACAGGAAACAACCAAAGTTCAAATTATCCAATCAAAACACCTTAAACAGAGCCCTGCAGCAGTAACTCTAGCTAGATCAGTCACACAAAAGGTTAACTGTTTTAAGCTCCAAAGGTCACAAACCGTACTAGTTTTAGCAAAAACCTGAACCTAGTCTATGCTAGTGTTTTTCAAGTGCAGAAAACAAGTAAAATGAACAAAACAAGCAGATGAACAGTAATTACAGTTGCAAGAGGAATTCAATTAACAGACAATCTAAAAATGCAGTAAAATACAGTTGCACAGTTTAAACAAACAAATATGCAACAACTATTGTTTTAGTTAAGAAAGTGCAGAAAATGGTTGAACATAAGCACTTATCTTTTGTAGTCTCCCAGCAGGTATTTGGAAAACAGTAGAGCAAGGGCAGAAGATCTAACTCACTACAGCTTTGAGCAAACAAGCACAAACATTTTGCATTTAGGAAAGCCTTAAAAATTGACATTATAGAGTGTGCAAATTAGGTACCAAAGATTGATAACCTTACTCAGACTCTTATATAAATCAACTTAAGTCATTCCCTGAATGTTTTAATTTTAAAAACATAGTAGGGCTAGTCTGCACATAGCTGAGAGATGGAACTCTGGATGTTCCAACATGATTGCGATTGCATGATTTTCATAGTACATTATGACATACCCTGATATTGTTAAACATTATGTAGAAGAGGATGGGCTATAGTGTCTGTCAGTCACACATTTGAGATTTCATATGACAGACAAATGATTATAAATAGATAATAGTTCACTGAAGATTTGTGAAGATCCCACATCTACTACATTATATTTTCAGTCCAGTGATTAAGACGTTTGATCAAGGCTAATAATGGCTAGGGAAGAGGGTGGGGTTTGAATCCTACACTGCTTCCTTGGGCCGAATTTAACTGTTATTATGCTTTGGCCCTATTGTAAAGTATTTTATTAAGTATAGTCCTCCTAAAATTTAATATCTGTACCTTAGTACAAATATATTTTTAACAGTGTTAAAACTTGATTATAATACTTGAAAAAGTCTCATTAGTACCCCAAACTGTAGTGTTGGTTTGCAGTTCCAAAGGTTCCTTTTTACGAAACATTAACTCCACTTCTGTCCACAGATGAATGATAGGAGTATGAGAAGAGAAAGATTTCAGCAGGTACCCTTTTAAAGTTAATTAACCATATTCCTTCATTAAGATGTGAATCTCTTTTAGCAGTGGGATATTAGAAAATGTGACCTGGCTGTATCAAAATATTAGTTTCTTTTCATAGGGATAGGTAAGCCATTAATGTTTAACCGACATAGTTTTATAAGATGCATTTATAAACATATAGATCATTTGGTTTTCATTTAAGTCCTTAGTATTATCGGGGGCTGTTTAGCTTGGTGATGCTATATAATACTTCAAAATTACATCACTATAATAGAAAGGAAAGGAAAAACAAAATTACTGCATATACAAAACTATGTTTAATTAAAGAAAACAGGAATGCAAAAAATATGTATTTTCCTTCTTTGAGTAAGCAGTATGCATGTGCTTTTGTTAAGTAGGAATTTACCCAGAAATTTTGAAAATGATTCTAGTTCACAATAGAGCTCGTGTCTGTTACAAATATAGCTCCCTAAAAAAGAGCCATTTCACAATGCATTTTATTATAAATCATAATGAATGTCACTTAAAAAAGTTTGAACAATTCCCATGTACAAAATAAATAAATACAAATGATAATAATAATAATAATAATAATAATAATAATAAATATTATTGTTGTTATTATTAGTATCATTAGTATGTTCCTTTTTATTTTATATATTTTTCTGGCAGGATCGTTTTTCATTATTAGCAGTTGGGCTAATCTTCACATCAGAATTTTCTTCTGAGTCTGCACTCCATCTAGTATCAGTTACTTTTAGCAGGGTAGCCAGCATTTGTTCCTACCACCACCTGGGAAGGCTAGGTACTCCATGGGAGAGGAGTCGACCTGATAGGTGCTACTATATACATGGTGGGTACCTGGCTGCATCTATACTGTTGAGATCTGAAAGATATGACATGAAAAACATCTGAACTAATCTGAAGATCTGCCTATCGCTAGTAACATGCATCATCAACAGCAATACTTTTAGTGTAGACTCAAAGAGGTGTATTTCTATTCATCTTCTAAGCGGATAAGTAATTCTATCTGTAGATTATTGTTCCAAAACAGAAGAATGCTGATCTAAGGTTAATAAGTTCAAGTATAATACTATTATTCAGACCATTAATAATAATCCTGTTTGTTAATCAGGTTGGCTCTGTGGACATGCAGTTCCTTTTTAAGGTCCAGGGTCACACAAGAGGCAACTGAGGGCAGAGGGAATCAAACCCTGTAGCATGACGAGGTAAAGCTTGCAACTCTAGCTTCTCCACCAACTGCCATACTTTCTGTCCTGTCTATGAACATCTACAATGTAATTTCTTTGTCAACTAGAAATGTCTAGTTTCATGACGACTGGAAAGGGAGGGTCCAGAGGAATCATTTAGTTAATGATGTGGAGCTATCCCAGTAACTTCAAAGTTAATTGTACTGAAGATTTAATTGTGCCCAAAATATGGATTTTCATATCACCAGTAGACAGATGTGTGTAATGCAGTCTCGATGTCCACTGTAATGTTACAACATGGCAAAATTGTTATAGGGGTGTACTGTGCAAACAGAACTTTTTTACATAAACTCTGCTAATCAGAAGCCTCAGGCAATTCATCCTGGCTTTCCCACTTGCCTATCCCTGAGTCTGCAACTGCTCTTACAAAGGACCCCTGGCATAATCTTGGGAGTTAACCTCCATGGAACTCATTACAATTCCTGGGGAGTAAGAGATCCAATAAGGACTAGTGAACATAGTGCCTGTGAAACATCATTCTTGTCTTGGTGAGTTATTTGCATTATCTATGAGTTTGGCTAGTGCAATGTTATAATTGGTAAAATGCATCATTATAATCACCTGTTTTAGCCTGAGGTGATTTCTGCGGCTCCTGGTATTCACCAGATGATACATAGCCATCAGATTTTCTTACACCTTTACAAGTTCTCCTCAGATAAGAGAGGTAACCATCAGCCAACTCACCCTATCCTTCCCACCAGCCTCTACCATGACCAAAGTCCTTTTCCAAAATCAGGTTGCCAGTGACACAAGTAGATGTCCTGCCTCTATGCCATCAAGCTGACCATTTGTGCCATTATTAAGCTAGAGTAAAACAGAAAGTGTTGCAGTTTTAAACTAGCATCTATAAAAGCTGCTCAGTCCTCTATAATAAAATGTCAATACAGTGGTGACAGAGTCATAACATGATTACTGGATGACTGACATTCTATTTTTCACAAGAGTTTTACTACTGGTACAAAGGATAACATAAAAAATAGATGTTTCTATCATATTAGATATGTTGAGGTATGATTAACTGAATGTACATAAACAGACTAAACCTAAAACTTCAGTTTGTTACTTAGAAAAAAAAACAGTGTACTTAATAGCAGGTGTTTGGGGATGAAGCTACTGATACTGGGTGGTGTCAGAAAGCAAAGTACCCTTGCAAAAATGTTTAAATAACCATGCAGTAAATTTGGATATTCTAGAAATTGCAGTTTTGAAGTTTTTATTTTATTTATTTCTTTTTCGTTGACTGCTTTAGTCCAGAAAGCTTCTTTTCTGGGGAGACATGAGGCGGTATTTATACTCTCTCTCTCTCTTTCGGCTTTTCCCAGTTACTACTAGGGAAAATTTGATCAGGACATAGGGGAACTTCTCCTACTCTTTTTGATAGGTTAAGTGGGATCTTTTATACCCACCTAAACTACCATTAGCTCAAGCAGATGGGACCACAGCTTAATGTCTCATCCAAAGGATGACAGACTCAGGAGTACAACGCCCCCTTATACTGCATTGTTAGCAGTACATTCACCTAGTGTGGGAAAAGAATCCATAGTCTTCTGCATCAAAGGTAAGTTGAACCCGTCACTGTTAGTGTTGAAATTGCTTGTGTCAGAGTTATAACACACAGCCTAGGGCTCAGACTGCCATCAACATCCTTTGTGTCACACATTGTGTAAACAAAATGAGGCTTTCCCTCCTTCTAGGTGCAATGTTTAGATGAATTAACAGGGGCTAGCAAGGTGTATGTGTACTGAGGCAACTGATAGCTCCATGGTGCTTTTGTGTCATTCTATATACCACAGAGAAAATAAACAAGATTCTGCAGGACAAGGTGAATGTATACTGACATCAGTTTCTTCATTCAGGCTATCACAGTGTACTTGATATTCCCCAAGCAAATCACATAATGTAGAAACAAAATTAGTTTAGCACTATGTTAAGCACTTGTTGCATAAGGCAACTTGCTATATTATTGCTGCCATTATCGACGCAATTTTGTCAGAAAGGAATCATTCAGGCCATGGTTGGTGGTGGCTGCAGAATGTCATCACTAACCTTTCAAGGTTAAGCAAGGTTTCAGATACTGTCACCTTCTTGGAAAAGGTCACTGACAGTTCAGGAACCCTCCAAATTTGTTCCCCTTAGGTAACATTAATAATTCAGCATACTCACACCTGCTAACAAACACAGTATACAGCACTAATAAGAATAATGATATTGGGTTTGTCTTTAGAATATAGATTTCTGGATAAAAGAAATGGCATAATATGAAATATGGACATAATTTGTATCCACCAAGTGCACAGCTGTAGTGGGTTATTTTTTTATAATTCCATTTTTATTTTTCATTAACAAAATCATACGTAAAATAAAAGTTTTATCCAACAATACTGAATAGTGAAAAAATAAGAAAATGACTTTGACCACCAGTGTTATTATACTTGTACTCCAGCAAGCTAAACAGATAATACTGTGAACTGAAAAAGAAATGGACTAACATATTAAACACGTACAATTACATATGTTATGTTAATTATTTCAATCCATATAAATACAGCTTATCAACAGTACCATACCTTAAGCTTATATGAAAAGAAATGTGCAATTTAAAGGTAGAAATGCAGATATATAAGTTCTGCCATGAATGTCCAATATAAAGTCTGTTCTTCAGTAGACATTTTATAAAACAGATAATATGACAACATCACAAAACTCGGGAAATGTGATTTTATACCTACTTTGCATCTAGGCTGATATCTATTAAAATTATTTTGGCAACTGGCTCCAGGAATACAACTTTATTAAAATTAAAATAAACACAATACAGGTTTTTGCACACAAAAATGTTTCTTCAGATAACAAAAGCAAAAGTCATTTGACTAACAACAAATTACAAAAAATGTTGCTCTCATTGTGTTTGTCCTGATTCCGAAAGACTTGCTCTTAGTGTAACTGGCTTACTTCAGTGTAAGGCCTGTCTATAAACAAGCTTACTATGGGGGCCAGATTCCAAAACACTTGCTCTCAGCCTGCTCTCAATGGGATAATTTATACTGAGAGCAAGTCTTTTGGAATTGGGGCCATAGATTCTATACACCACTTGATCAAATTCAGTTAAGCTAAAGATATATATGCTGTCTGACCTAACTAAACATGATATTTTAGATAAGAAAGAAATAATACGGATGGTGAAGTTCCTGGTCTTAATGACCATTGGTGATATCTGAATTGTATACTGTACGTTTTCTGATTTCAAAATTTATTTATTTATTTCCCATATGCTTATGCATTTACACTCATATGTATTTGTATATATGTATATATTTTTATATATATATATACAATTATTTGGTTTTTGTATGTGTATTTTAAATATCTTTATTGTTTTGTATATAGATATGTGTGCTTTGAAATGTCATTTTTTGCCTCTGTTTCTTTAAGTAAAATAGGACCTGTGGTACATAAAGGTTCATGGCTGCTTTATGGTGAATTCACACTGATGATGCCAGGGGGTGAAACCGGTCACTGGATTGTGTTGGAGAATCCGAATGTCTGCTATGTATGCTGCCTGAATGTTTGTTCTACTGGAATAAAGCTTGATACACTTATTCAGGTTTTTTTTTTTTTTTTTGGTTCCTTTTTCCCTGGTACATGGATTACAGGGTTTGATTTATTTGTGAGTACTGGATTTTGTGGTTTTTGGACTGTGTGTGTATTCCGAGCACCGCATTTGGTTTGGCATGCACCTTTTCTGTTTTTGGTCTCTTTAATATTAGAGTGCTGCCGACGAACGGTTAGATTATTTAATCAAGGGACTGGTGTATGAACTTTACATTCATGGCTACAGGAGGCAACTTCATGCTTTTATTTGCAACCTTTTACAAGACAAGGATGATGTGGCCTGTTTTGAAGGCTGCAATAGTGCAAAAAGGACGGAGAATGTTATGGAGGTGAGTCGCACTATAAATATGGAACAAATGTTCAAAGAATTGACTATGTTAACTAAGAAGTTTTGTTCTACTAAATGGCACATCAAACAGATTAAAGCATATATTGGGGTTGAAATAGCACCACGTGGTTTGAGAATTTACTTGGAACCAGGGATAGGAAAGGAAGACAATAACTTTATATTTAAATGGTGTTTGATACAACGTACAGCTTCAAAATTGTTTATAGAGCTACTCATTGACTATTATGAATGTTCCCGAACTGATATTAAGACAAAATTGGATGAGTGCTTGGAAGGTATACAACAGCATGAAAATGAAGTGGATTATCGAAAGATGCATGATATATATTTAAGTGAAGTCAATGTTTTTGAAAAAGAAGTAAAAAGCAAGAAACTCAAGAAATTTAATCGGGACATGGGTATGTTAAAAATAATGCTGTTTTTTCATGGAAAACAGCTAAGAGGTCCGTGAGATTTTCTGATTCAGCCAATAAACTAGCTAAATATAAACAAAAAAGGAATAGATCTATTCTAAAGCCTTCAAGAGGTTTTGAAGGATTTACAGATATGAGTACTTCAGATTTTTCATCTAACCCCCATAGTACAGATACAGAGGCAGATTGTATTGAGGAACTGACATCACCTGTATACAAGAAATCCAGGAGAAGACGGGGCCCTTTAGAAGAAGTGGATGAAAACATTGGAGGCAGACCAGGGAGCAACACAGAGCAAACATTCAGGGATCTAACGACAATGTAGTGGAGAATGTAAATGAAGAAATGGACAATTTAATAGTTAACTTAATGGATTATGAGTTAACTTCACAAGAGAGGAATGTACTTAATAAAGGATTCGGCTATGTACCATCGTGTTTTATTTCTGAGTTTGATGTATGTCTAGATGTTAAACATTTTTGTAGAAACCTGAATATGAAGTATTTTTTCAACACTAAAACTGATGTTAGTAATGTTTCTACGGATGTCTTTCATTTAAAAAAATCTAGTTTTCAACCACCATACCATCCTAGGGTGAAATTATTTGAAGACATGATACTGCATGATTTACATACAAAGTAGAATGTTATTTTGAGAGATTTTGGTGACAACTTAACTAAATCAAAAAGACGTGCTCTAATACAGCTGAAAAATAATAAAAATATTGTGGTAGTTAAGGCAGACAAGGGTGGAGCAATAGTGATATGGGCAAGATCTGATTATGTGAGGGAAGCTCTGAGACAAATGCATGATGGTAGGTTTTATTTTAAACTGCCACTGGATCCTACTGTGGATTTCAAAAGAAAAATAGATGAATTTCTTTTGAGGGTTTGATCTAATGGAGATATATCAGAATCTCTATGTAAACAACTTGTTGTGGATGACCAGCAAAGAGATGAAAAAGCGAACAACAGAAACTCAAACCATACAACAATTTGCTTAGGAGAACCAAATAAGGGAATGAGACCGAAGCCTGATATAATCCAAAATGTTAAAATCTGTTTATTAGAAGGCCACAAAAGAATAAAAATCTTTTGTGGCCTTCGAATAAACAGATTTTAATATTTTGGATTATATCAGGCTTCGGTCTCATTCCCTTATTTGTCTCTCCTAAGCGGATTTTTGTATGGTTTGTTGTGGATGACCCTAAACCTCAGAGATTTTATATTCTGCCAAAGATACATAAAACAGTTGAAAACCCTCCAGGTAGACTCATAGTGTCAGGGAAGGGGTCCCTGACAGAACCCATGCCAGTATATTTAGAACATCAGTTAAAACCACTACTGAATTTGGTTAGAGCCAGATTAAAAGATTCTAATGACTTCCTATGCCTGATGAATGATTTGCAAGTTACTTCTGAGTCCTTTCTCTATACCTTGGATGTTCAATCTTTATATACAAATATCCCACATGGTGGGGGTATTCGGGCCCTTAAACATTGGTTTGAGGTGTATGGCATGTATTCATCTAAACATGTTGATTTTTTTGATTACCCTAGTACAATTAGTGTTGGAACACAATGTATTTTATTTTTGTGGTGATTGTTTTCTACAAATAAAGGGAACGGCCATGGGCACTACATTTGCCCCAATTTATGCGGATCTCTTTATGGGGTATTTAGAATGGCAACTAATATATAGTGATAAGAACCCTTTTAAAAAATAGCTGACTATGTGGAATCACTATTTGGACAATTGTTGGAGCATTTGGTCTGGAACTACTCAAGTTTGGTCGGAGTTTGTGAAATATTTGAATTCCAATGAATTTGGACTTATATTCTCTGACAGGATTGAAACTAATAGTATTGACTTCTTAGATGTTAGAATAACCAATTTATGCGGATCTCTTTATGGGGTATTTAGAATGGCAACTAATATATAGTGATAAGAACCCTTTTAAAAAATAGCTGACTATGTGGAATCACTATTTGGACAATTGTTGGGGCATTTGGTCTGGAACTATTCAAGTTTGGTCGGAGTTTGTGAAATATTTGAATTCCAGTGAATTTGGACTTATATTCTCTGACAGGATTGAAACTAATAGTATTGACTTCTTAGATGTTAGAATAACCAAGACAATAGATGGTAGTATGATTACTAGCTTGTATAGAAAACCCTTCATTAAGAATGCAATATCAGAAGCCAGTAGTTGTCACCCTAAGTACATTGCCTCTAATATACCGAGATCACAATTTCAGAGGTTAAGGCGCATTGGCAGTGAAGATGTGGGGTATAGAATTGAGTCAGAAAAAAATGGGTGATAGACAGACCTCTCAACAGTCCAGAATTACTCTGTTTTTACTGAGTTTTGAGGTCCCAATAATGAGGTGCCATGATTCCCAAGTGACACCCCATTATTTCTGATTTTTCAATCTATTTTTTTATGTTCGCGGTTTCGGAGTTGACATCATCACGTGTGTGATGATGTCAGCTCCATCAGCCTGTCAGAATTAAGCCACGCATCTGTTTGAATACTGCCATTCTGGCAGAACACCGGATCTCTAAGCTGCACATGAATACAGGAGGATTTCTTTAGTTTTGCCTGCAGAGAATTTCTTCTAAGCCGCTCGTCTGTTACTAAACACTTTTAACTGCAGAGCTGGATTTCTAAGCCACGCATCTGTTACTTAACTGAAGAGCCAGACCTTACCTAATTAAGCTGTTACTGAACACAGGATTTAGGATTTACTTGTAAGGGATGTTTAAAACCAGCAAATGCACTTTTAACTGCAGAGTGTGTGTGTGTGTGTGATATACATATATGTGTGCTTTTTACAGCACAGAAGCAGAAGTAGCTATTTCTTGTCCTAGTCGGCCTTGTGCATTGGTCAGCAAACATTTTCTAGGAAAAAGCTGAAATTATTTTAAGTTATGATCAGATGTGTTGTATATGTTTTTTTCTGGCATAAGAAGGCTTTCTTTTTCCTACTTCTTCTTCTTTCGGCTTTTCCCGGTTAGGGGTCGCCACAGCGGATCACTTGTCCGCTCATGATTGGCATTGGAGTTTTAAAGTGTCGAGTTGCCAGCCCAGCACCCAACCTTCCACAGAAGACACACACACACACACACTCACACCTACAGCCAATTTTCAGTGTCCGTTCCACCTACAGCATGTCTTTGGGATGTGGGAGGAAACCGGAGCACCCGGAGGAAACCCACGCGACCACAGGGAGGACATGCAGACTCCGCACAGAAGGCACCCCAGCCAAGGATCGAACCGGAGAACCTCTTGCTGTGAGGCGACAATGCTAACCACTGCACCACTGTGGCCACCCCCAAATCAGTATAATTTATTTCTGCCATAGCTTAGTTAACAGGCAAGCTAATGTAAAGTACTGACTCTATAGACCTGGTGATTTAAACATGCATAATGTGATGTGCAGCAGTTTGAAGAAGCTGTTTTCTATTGAATATGAACATTATTATGTACATATTGCCAACAACATGAACACGCAATTACACAGTCACTAACAATAGAGTAGTATTTAGCGAGTAGTATTGACCATAAACACTAAATGATAGCCATTTAATTTTGTCTTCCTGTCTTTCACAAAACTGCTGATTTGGCTTAGTGGTATATTGCTCTGACTGTAGTGTACTACACAGGGTTTTGGGTTCAAGACTTGGCAGTGAAATGCATGGTGGTAACACAACATTTTATGCAAGCAACTTTCCAAAATTATACAAGCAATGTTTAAAATGTGTCCCTGGTTTTTTGCCTTTTGCTACGCCCCAATTGAAAATAAGTGCAAGAAGCTGTGCAACATGCCTATGGCTTACACTACTGTGATTCTACATTTTTATATATATTTTGTGTGTAGAAGTAGACTGTTATCATGGAAATCTTCTGATTAGGGCAGTTTTGTCATTATCGGTGCATGCATTTTGCTTCATTGCCTACTGGAAAAATGTTCAAACAATAAATTTAAAATGCAATTGTGTGTGGAGGTAGACTTTTATCAGGGAAATGTTCTGAATATGGCAGTTTTATCATTATTGGTGCATGCATTTTGCTTTATTGCCTACTGGAAATGTTCAAACAAATTTAAAATGCAATTGTGTGTGGAAGTAGACTGTTATGGAAATGTTCTGAATATGGCAGTTTTGTCATTATTGGTGCATGCATTTTGCTTCATTGCCTACTGGAAAATAATCAAAAAATAAATTTAAAATGCAAGTGTGTGTGGAAGTAGACTGTTATCATGGAAATGTTCTGAATAGGGCAGCTGTCATTATTGGTTCATGCATTTTGGTTTCGTTGCCTACTGGAAAATGTTTAAACTATAAATTTAACATGTGCTCTAACTTAAGTCTAACAAGTGTGCTGTATTATACAAGGAATATAATTGAATAAAATCAGGAAGGTGTATCAAATAATGCATGTATGTTTCTTGTTTTGTGTGCAAGGGGCCTCTGATTTAAAAACAGGCCAAAGGTAATCTTTATCCACCACTGGCCAGATGCATTTTCTTTGGATGTGGTGTTGGTTTCACTGCTGTTTCAATTAATGTGAGTTTCAATGGCAGAGAAGTTTTAATGCCAAGTATATTTTCATTGTGAGACAGTATTGCTTTGTTTAGCAGATATTTATTAGTGTTTGTGCATTGTGCTATAAAATGTAAAAAAATAAAATCCAAATAATCATTGTAGAAGTAAAGCAGTATACACACATTAGTGTTTATGGTAAATGGGGTGAAATAGCCAGGTAATGGGACATTAGAATGGCTGCAGGGGGACTCTGGTGCTATATTTTGGTTCTGTTCTTCAGTTTGTGTTTGAAAGTTGGTATCCCACAAATCCATTGTAGTGGGCAGGGTTGTGTAATTATGTATGCAAATTTTACGTTAATCAATGTACAGATCTGTACCTATTTTTCATGGGCCTTGTCCAAATTTTTGATGTTTCCAGGTTGAGCGGTATGGTGATAGATTTGTGAGAAGAGGCTATCAGAGATGTAATATCAAAAGGGAACAAATTAAGGTATTAAATTATAAAAGAGAGAAGTTCTTGAAAAATAGAGATATGTATGAAGATCAGGATGATGTGGCTATGCAAACTAGGATGAATAGTTCAAAAATTAGATTTGTTGTTAATTATGGTGCTAACATCTTTAAAATTAGAGAAGTTGTTGCTAAATATTGGGATGTGTTAAAATCTGACCCCTTTTTTGACCAATGCCTAGATACCAATTGTTCTTATAGCTATAGACATGGAAGAAATATTGGGGAATCACTTTCATGGTATAAGATGATTGATTGGCCGAAAGATAATGGGCATAATGATGCACTTAGGGGCAATAATGCCAGAGGAAATTGTGTTTATTGTAGGGTGATATCACGGACTAAGTCATTCACATCAATTAATACATCCAAAGTTTTTGACATCAGATATTTAATAACATGTCGTACTAAGTGGGTAATTTACATGGCTGTCTGCCAATATAGGGCATTTTATGTCGGACAGACCTCTAGAAGTCTAAAGAATAGAATTTCAGTGCACTTGAGTGACATAAGCTGTAAGCACCAAGGAAGTGCACTCTACAAACATAGATTGGAACATGTTTCATCACAATTCTTTTTTGTTGGAATTGATGCAGTGAAAGGTAATAGGCGGTCTGACCTAACTAAACAACATTTTACATAAGAAAGAAAGAATGTGGATGGTGAAGTTAGTGGCCTTATATAAGCCTGGTGTTAATGACCATTGATGATATCTGAATTGTATACTGTACTTTTTCTGATTCCAAAATGTATTTGTTTCTCTATAAAATTCACAACACTGTTAAACTTATAAAAAATAATAAAAAATAGTTGGTTCCAAAACAGCACACCACCAGCTGCGAATTGAATATTTAGTAATTACTCACAGTATTTAGCGCTTTCATCTCATATCAAGTGAGACTTCATCATACCTGTAGCAGGCTACGACCTGAATCACTGTCTTTCCCAGCGTTAGCTACACCTGAAGTATCTCAGATGCATTATTTTGGGCTACCAGTCTGAAGGTATGTGCATCCTTTATGAGTATGGAAAAAACACCACCTTTGGAGATTTGGTCCAAGTTCTGGGGCCAAAAGGTGTGGAATGAGTTATAGCCTGGTAGTGCAGGGGTGCTTTCTGCTGCCTTGAACCAGGTCTCTGTTACAACACAAATGTCGATGTTCTCCATTTTAAGGAGTGATTTGAGAGAGTGCATTCTGAGATTTAGACTTCTAGCATTGAGCAGCATGACCCTCAGATTGCATTTGTTTGTAGCCATTATGGTGGTAATTTGGTCTTTAGAACACCACCTATAAAAGGCACTATAGGGGTAGCAAGAGCCTTGGCCAGTATCTGGAAGCCCAGGGGTGACAGATGCAGACCATCTCTGGCAAAGCATTCAGGTCTGTCAATCATGTCATCCCAGGCAGACAGATACTGGATCTCCTTAGAATGACACCAGAAGTGTAGCCAATTGTTTAAATCAATCATTTTCTGCTTGTACTGTGGTATCATTCTGGGTGATGGCAGGATGCTGCTCAGGGCTAGAGTCATACCTGCCTGGGCTACATAATCTGAGAGCTCCTCCATGTCTCTTTTCATGTAGTCCAGGGAGGTACATCTCAGGTCATTTACACCCACATGTACAATGACAGAGCCATATTTGTACCTGTTGTAAAGGGACCTGAGTGAGTACATTATGTGGCAGATCCTAGCGCCTGACAGGCAGCAGCTGACTGTTACTTTCTCCTTATTTAACCTAGTGAGTGGAACATCAGTGTGCCTCACTATTGAGTCACCTATGACTAGTGTGTTGGGCATGCTGTTTTGTCTTAGGGGCTTCGGTTGAGTGGCACACTGTTTAGGATAGTTATGTGTCTTGTGATTAGTGTTGTGTTGTGGTGATGAAGTGCATTTCTGCCTTGGAAGTCTCTGCTGTTTGGGTAGATTCTTATTGACAGCCTTTGTGAAGGTGGGTGTGCAGTTTGTGTTTTTATGTAAAGGCAGTACTGGTGTGTGTTCTGGAGGGCTATGTGTTCCATGTGGTGCAGTGCAAGTGTTGACCTTCTCCTCTTGACTATTCTGATCTTGGCTGGAGAGTCTGTGGCTTCCCATTTGCATATATAAATGCAGCTCTCACAAGTTTGAGTGTTGGGAGATAAGAGGATAGGATTGTCAGTATAAAATGCTGTTTTACTACCATACATTTCACTGCCAAGGCTTGAACCCAAGACCCTGTGCACTACAGTCAGAGCAACATACCACTATGCCAAATCACCCCAAAGCTGGGGTGATGAATGACAATAATATTTATTCAGTGGCAGAAATGCTTATGTCTATTAAATAGTATGGTAGTACAACATACATCTGAATCAGTATATAACTATAGGCATGCTCAATTACTTTTATACACCACGTTCTAAAATACTCATCTATTTCCTAAATTACTTAAAAATGCAACAAAACTAACAATGACACCACTGGTGTTGAAATGAGGTTGGTTAACTGAGCTCATTTCATTATATTAAGAAAATCAGTAAAATAATTTTTCACCATCTGAGGTAAGCTACACTAGGTGGCACAGTTTTGCAGTGGATAGTACTGTCACTTCACAGCAAGAGGTTTCTGGATTTGATTCTCAGCTGGAGTGACTTCTCTATGGAGTCTGCATGTCCTCCCTGTGTTCATGTGGATTTCCTCCAGGTGCTTCTGTTTCCTCCCACATTCCAAAGACATGCAGTAGGTGGACTTGACACTATAAGCTGGCCATATGTATGAATGCACATGTCAATTTGTGGTATGGAAGAACAGCCACAGCAAGGCTAGCCACCCTGTGGTGTGAACCTTGGCTACAGTTGATTGTCTCTCTTGAAGTGACACCCTGACCCCATCTGTGAAAGTGGGAAATAGGGTTGTGGATAGATAGATGATTGAGGTAAGCTATACTAAGAACAGCAGTGACTTCCTTAAGAAATTATATTAGTGACAGAGAGTGAATATTGGTTGAACATTTATGTTTGTAACCTTGGTTATGGAGTCGTTATTCACAATAACATTCAGTTATTAAGTCAGTAAAAAATACATTTTTAAAATATCCTCCCTTTGAATAAATGCTATTTTTGACTGCTTGTCTGCAATATTAGAACATAATGGTTTCATGTATAAAGACTGTATTTAATAAGAAAAATAAGGATTAACTATGAGGACCCCATGTTGCTAATACCTTTACTTATATAGGTATATTGATGTGGAAAGATGATATTTCACTTATTATGCAAAGCCTATTTTGGATAAATTACCATTCTATAAACATTTTGCAGATAATATATATTTTTGTTATGGGATAGAATACAAGGAAAAGGTTTAGTGTTTGTTGATTATTTATCTAATATAGTTGCATTTTTGAAGTCTAAACCATCTTATATTGTTGACACTAATTTTTCTGGATATAGTCCCAAATGGAATCATCTCCATATCTTTGTTCAGAAAGCCTCTAAAACGTATCATGATTCTGCACTGATTGCACATATACCCATTCGCATTGTTTAAAAATCTTCCTAAAGTAGAGATATATAGAAACTCTAGACTCAGTACTGAGCATTCTGTTGTTAATGAGAATTTTATATCATTTTAAAAGAAGCACAGGGAGCTATGCAACTTGTGAAGGAGCAACTTGATGCCTTCATAAACGACTTTGAGGTGAGAAACATAAGTCTGCTACAGGTGCTCAGATTTTAGTAGCTTACAATACACCTGATTTCTGTCACTTGCTCAAAAAAGCAGGTGCTTTAACTCCTACTAGCTCAGTCTCCTATTTCTATATAGGCTTCCTAGCAGCCAGTCTTATAAACTACATTGCCGTACTGAAACCTAAACTCTAAACCTAAAACTCTCATGTGGTTCCCAACCTAATTCCTCATTCCCTTACCATAAACCTTCATTCCCATTCCCTAACCTTAAAGTCCTCAGTTGATCCCTAAACCTAAAACTTTGTCCCCCTCCCTAAACCTAAATTTATGGATTACTCACTATCCCTAAAACTCTCTTTCTGCCCCTTAAACTTAAAACTCCAACCCATCTCCCTAAACCTAATTTCATCATTTGCTCCCTAAATCCTCCTCCCACTCCTTAACCTAGTATTCCCTTCCCACTTCCTTCCCACAGCGTCTTGCCCAGTCTCATATTGAAGTTCAAGCATGAGCAGCCATCTAGCTGAGCTACAAGATACTCGAGGGCTTGGTCTTGAGGCAATGTTTTTCGAGTGCTTGGGACTTTACAGCTTGAAGTCTACCCTTGATAAACAGATGCTCTGCATATAAAAGGATAGGTGCTGTTATAATATATGAGCTCTGCTAGGAATGTGTCTCTGACACAAAGACAGCAGGAAACTGCAGAGTCAAATAGGAAAAAAAAAAATATATATATATATATATATATATATATATATATATATATATATATATATATAAGAGCCACACACAATCTTCAAAATATAGTGAAAAGAAACTGATAAATATTATGCTCATTTGAAAATGTAAATGGACTGATACAATATCAAGCTTATTTTTCCTTTAAGAGATCAATGAACTTAAAGCAAAAAATGTTAGTATAAAAAGATGAGTTTCTTAAAAAAAATAAAGATATTTTTATGCATCCGTAGGTGAATAAATATTTTGTATATGCATGTTTACTGTTACTTTAATACTTGTATTTGCTTGGCTATATTTATGGTTATCTTGCTTTTTATGCAGGAAATCAAATAACAGTTTCAAGAATAAGTGAACATTTTTCAGAAAAAAAGATATACTAATGTTTTTTATAAATGTATTAGAGAAAATGACCTACTTATATTCAGTTTTTAAGTTTTGTGAGTTATTCATTAAAATAAAAAAGATGATGACTTCATGACAGTAACTGAGAATAATTAATTAAATGGATTAATATACTCAGGTCTAATAGGTTACTTGGTTTAAATGTGTTCAATAGTAGTATACCAGCCTTAAATTTAAAGTCCATAAAAATTAAAATATGTATGTAATATCAGGATCTATATTGGATGATCAAACTTTCAAAAGACACCATATGATCAAATTTTTGAAAGTTTGAATGTTTTAACAGAGATCTCCGTACAGCACGGAATGGAAAGATTTCCCTTTTCTGCACTGTAGTGCAATCCCGGAGTTGGTATATTTAAAGAGGGGGGTGTGGGGGGGGGTGCAGGGGGCTTGCCCCCCTTATTTAAAATGTTCAGGTAGGTTATTTGTGTAGTTTATTTTTTTTATTAGATTTTCGAACTTTTAAAAGTTTGATCATATGGTGTCAACCATGTGACAGTCGAACTTTTGAAAGTTTGATTATCTAATATAGACCCTAATATCAATGTCTGCAAGTAGCTTAATTGAA
Source organism: Protopterus annectens (assembly GCF_019279795.1). NCBI lineage: Eukaryota > Metazoa > Chordata > Ceratodontiformes > Protopteridae > Protopterus > Protopterus annectens. Next base: position 791,580,060 of record NC_056732.1, on the reverse strand, counting down.
TGTAACTATGTTAAGTGGAAAGACTATTTCTATAGTAAGCTGAATGTGTTCTGATTCTAGTTTCCAAAGAAGCAGTTTTATGTGTTAAAGTTTGTTATGTGCTTTTTTTTTCTTTATGATAAGAAAGTGACCTGTCTTGTTTTCATGGATCCAGTTATGTGAGTTTTTGTGTCAGGGATTTAAATGGATCGAAATGTATCTGTTGGAGCTATGTAATAATCACTGAAAATCTAGTACAACTACACTTGTCATAACATCCATAAAGAAAATAAATATTACATGCAACAATCAAGGCTGCCAGGACCATAGGGCAAGGGGTGGTGTAACTGTCTTCCCCGCCCCCACACACACTTTCATTAGATTCATGTTTTTGCCCTGCTGCCTAGCTATTAAAAAGAGTACATTGTGGCCACCACATCCATCAGTGCAGAAACCTGTTATTTTTTGACACACATTTATAGCCTGCATAAAATTGGCTTTACAATAAACAGATTTTGGAAGATTACATTTGGGGGAGGGACTGGGCGGAGCTGATGCTAAATGAACCAGTTGTGTTCACTCAGGAACAATGCTGTTTCTGAGCTAGTTAAAATGCAACGTATTATCCCTCTTTCTCTTTATGTATTTGTGGTATTTTTAAATTTTAGTGAAGTGAAACTGTGCTTGGTAACTGATAACTTCATATACAAAGAGGAGGTGTTATGTTCCGGGAGCCAAAGGTTGCCGACATTTCAGCAAGTTTCCTGTTTCTGGGTTCATTGTTGCTTTTCTCTGGTACCACATGACAAAAAAAAAAGAATAAAAATTTGAGGGCATCTCCAATTTTTACTTTGCAGCTTGATTAAATTGCACCAGTCTGCTTTTCATGACAGCACAGTAATTAACAAAGTGGGTTTACTAGAGGGGTTTGGGATGCTAAAGCAACCCCATAAGCATTCACTTTCCAAGTATACACTTTTAATGATACATTCATACCCCTCAATGAAATTCCATGCCATCAGTATGAATTGCATTTTTTTTACACTTTGATCTCTCACCAACTTGCCTAATGCCAGTTATGTCAGTAGAGGCACAATCAAAGCTGTGCGTTTAACAAGCAGGATCAATATCTTCAGGACCCTGGTGCAAGTCTGGCAAAAATAGCTAACAAAAAAAAGTTCAGAATTACTGGAGTAAACCTCTCCATACCAGTGACCACTGTCAGGTACCTTCCAACTGATGACAAGTCACAGTATGGTGAGAATCAGTCGGGGAGACTAAGAAGGCAAGATAGTGGCACAGCTACAAATACTCATTTCAGTGGAAATTGAATGTCAGAATCTAATGCTGTTTGAATATATTGCAGTGCATTTTATATAAAGAGAAAAGACTGTTTTTGTGATAAATAATTATACTACTACTGCATTTCATAATGGCAACATAATATTTTGGTGGTTAAATACACTGAGTTTTATTTAATGTTTATTTTGCTTTGTGTGCAATATGTTTTACTTACCTTTTAATGGTTATCACTCCACTTGTTGAAATCAAGACAGTAAGAGCCTGGTCTACTACTAAAATTACTGAACAGCTATAGCATTTCTGTAGACATCACTGTGTCTTAGAAGTATCGGCACCCTGTATTTTTCTGAACGTAAGCTTTCTTTACAGTGGAATGAGTAATGCTACCTATCTTCAGCAGTTATGGAAAAGACATTCTACTTTGATGATACAGTAAATTAATAACACATGTCCAGTAATCATTTAACTCCTCACTGTAAGGCATGATTTCTTCACATTGTAATTTCACCTCTCTCACTCATGCTCTTTTCTTCCATTTTCTTAACCTTCTTACTATATTTAATTTTTACCTTGATCCCTTAATTCACTTGACTGGGCAATGCATCTGCCATTTATCCTTTGAGTTTTCCATAATGTATCAGTCACTGTTTTAGCTGTTCACATTTTTCAACTGTACATTCTTTATGTTCTATAGCCTGCTCTTCTGAATTCCTATGACAACTGACTGCTTCCTTCTATAATTGCTGGAAGGGACCTTCACAATGATTTTCTGAAATTTGATATTTGAACATTTTCCCATACTGATTGTGTTCATTTTTTATAGTTAGCTTTAAAGGTGTGATATAAAGACCTTAACTAATAACTTTTCCTCCAATGAGCCACTGGATGTCAGTGTAAAATGCTATGCAGTTCAGAATACATTGTTTTCCACATGCTGGGCATACTCCATAGCCTAGCTGCCCTCATTCACATATAGCTGGGGCTTCTAGTAGTGGTAGTCTTACTGCTTTACTTTCTCTGAACACATATTCTGCTTCTCTCTTACTTCCATTTTCACCATACCACTACATTGTCACTTTGTATTCTTCTTCAGTGGTATTAGGGCATACCATGCCCACAGTTCATCTTCACTTTTCAGGCAACATGCACTCTCACCCTCATGATGGCAGTAATAACATTTGGCAAAGTCCTCTATGAAAGTAATTGAAAAAGTAATGGACTAAGTCTTGATGATATACCCAAAAATAAAATGAAGCCATATTTACAAATGCACTTACATCTTGTTGCATTATATAATTGAATACATTGATCTTTTGATATTTATTGACTACTTTTTCTTTCCATGTTTCAGATGTTGTATTTGTTGGCTTGTTCATTTATTTGCATGTTTGTTTTATTTTGTTTATATGTTGCCTCATTTTATCAGTCAAAACATTTTAAAAGTATGTTTCTGAGTGGTGGCATCCTATAGTCATACTTGAAATGGAAGGAGTTACGGTATTAGGTGTACAAATTTCATGCTAATTAGCTGTTCGGATTTTTAGCCAGCTATACTTTTTAATTGCCTCTGGCCAGATGTCTACAAGTTGGGAGATACAGGTTCTTTGAATATTTAACCTTCCTCTGTGATAAATGATTTTTTAGTTAAGCATCTCAGCTTCTGAAGTACGATTAAACTTTGAGGATCAGTTCAAACTTAACTGATGGCGACAGTCCAAATTCACTCAGGAGCCATGCAATGAAGAATAATACTGAAGGAACTGGTTTTCAGCTCCATTAGACTTTCTGCCTGGCATTTATTTCATGACACTGGTAATTTGCATTTATCTGTATACATCTGTATTTCACTGGAGATTTGATAAATGTTTATGACTCTTTATGTTTGGCCATGATGTCTTGCTTGCCTTATTTTTATATTATAGTTTTGTAGACTTTTGGAGGGTATTTTTGTATATGAATAGTTGACTGCAGGACACTGCAGGATACAGTTTGGCCCTAAAGTTATATAAGTTTCAGTATCTTTCTGACTAATTTTGACCATTGGATCTTTTACACATGTGTGAATGTTAATTGAAGTAGGCAGTGAAGAACCTACAAGAATTATGATTATTTAAATATATGAGTAATATTTCAAATATATTCCTGATTTTTGGATCTTTCTAGCCATTATTTATTTTCTTTGTTTCTGATTTTCTAGGTAAGAGGCCGAGGTCTATGGATATATTTTTTTTCTTCACAATCTGAAGTATACACAGTCAAAAGTGTGTGAAAGAGGTTACAACTGATGGGTGGAGTATGTCTGTGAATGAAAGTAACTGACCCTACTGTTTTTTGCTTATTGTAAACAGTCATAAATACGGGTTTGCAGGATCACTATGCATGTGTGAAGTAAGTTTTACTGTGCTATAGTGTGTGTGTGTGTGTGTGTGTGTGTGTGTGTGTGTGTGTGTGTGTGTGTGTGTGTGTGTGTGTGTGTGTGTGTGTGTGTGTGTGTATGTGTGTGTGTGTGTGTGTGTGTGTGTGTGTGTATGTGTGTATGTGTGTGATTATACTGGTATGTGTGAAGCAAACATAAAATATAACCCTGTGGCCATTATTTATTTTTTACCATAGTCAAACATCATAAGTATATGCAATCTAAAGTAGTTGATAGCTATGGATACTCTCTGATAATAAAGGTATCATACCTTATCTGACTTGCCAGGAGCAGTGTAACAAATGTCTTTTACTTGCTGAAATTTGTTTAAAAAAATTTTTGCTATGAGTTATGTATGTATATGTGTGCTTGTATGTGTATGGTGTAGCTGTTGAACTATGTCTAATAGCAACAAGTTGTCCATAATTTGTTTCACTTTTCATCACAGTCAAGCCTCAGCACTGTATACAACTGACTATCTTTGAAGGTCTGGGTAGGATTACATGAAAGCAACTGATCATTGTCACATTGAAGTAGTGAGTAGTTCTGCCACCTCGCAGTGCTTGTCCTTTTGTGCAGAGTCTAAGTGTCATCTTTGCATATATGTGGGTTTTATTAAGGTGCTCTGGTTTCTATCAACATTCTCAAAGCAATTCCATAGGGAAAATGGAATTCCTTAAAATTTGCCAGTAAGCAAGCATGCAGTATAAATGTGGGGGTGGGTAAGTGTGCATATGTTTGTGTGTTTGAAAATAATGCCACCAGTTTTATCTATGGACACATACAATATTGGCAGACACATACATAACTCTTCTGGATAACAGTAAAATAGACAGTTAACAAGTAATTATCTTTCCAAAATAAGACAGAAAATTCACTACAAAACATCTAGACCTTCAGATTATGAAGGGGCCTGACAATACCCACACCACCAGCTGTTTAAAGGAATTTTGGCACAGGCATAGTAGGAATGGTATCTTCAAACCTCTGTCCTTGGTCTCAAAATGCTTTAAACTAGCTCTGCTCATACATGTACACAGAAGACTGATATGGCTTATCTGGGGACTGGTGAGAGTGTAAGAATTACATCTTTAATTTTCATCAAAGGCAGACCTCAGAGGTTTGCACAGAAGATCCCGGTAGCAGGTCTAGAGGAAGTGTGCTATCCAGGAAATTATGTTGGATTACATTACTACATTACTGTGATCATTATTACTCACCATGAGACATGTACACATGTGCCTATCTTTTGGGGATGGGGTAAGAAGGCATATTTTGTATATACATCAGACAACATCAAGTTGAAATACGGTACTTTGATGTCTTGTATATCTTTGTTTTTATCTTCGTTTGACATTAGAGGAGTACACAGAAAATGGCTGTCTTCTGGGCCTAGGGCTGAGGATGTATGATGGGTATGGGTATGACAACAGCAAAGACAATTTGACATATATGTCTGTAGTCTGCTGTTTTACTTTCGTCTCAAACTTACACCAGAGAGGTGTAACCGAGCATCATTTGTTTGGGGAGTGGGGTAGGTGGTGGGGAGGTAAACACTATTTCTAGGTATGATTTATGTAACATCCTAAGCATGTGCTTTCTAATTTTATTGGCAAATACTGTTTTTGTCAGCTCTGAGCACTGAGATTTGTTTACAACTAATTTCTTCCCTGAAAGCAACTAAGACAGAATTATTTTCCTTAATCAAGTTTTGTTCAAGCTATCAATGGATCAACAAGGTCTTTGGTAGTTACAGTATTTTGAAAGAATGGAAGAAAAAAAGATGAACAGTAAAACAAGGTATGGAAAACATGAAAAAAAGACATCCAGGTGTTGTATGGAGGCAGGTGAGGACAAGCAATACAAGAAAGAATTATGACATTGGGCTTATTATCTAGTATTATGGATTCTTTGTATGCTTTTAATGTTTGTATGAAACTGACAGACTTTCTGCAGTTCAGTCTTAACAGCAGCATATGTGCATTTGTAAATATGCTGATCATGATAAAAGCAAATGCACTCAAAAGTGGGACTATCTCAATTCAGAAAAAGAAGTGAACCGAAAGAGACTATCGCGATCTAGAAACAGAAGTGAACAGTAAGAGGCTATCATTTTTTCTGGGGTGACAGGCAATTTATGAAAGCAAAGAGCAGTTATAAAATCACTTCTGAATTATCACTGATTTGGTTTGTTGGGAACAGTATCTGTCAAAGATCAACATGGCCGTTATATTTATGTGACAACTTCGCAGTCAAATGTGAAGTACCTTCTCAGAAGGGGCACATTTCCACTGGGACAGTAAGTGCATGTTTTGTACTCAAATCCCTGAGGTTTTATTTTTTTTATTGTAAACTGCCTTAGGAAAACTGACTTATGGCATTTTCTATACAGCTCACAAATCTAGCATTTCAAAGGGTTTTACTGTTGCACTCTGGCACTGTACCCGTTTATCACTTTGAGGGTTGTTTAACCATTACTTACAAGATGAAGTGAAGCTAATATCTGGAATATATGTCCACTAAGTCCTTATTAGACCAGAAGCAAAATAAATACATATATACATACATACATAAATAAATAAATCCTATTACTAAGTATGGGGGATCAAGTTTCCATCTTTTGACAAAGACATCGGGAGATGCATGAAATCATTGGGAGAAAATGGCATTCTTTGGTGTGTTCTGTACCTTAGTATCTTATTAGATGTCTCTGCTGATTTTTTATTACAAACTGTATTAATGAAACTGACGCACAACCACTTTTAAATAGCTAAAATGTCCTGCATTTCTAAAACATGTCCTGTCATAGTCTGGATGCACCCAGTTTCCACCTGGAGGTTATGTGAATATTGTTCTCAATACCCAATGAAAACAGTGTCCAGGATATATATATGGGTCTAAGACTAATGCATGAACATCTGTTACACCAAATCTGAAATGGCCGGGCACACATACATGAAAGTGCTTTTCACCAAAGAAGCACTTTTGCGGAAGTATGCCTGGAGGTAGAGGGAGTTGTGGGGGAGTGACTGTTGCGGAGATTGTACTACGGTGCGGTTAAGGGAATTTCTCCCTTTTCCCCACTGTAGTGCGATCTTGGAGTGAGAATAATAAAGTGGGGGGTGTGGGGGACACAGCCCTCCATATGGGGGGGGGTGCAGGAGGGCTTGCCCCCCTGCATAAACGTTAATGTACTGCTTTTTTAACACACTTTAGCGAAAGCACTTTTTTGGTGAAAAGTGCTTTCAATAAAGTGTGTTCGGTGATAATGGATTCGAACTTTTGATCTTTCGATATATATATATATATATATATATATATATATATATATATATATATATACACACACACACACACACACACACACACACACACGCATACATATTCAAGTCCTCGTTAGACTAGAAACAAGAAATATTTTTTTATATTCATGATTCAAGGTAACATTTCTTCAACTGCATACAGAATGATGCCAACCTTCTTCATATTAATAGTCATCTATTACAGGTAAATTAGCACTGAGATAAAATCCTTGGGATAAGATTCCTATTATTGATTTTCTTGATTCCAGATTGTACCCAGGTATCTTATTAGAATTTCCTGAACTTTTTTTATAGTTAAATGACTCAGGATAACTGATGTATGGCCACTTGTATGCAGCTAACATAATAGCAGCATTTCCGTTTCCATTTGGTGGCTATATGACCACTGCTGAAAAGGCTGGGTGAAACTAATGTTCAGAATATATGTACACTAAGTCTTCATTAATCCAAACATATATATATATATATATATATATATATATATATATATATATATATATATAAAATAATGGTATATTCTCACTAGTTTTTGCCAAACATAAAATAATCTTCCTCCTGTATTGTTACAAGTCCTGTAAGTATATAATATAAATATTGTACCAACTTTACTATGTATCTTATTACACTTGCTACTTCCTCTGTTTTCTATTACTCAACATTGCGATTATTGTATAGCTGTTATTATTACTCAACTTTGTGAAGATTTTGTGATAACTGTATAACTGAGCATACTATACGTTTTGCTGGAGCTTTTCTCCTTGGGTCGCCAGTGAAAATTGGCCTGTGCTCAGCTGGACTAATCCAGTTAACAAATGTGAAATAAATAAATACATTCCCTGATTTTTTTTTTTTTGTTATACTTTGCCTTATTGTAACTGATATAAAGTTACTGTACTTGGTTTCCAGCTGAGGGGTATTTAATGTCTGTTCTCAAGGCCAGATGAAACTAATGTCCAGAATATTTATGCAGCAAGTCCTAAATTGTTTTGAAGTAAAATTTCATTTAATTAGCTAAGACAACATTTTCTGTTTTCCTGCATATGTGAAGACACCTACATTTCATGCCATGCAATTCATAATGGAAATGTAGTAAACTTCTTGGGGATAGGATAGCATTCCCGAGTGAATTTTGTTCCCAAATACCTTATATAATTTCCATTATTATTATTATTATTATTATTATTATTATTATTATTATTATTATTATTATCATTATTCTGCCTTTCTGGGGATTGACACATGGTCAATTACATATAGCTGGTCAAGCCAGTGCTTGTTACCATAATATGGCAAAGGTTGTTTAGAAACTAATTAAGAATAATTCATATCTTTACAACTTGAAGTGCTTTGCTGCTACAAATCATTTTACACACAGCCTGCGTCCTCTGCCTCCCATGTCTCGGATGATGATGTCACCTAACAAAATGTCTCATCTTTGTGCTTTCAATACCAGTGATCTTATTACAAGTAGATGTTCTGTCTTATTACCATCACTAGCATGCGACTGTTTCAGGTTCCATCAACTATGTGTCTATGGGACTGTATGTATTTGGAATTCTGATTTGTAGGATGATGCAGTCTGTTACGCATTTCTTTCTGGATTCATTATCTGACTTAATGCTGATGATGGCATTATAATTGTAACAGTAATACCCACAACACACCGAGGAAGGCTTAATATGCCATTTTCAGGGAACAGACTTTAAAATAGGCTAAAGAAATGGATAGTTCAGAATGGCATGCTATGCTAGATTAGCATCACTGCTGTTGCTACTGAATCACAGTCAAGCTAGGTTCATCACTTCCTTCCTTTGTAATTTTCTATAACTTTTCTCACACTAAATGTTCATGTAACTCATATTGACACTATATACAACTTATGCCACATATATGCTTCTATTGTGGTAGTAGATATCTTAAAAATGTCCTTTTAGATCACTATGTGCCACTATTTCTCTCTGCCCCCCCCCAGCCCTTAGCAGCTTCTGTCACCCCTGAATGTTTAACACCCCCCTCCAGCAGATATTAAAAAAGAAAGGCATTTAAACCACTTTAAAACTGTTTGGACTAGATATGGATGACAACACTAATGTCAAAACAAACAGGCAGGAATCACTATATACAAGTGCAGCTTTCATTTATGGGCAATAGTGAGGCTGCATTTAAATATCTAGTCTTCTGGGACCCTTGGAATTGGTCTCTGCTGTTGGTAATGGAAGCCAATTGTAGTATAACCTCTCCACAATTCCCTTCTAGTAGCTTCCCTTAGTTCTCTATGATATATCTAGTTGACAATAACCCAAAAGTCTGAAGACAACAGTAGTGTTGGCAATTTCCATTTTCATGTATTAGCTTTCTTAGCTGCTGATAATACTACTTTGCAACAAGACAGTCTGTTTCTTACCATCCTGGTCCTTGTCCTGGCAATATGAAAAAAACTACTAATCTATGTGAGATGGTGGTACTTTCTTTTAACAGCAGCATAAAACCTTATCGCAAAATGTCATAATTGCCAGTAATTATAGAGCATTTCAAATTATATATATATATATATATATATATATATATATATATATATATGTCTAACACCCAAAGATATACTGTTCACACCACCAAGATCAATGAGGAGACTGTATGAAAAGTGCATGCATCTGTTCCAGAGTGAAAAATAATCTACAACACAATATTTAACAACACATTCTCTATGTCAAAGAAGGCATCACCAAGTCAGGAAAGGCAGGAATATTTTCCCATTCTGATTCATGTGAGACACAACCTACTTCTTTAAGAAATTATGTCTCAACTCTTACTGCCATCTGATATCCAGTACTTCATTTTGTTAGAATGACTTGTAACCTAGAGCTATATGTTTCCACGCATTACCTGCTCAAAACCAGCTCTCTGAAAATATTCCATTAAGAGGGACAGTTCTCTGAAATCTGATGATAGTTGTTTCATGTATTTCCTCATAACCACAAAGAGACTTGGAAATAATAAATTTAGCTGCAGTTTTACAATGTATATAAATGCTATAGGTCAACAAAAGACATCGTTTGTGTTTGCTGTCTGAACAATAGCCTAGCAGCTTGTGCCAGGGCAACCATCTCTTTACCTTAATCCTATTTGGACACAAATAAACATTCATGTTTATCAAAATAAATGGCTCCACAGTCCCTTTCTAAACTGCTCAAAGTAACATCAACCAGACTGCCCTCAGGTTAAGTGTCTAAGGCATCAGCTCTCTTTCTGCAGTAAGAAATGTGCCTGTATAAATGGAATCAAGCAGACTGATTCTGCTGGTGAATAAAAAAAAATTAATCCAGCAAACATTTCTTTAACAGACACTTTGAATAAGGAGAGGGCACCATTGTCAAAATAATTTGTCCATTTCACTTCCTTTAGAATTTCTCAATCCATTCTGTCTTTTAAATAAACCTCTCTGTTGTAGATAATCCAGCTCCAGGTTGGCTGGTCAACCTCCCACCCACTTCTTGCAGCATAAGCTTAAAATATACATGATACAATGTGGTTGCCTGAAGTTTCTTCTGTATCAGTATTTTTTCCATTAGCTGCAAGTTTTTCCTCTGTTTCGTTACACCCTTGGAGTTTTCATTATCATATCTCACCTTTCAGCCCAAACAATAATGGTAAGAAAGGCCAAACTGCATATAATACCATTTCTTTTTCTCTGAATAGCAAGAAGTTAGCAATCACTGGATAAGGTCAGGAAATTACTGGGGACTGAAGAGGTAATGATCTATTCACCACTCTGTACCGAATTTCTTATTAATAACAAGACATAAAGTGGTTGGCAGTCAAGGAAGAAGACATTAAATCAGGTTGTGCTGCTCACAGCCTCTTTATAGACCAAAACCTGTACATGTTCTGGCTTTCCTACTTTTTTTATAGTCAAGATGGTTATAGAGTCACTCAGTGAAGCTGAACAGGAATTGTATTTGTGTGTCTGAGTCCTGAAGAAGGAAGTTAATAACTGATAGTGAGAGAGGATCAGGTTGAGGAGGTAGCTGCTGTGGATGCTAACTTGAAGGGGGTGCAAATCAACATATGTAACACTATCTCATGAAAAATTAACATATATTTTATTATTACATAATAATCATAATTTACATATTTTATCATATATTTACCAATAAAAATATTATCAAGGTGAAATATATCTTTATAGAATACTGTTTCTCCAAAGAGTCACCCCTTTGTTGAAGCTTTCCAAAGAACACATGAAAATATATTTGTAAAATATTGGATAGAGAAAAGAAAGCTAATCAGAAACTGAAGCATTAAGGAAAGTGAAAACAAACAATAACTCAATTACTAAGTTAGTAGACAAAGGAGGTAGAATTGTATTTCTAGATTAATATTATGTAATTGAAATGGATAGACTAATAGGCGAGAATTCAACATATAAGAAAATTACTTATTCCTGTGATCCAGTATTACTGCATTCAGTGACAAATTAGCAGCAATGAATAAAGATTTCATGATCAACTAATATGCATACCTCTGAATCACTGTTATCTACTGTGAGGATATCAGATGTTGTTGTCTGTGCTAGTATGTCTGGCAGCAGTTTTGTAAATACTTGTAAATTACTATAAGTTACCCTGTGTTATAAATGTCAGCATGATTAGCTATACTTTTTAAAATAAGTTTATGTTTTTTGATTGTTTCCTTGATTTGTGTGAGAGTGTTGTTCTGGCTGAGCAAATGTACATGTTTTTGAAAAAAGAATTCTGAATGCAGGTTGTGCCAGTCAGCTGACCTAGAGTGATGTCATTGGGTGCCAGAGCTAAAAGAAATGGAATTTCCAAAGCAGCTGTTTTTGTTTACCTTTCAAAAGTCTGAAATGAGAGAGTAGGAATTTCTTAACCACTTTCTGTGACTTTTAAAAGATTCTGCTATTAAAAGCAGGTTCAGAGTCAGTTGAGTTCAGTTGAGTTGCAGCAGTTGTGATAGTAGTCAGTTGTTGTTTCCAGACCAGTAGTTATCACTCAGAGTTTTCCAAAGCTGTTCAGCAAAAACAGTAGGAGTTGCTATTTCAGTTGTTGAGGACCAGACAACAGCCTGAAGAGTGGACATATATTCTTATTTTGCCTTGCAAAAGTAAGAGTATCATCTTGCCTTGCTGAATTAATTAGATTGGACAGGGACAGTTGATCTTTAGACAGTTAGGGATCTACAGTTAGATAGAGTTTTTCTTTAATCAGTATGAAACCCATCCTACTGTGTTATTTTTGTAAATCCTGTGTGTGAAATATTATGGTATATTAAAATCAATTATTCAGTGTATATATGTCTTAAATAATTTTTATTTATTAAATATTTTACTACATTCTATTGTGGCTGGTTATTTAGAAAGTGCTTTTAGTAACCTGAGAGTGTTTATGCTTATTGAGATAACACCAGGGGCACTCTGAAAAGCCTTACTGCTTGGATTACATGCTACCTTACATATCAAAATTTATTTTACCCAATGTAATTGAACACCCCTTTTGAAGGATATCATGACATTTTGACTGGTGGCAGCATTACTGTGTAATTTGAGAAAGAGGACATAGCAGGTAACTCTGTGCCAGTCTCTCCCAAGAGTGTTTGTATGTATGATTATCAAATATTTAAGAGTAAGTGTGTCAAACGCTTAGAACTGGGACACAGTGCTCTGCAGTGGGTAGTGTGAAAACTCATTTAGGGACCTGGAGTGAAGCATATAATCCAGTCTCAGGTTTGGAGCCTGTGCTAGGTGTACTGTTAGGAGGAAATTGTGTGTTCTATCCCTGCTTTCAGTGACATTCCCTTACTGGAGACAGTGGTAAGGACTGAAGCTTCTTCGTTACTGCCCCAGGTTTAAGTGGGGTCATCACATCTACAATAAATGTAAATCAGCAATTTTCTGCAGTAGTTAACAGTGATGAAAATGTGTTGCTTTAGCACAGGGACCCCCCCCCATTCACTCTCTCACACAGAATACACATTTCCATACACACACACACACACACACACACACACACACACACACACACACACACACACACACACACACACACACACACACACACACACACACACACACACACAATGATTGACAGTTCAAAAGCTGGCATGAATACAGATTACATTTGTAATCAGTTTTAATGAGAGAAGGTACAAACACCCAGATGATTGTATTGTTTCAGATGTAAGTAACAAATTATTAGGTTGCTAGCTTTAAAAAAAATAACATGATGGTTTACAAGCTATAACCAGTCACAACTGATCTGTTATAGTCATCAGGGGAGAGGGTGTCAAAAGAGTATGTTTCCCAGGACACATCAATGCTTTCTTATAACTCTAATGCTAAAAACATTCTACCCAAATAGCAGCATGAAAACCATGCAAGAGACACCTTTAACTAGCTAGCTGAAGCTTGAATAGCATGCTGGCATTTTATAATATTAAGAAAAAATAATGACTGATGATTGAGAGAGATTGCAGTCAATTTGCAAAAAGTGACAGTCCTATATCATTCCACTTTCATTGAAATCCACAGGCAGATGGATTCTTCATGTCATGGTGGTGGTATTTTCAAAGTGTTAGATAATTGTTCAACAACTGAACAGCAGCTATAAACCACAGATTCTACATTAATGGGTTTAGAAGTTTATATCCAGCATTATTATCATGTGTTCTTTAATTTATTTCCCATTCTGAATGTATTTTATAAGTGCACCACTAAAAAGCTGAGGTATGACATAACTTTGCTGGAATTTTCTATGGAAGAGCTGTCCCTTACAAGACAATAAACTAATATATGACCAGCTTATAGAAACTTTACCAAACAGATAACAACTGACATTTTTACATACTAATACGCACCTATGAAATTTATAGTGGACAGCTTGCCTCATCTTTAGATACTCTGTATAAAGCAATATCATTTCATTGTAAACCTAAATTCAGGTTTGTTAAAAAGCAAATTGGATCATGGTTTAGGTGACCATCATTTGACTTTTTTCACACCTAAGCACCGTTGATTGTTTTTTTATGAAAATGTCACCTAAACAAAACATTCACAAATAAGTGGGAAGTATGCATATCTGATGACATATAAAGCACCCTTCTTCTTGCATTAGTGTTATTCTGCTTGTCTTGCTGCTTATTGTTTTACTCTTGCTAATTCTAATACAGGCTCATCATAAAATGGGATAGGATCTCAGATACATAAATACTTCCAGATCATCAGTAGACTATGAAAAAACGCCATCAACCAGTGTTGCTCTTCTACTAAAAGCTGTATGTAAGGCATGAGACACAGCTACGGAAAGAAGGAAAGCAAAAACCCACACAAAAAAGCCAAAATAAGTTTACAGAAGTCTGAATCAACCAAAAACATCACGTGAAGACACAAAGGATGCCCCTTTCAAATGCTTCTGCAATAATTCAAACACAGCCAAATGATGCACTAGTTAGGCAGAACTAAAAATAAATACCAGTCCCACAATAACATTATACAAATACCAATCGTAAATAATGCTATATAAATACAAGTCCCCAAATGACACTATAGAAGACCTCTTCAGTCCCCTTCTTCCCAAGGACTTCTTTACAGAATTCAGCACCCCACAGCACACCACCAAGCCATTAACATACTCTGCTCCCCATAACCCCCACCCTATACTTCCCTATTCTACTTCAATAAACTAAAAACATAAAAAAAAAAATTAGCAACCAAAGAAATGAATAACAAAATCCCAAGAGACACTCCAGCAGGGCCAGTTAGCTTACTACCTCGCTTCATCCTATGATATAAAGATAATACATAGGGTATTGGGACTGGCATAATGGTTAAGATATTTACCTCTGGTTATTATCTGGGCCTGTAATAGTCTGCAGACTGATAGCCTAACATTTGCCATGGACCTTATACTCACCCAAACATCTCTACATTCAAAGCCTCACTCAAAACTACATGCTCACAGAATGAAAACAAGCAACAGTTAGACCCATACTCAAACTATCAAAAACTAAAGATGCCAAAGACTTCCATTTAATATCCATACACCCTACTTTAGAAAAAATTCTTGAAAAATTATCTTTATTCAGTTAACATACTACTTTATTCTAACACCTCACAAGCATGCTTTTTGGCCAAAACCTAGCACAGTTACTGTAATATAATCAGTGACAAAACCTTCAAGGTATTAACAAAAGCCTTTTCCATTTTACAGGAGCAATATTTATAGACTTCATGGAGACCTTGGACCCAGAAGGCCATGAGCTCATTCTAAACTCCCTAGGTCCAGCAGGCATCAGAACCAGTGTATTTGCATGGTTTTAAAATTTCTTCACAGACAAATATTTCAAAGTACAAATAGGAAAAAGTGCATTAGAAGCATCCCCCTCTCAAAAAGCATATCCTGGGGATCCATTCTGTCACCACAACTAATCTCTCTCTTCCGAAACAGTCTACCAGCATGCCTCCAACACACTCCTATAATTTATACATGGTTGGCACAGTCTTCTACCAATCTGATACATCATACTCCAACATTAAAAAAATGGCTTTAATGCTGTCACTCAGTGGCTCTCAAATTAACAAGCTCTTCCTCAATATCAAGAAAAACAGATTTGTGATTTTAAGCTCCATAAAAATTATGTGCCACTGTGCCATTAGATTGGTCAGTCCTCAATAATAATAATAATAATAATAATAATAATAATAATAATTATAGTAGAAACTACCCAACACTTTAAATAACCAGCCTTGGAATTTCCACATCCATGTCACTACAACAAAGTGCAAAATCAGCTCCCTTATTTTCAGGGCTGAAAAGTGTCACATTTTATCTCACCCAAAGGAATTAAGGCTATTACAATGATCTACTCAAATATGGACTTCCCTAATAGCTGCAGCATAAAACATATATATTTGTACACTCTCCAAATTTTACCTAACCATATCTGGAGGTTTACTACCCTTGTCACTCCCAAAGAATATAATTGTACAATGCTAACCAAACCAGGTAGCTCCCTATAACTCAAAGATGTATACTAATCCTTGCTTCCCTAATGTCCAAACTAATGCTGAAAGAAACATTCCACAACCTTTGTTAGCTGACTCAACCAAAGAAACACAAAATAAATCCTCAGATCACAATCCTCACTTAACCTAACTATTCCAGCAAACAAATCTGGCTTTATGGAAAACAACTTTTCATTAATGGCTTAACACTGATGTGCAGTAAACCACTTTTTTCTTTACATTCAGACGTGATCTTAAGCACACCTAGTTAAACAAGTACTTGAAATCTCAAGGTGTTACCTGTTGAGCCTTCCCCTTACCTCCCAGCTAGTAATCTCAGACAGTATTGCACTGCCTGCACACTTAGTAATAGCCCCTGGCCCCATCTCCCTCACTCCATTCTCACCCCCCCTTTCCAAGCCTACACTCACTCTCCTCACTCCTCCTCTACTTATACCCCATTATCACAACTGCTGCCTTCATTATCACACCCTCTCCTGCCTCTTTTTAGAAAAAATGTTTATATGTGCTGTATGTAATATTATTGAATGGTTCTACATGTTTGAATTCACAATATTATTAGAAACTTACTGCCCTTAATGATATTGGAAGAACCTACAATTTCATTTCTGGGCTAAATCTTGTATGTTCCATTTCTAATGTTTATGAAATTGTCTTGTTTCTATTGATTTTGAGATTTAACCATTAACATTTAATGGATTTTTCCTCTTACTTTTACATATTGTATCAGTTGTAGTCACCTGGGTTGTGCTTGAAAATGATGCTCCCTGGGTCATTTGTCTGCCCCAGTTAACAATGAATAAATGAATCGAGAGACATATAGCTAGAGAGAGAGAGAGAGACAAATAAAATAGATAAATAAAAAATAAATGAAAGATCCCATACACTACTGCATGCATCAAAAAACTAAATAAAAAATCATGCAACAAAATCAATTATCATGTTGCAGGTGTCATTTGCTTTCTTATTATGGGTATAAAATTTCATAGGACAACTTAAACAAAATCAAGTGTAGTCCATAGCTCTCAACTGTACCTCATTAAGAGGAATGTTCCTCTTTTGGGGTCTTAAAAGTTCTGTGTACTGCACTGCTCTTCACTGGAAGGGTCTGATGCACATTGATTGTTAAGATTTTTTTGCACATGTTCATGGTAAATAATGCTATATCATATTAAGTCATCATTCTCATAAATAGGTCTCAGTCAGAATGTAGAGTACCCAAATCTTGGAAAACATCACATATCATTCCACAGCACAAAGTAGGTAACTCCTTAGAGCTCACCAATTATCGCCCAATAGCAATCCTATCACCTTTGTCCAAAATATTACAAAGAGCTGTTCACACTCAACTAATGCAATACCTCCAAATTAACAACCTTCTCTCCACATCACAGCATGGATCTAGACCTTCCCACAGCAGCATCACTACACTACTATCATTCACCAACACAGTTAGTTACCACAGAAACAAGGGTCTGTTCATATCTTCTATATTCTTAGACTTATCAAAAGCATTTGATATGGTAAATCACAGTATGCTACTTGAAACTCTAACTACCCTAAATATGTTCTCTCTCTATATCATGGTTCAACAGCTACTTATCAGACTGTCAACAAGCAGTCCTCTGGCATGATTAGCTGTCCCCCCTGTTACCAGTAACCATAGGAGTCCCTCAAGGGTCTATTCTTGGCCCCATGCTATTCTCTCTATTTACTAACCAGATCTGCTTATCCTCACCCTCTACATCAATAGTGCAATACGCAGATGACACCAACCTTATTTGTGCCACGCCCACCCTAGACAAACCGCAATCCCTAACCCAAAATAACTTCACCCTAGTTGAAACTTGGTTCACAAACATCAAACTTCTTCTTAATCCCAAAAAAAAAAAAAAAACAAACTCATTCTTTTTGGCCCAGGCAGACAACCTCCCCTTAATAATAATTTTCATATCAGCTCCAAAGATAACATTCAAATCAACCCAACCACACACACCAAGCTGCTTGGGGTAGTAATGGACAATAACCTGAGATTTGACATCCACATTGCACAGACCATCAAAAAAGTAAACAAAAAACGTGCAGTCCTTTACAGGAACAAACACTTCATTACTAAATCTACCAAAGCAACCCTTGCAAGGACTCATCTTCTATCTATCCTCCTATATGCCTCTCCCATCTTAATTAATCTCCGAAAAAACAATTTAAATAAAATTAAATCTTGCTATAACAAGATCACCAAGTTTGCTACTGAAGCCTCATATAGGTCCCACCATTGTCTATCCCTTAAGCAGCTCATCTGGCTGGAATTGCCTCACATCCTACTACTCAATCAACTATCTATAGCACACAAACTTTACTACTTTCCTGATAGAACCCCAGCACTTTTACAACTAATACAGCCCAGCCTACTTTCCAGAGCCTTATGCCCTAGTAATCAGCACTTCATAACTGTCATCAAACACAAAAACAATGCTGAGAAATCTGTTTTTGCCAGTAATATTGACAACAATTGAAACTCACTACCAAATGGAATAATTTCTACCACCTCCACTTCTCACTTCAAAAGACTCCTAAAAGCCCACTATCTAAATAACTGTCTATGTTCATGTAACTCCCCAGGATAATCCACACCAAGAAATTGTTTCAGAACTTCAGCTACGTATACATAATATTACATGGATTACTGTATAACTTGTTAATCTCTGCTACATTGTTTTTCACTGATGTATGTAAAAGCTATTAAGGCTCTCTCTTTTAATATAATGCATTGTATAATATTGCTACTGTTGCTATTCTGTACTGTATTATATTCAAATGTTTGTATTTCTCTTGGAGCTTTCCTCCCCGGGCCTCTGCTGAAAATGGACCTGTGTCCAGTTGGACTTCCCCAGTAAACAAATGTAAAATAAATAAATAAATAAAACATAAAAGACATTTTTGTGAGTATGAACCATGCTTATGGCTTGTTAGTTGAAGGTGTTTGTCAGTATTTAGAAAGTGTTCCACATTTTGCCCATTTGTTCCCCCTTATTAGAGATAGTATCCCATATTTTGGAAACATGGCTGAATGCTATGTGGAGGCCTGAACTCCCCCATCACATACCCAGAAACACACACACATGTACACATCTGCACTCACACACACACGCACATGCACACACACATTTCCTAATGTCTACAATAAATGTTAAACATTTGTTCAGCAAATATGTCTTAGAAGTACAATGGCTGTTTATAACTGGAAGGTGCTGGTTCATCATTAAAGGTCAGTTATGAGACTTGTGCCATGGTTTTACTGACTCTCTGTAAGCAGGGTAATTAGTGTAGCATTGGTACAGTGCGTCATAATGCTCAAAGCAGAAGCATTTTACTGCAAACATCCTACAGTTTTCAACAGATGCTGATATTGCATTATCATTTCAGTGCCTACAGTGATCACAATGCCTGTAGCACTACGAGGGATGTAACAGTATTTTAATCTGAGACTTAGTCTTACTCAGCCCCAGAGAGAAAGGTGTTGGAATTTTTTTCTGCTTTCTTAAGAAATGAACCAGCTTCCAGTCAAGGCATATATTACACTCATGACAACTTCATAGTTTCCAAAGAGTGCATTTAATTATAGCTTGCACTTCCACTTTTCATATTAGTTACTGCTGATGGAATATATGTAACTCAAAAATGGATTTACTAGACAGCCCAGCTTTCAGCATTACCCTAGTGGTGCGGTTATATATGAAAATGTCTCATCTTATTGAACAATACGATGCGTTTAAACAAGTATGCTACTGCTTATTTGTCAACCCCCTTGAAAATGTCTTTTCTTTCAAGCACTAATCATTAAAAAATAAGCTGTCTGTGAAAGCTGCACATCATTTTCTGAGACTGGAAACTTTTGCTACAGTAATGCACAGTAGTTCCTATGACTTGAGGTCATCTGCATGTTCTATTCATTTATTTATTAATGTATGTATGCATGTATATATGTATATATATATATGTATATATGTATATGTGTATGTATTTATTTAGTCACTGTCTAGTTGTTTGTTTAATT
The DNA here is from genome assembly GCF_019279795.1 of Protopterus annectens. NCBI lineage: Eukaryota > Metazoa > Chordata > Ceratodontiformes > Protopteridae > Protopterus > Protopterus annectens. The sequence goes on along the minus strand of NC_056732.1, from coordinate 791,559,946 downwards.
TATTAAAATGGTAAATTAAATCATTTCTTGGAAAAGGTAACATACTGGTCGAATGCATGCAGTTTTAAAACTACAGAAACTCCTCAGAGAAAGAAAAAGAAGCAAACAGAAGCTAGAATTTAACTTTGGACTCTGGAGATACTGAGATAGAGGTAGTAGTAGTTCTAACTTCTGGACTTCATGTCATATAACTGATGGTTTAGTCCTTTGGAAAGGTAGCATGGTTATCAAAGGCTTTCTAATGCTTTTTAGTGGACTGCTACATCAGAAGACTATGGTACTGTACCTCTCATGCGTGATGTTGTATCTGCAATATTTTTGTTTGAAAATAAAAATGACTTGAGTAAAAAAAGAAAACCTCTCATGCTATCAGCCTATAGTATCAACACAGGCACTGTGCTCAGGATTCCAGCAGCTTCCACACAAAATGACACCATATTCAAGACTCAGCTACAGTCACAGCTTATTCTTCGAAAGTTAACTGAGAGCTATATGCACTGTGGGTAGTAAGCATTTATAAAGGTATAAGCACACTTACGCAGATGTATATTTCTCTGTATCTCTATCTATCTATCTATCTATCTATCTATCTATCTATCTATCTATCTATCTATCTATCTATCTATCCATCCATATAGGAATGCTGTATGCCAAAGTACTATCATCACATAACCAGCAGCTATAGCAATGTTCCTTTTAGACTGCAACATAGTATTGCTTTTTGATTGGTTCAGTTATTTAGCCAACATGGCAACAAAGTCTATATTCCTCCTTAGACCCAAAGCCAGTTAGAGTCTACAGTTCCCTAAGTATACCCTTAAGTATTCACTCTGATAGAAATATAAAAGGGAATCTCTGCTAAATTCTTTGATAACTTAAGCAATTAGTTGATTAATGGAATTGAGTAAAAGGCTGTCGATTTTAAATGAGACAACTATGTTTGGCTGAATGGAGTAGCTACATCAGGCTGAAGATGTCAGGGAGCACACTCATCAGTTAAAATGGAACACAAGTGTTGCACTGGCATTCACTTAAGAAGCTGGTTAATATCACAGCTGTATAAATGAATGCTAATACAACATTCGCTTAGGAGCACAATGTGTTAATAACTGTAGTAAGGTGCTCTACAGTGGTATGGAGTTTAGTTGTTTAGTTTTTCCAAGATAATTTTTTGCCCTCAACTTTATTGTGCAGCACCTCTGGAATAAACTGCCCCTGCAGGTTAAGCTGAGTGGTACACTATCATTCTACAAACAGAACCAAGATGAATGGATGGGTAGCTTCAAATGTGGTCTGGGGCTAACTAGTCCAACTTTCCTTGAGAAAGGGGATGTGGCCTGAAGTTTGATATTGGCAAGGTGTACATGGATGTGAGACTTTATTGCCTCAAAACTCCTAAAATCATATTAAAAATATTACAAAGATCTTTTTTTTTCTTTTCCTTTTTTTATCCTCAACTTTGGGCTGAGAGGCGGTGCAGTCAGTGCAACTACCCAGGGCACGAGATGGTAAAACTCTTGTGCTGGGTGTTAAGCCTATATGCCTGAAAACATTATGCAGGATATAACTGAGGTCCACCTTACACTTTTTTAGACATGAGTGAGCTGACATTTCCAGATCCAACATCAAATCTGTAAGAAACCCATACAAAGTCAGATGTCATGGTAAAATGGAATTGATGAGAAATTGTAAAGTGACACATGGTTTGGCACCCATATCCCTAATGGACAGGGGGAGCCATCAAACATGATATGTACAAGCCTATATCATAACTTTAAGATTCCTTGGGGTAGTGACACAAGTCAGCAATATTTTGGTAAATTAAGGAAAAGCTTGGCTAGGCTTAAACTGACTCTTAGGATGATAGCCTAGTAACCACCTATGAGTTCATAAACCTACACAAGTCTGAAAGATACTGAAGTAATGCCTGGACTGTGATTTCATCCTAGTGCAGTGTGTGTGTGTAAGTGCACTTGAGTGTGCATTTATGTGTGTGTGTGTGTGTGTGTGTGTGTGTGTGTGTGTGTGTGTGTGTGTGTGTGTGTGTGTGTGTGTGTGTGTGTGTATGTTTGTGTGCTTTGCTCTTGAGGTGAATTTCTTGGCATCCGAGTCTCAGACACATAATAAGCTGGTTACAATCAGCAGCCCTCTCATAATCCTCTATATTATGAATTTTTGAACATGACAGGTTTAGAAACACACTGCCAATGAATCCAAACCCCACTTGTTTTGGCCTGAATGTACCAGTAAAGACTTAAAAAGTAAAAAGCATGGAAGTTCAGAAGCTATGTAGCTGAAAGATGTCATGTGTTTCAGGATTCATTTGTATGTATCTTATGGGCCTCCACCTCAGGATGTTTAGGATATTACGCAGTGAAGACTCTACCTTTGATGGACCATGTTGATTTTTACTAAATGGCTTATCTAAGTGACCTTTCACCCTTTGTTTTGAATCTCCTGTAGTGCTTATTAGTTTGGATACACACTAGCTGCATTACTGCTAAGCTACAATTTAAAGTGCATAAATTAAATCTCCAGTAAGCATGAACTTCCTTTCAAATTAGGATAAAAGCAAGGAATTATGGTAGTTTATAGATGTCTTGGGTAGATGGAGATGGGTAGATGGAAACAAAATGTCATCTAAATGATATCATTGTTCATTCAGTTTTAATGAACTGGGAACCAAGTTTGCAGTAAATTCAGTTTAGAAAGGAGAAACTTAAGTATTGCCAGCAGGATGCTAAAAGCTCATATCTTGCCATTTTACCTAAATGTACATGTAGAAAAAAGTAATGTTATTACCTGACCAAGTTTCTCATCAAGATGTACAGTCTGGCTTTCATGTACTGGCTATCCCAAAATGTGCTCATATATTTGTTTTCTTTAAAATGGATGAAGTGGTTGGCAGACTACTTCACATGCCCAGATGTTGAAACAGACAGAAATATAGATAGATAGATAGATAGATTAGATAAATAGATAGATAGATAGATAGATAGATAGATAGATAGATAGATAGATAGATAAACAAAGCCAGTGTGCTGAACAGTCACAGCCCTTAAGGCTAAACAACACACCTGATACACTTGTAATAGGTGACTCTATCATCAGGCACACTGACGTCCCGCTCACCAGGCTGAACAAGAAGAAGGTTGCGTTAAGCTGCCTGTCAGGAGCTAGGATCCACCACAAAACACAAGCACTCAGGTCACTCCAAGGCAAGTACAAATATGACTCAGTCATTGTCCATGCTGGTGTAAATGACCTGAGACATACCTCCCTGGACTACATGAAAAGAGACATAGAGGAGTTCTCTGAGCATGTAGCCCAGGCCGGTAAGATCCTGACCTTCAGTAGCATCTTACCCTCACCAAGAATGATGCCACAATATGAAGACAAGATGATCAATTTCAACAATTGGCTTAAGTATTGGTGTCATTCAAAGGGGATCCAATGCCTGTCAGCCTGGGATGACATGCTCGACAAGCCACGATGGTTCGCTAGGGATGGCTTGCACCTGTCACCCCTGGGCTTTTGAATATTGGCAAAGGCTCTTGCTACCCCCATAGTGCCTTTTTTAGGCAAGGCTCAAAAGACAAACCCACCTCCATAGGTATCACAAGGGATAAGAAACTAAGAGTAATGCTACTCAACGCCAGAAGTCTAAACCTCAAGATGCACGCACTCGAAACTCTCCTTAGCATGGAGAACATCGATATCTGTGCAGTAACAGAAACCTGGTTCAAGGCTCCCGAGAGCACCCCAGCACTACCAGATTATACCTCATACCATGCTTTTCGGCCCTAAAACTTGGACCAAACCACAAAAGGAGGGGGAGTATCAATATTCGTCAAAGATACCCACACCTCCAGGTTGGTGGCACAGCACGAAGCATCCAAGACTATCCATGTGCAACTAACAGTGGGTAAAACTGCCTTCCAGTTTATAGCCTGCTACAGACCACCCTCACAAACCCAGGAACCCCACTCGGCCTATCTGAGAACACTGGAAAATATGAAGGTCTCTCCAAACACCATTATATTGGGCGACTTCAACTACCCAAACATAGACTGGGAGCATTACTCTAGCTCCAACACCCTAGCCCAAAGGTTCCTAGAATTTATAAACTCAAGTACTATGGAACAACTTGTTACCACTCCCACAAGAGGGGAAAACATACTGGACCTGATCATCACCAACATGGGGACCTTATGCTCCAGACCGGAACTGTATCCCTCACTGGTAAGATCAGACCATAAACTAATCTCACTGGATAGGCACATCCCGACCCCACCACCTGCCCAGAAAACCACAGTGAAAAACTTCTCTAAAGCAAATTTCACACGCCTCAAAACCAAGGTGGAATCCTTCAAAGCCCCCAGGCCTGTGGAAAATATGGCCCAGACCGCAGAATCCTTTATAAACGCATTCTATGAACACCTTCAGGAATGCATGGATCATGCAATCCCAAATAAAACCAAGACCCAATCCTCCAAAGGCAGACGTCCTGTCTGGTGGACCCCAGCCATAAACAACCTATACAATAGAAGCAGGAAGCTACTACATGATAGAGCAAAATCCCAAAATGGGAAGGCATCTCTGATCAGTATTAGCAAAAAACTACGGGCACTCATAAAATCATCTAAGGCCAACTTCGAGAGAAAAATTGCACAGGACACTAAGGATAATCACAAGGCTTTCTTTAGTTATGTTAGGAACCTGGGTGGGAATTCCCAGATATGCTCAGAATTAGTCCAAAATGACAAAAAATACACCGAACCCACAGACGTTGCCAACATCCTAGCTTACAGGTTCAGTGCAACCCCCCCCCCACCAAAAGGGCAAATATCTATCCCAGCAGAGTGCTGCCCCCCTGACATCTCAGATGCTCAGGTAAGAGCCGCCCTCTCCAAAGCAAAAAACACAGCATCCATGGGACCAGACAGTGTCCCGGGCTGCATCCTACATGAACTCCAAGAAGAGCTAAACCCAAACATAAAACTACTATTCAATCTCAGCCTTACTACAGGATATGTACCCAAAGAGTGGCATACAGCAACAGTGGTCCCTCTCCACAAAGGTGGTGCCTCAACGGATCCTGGAAACTATCGCCCCATAAGCCTGACTAGCTTGGTCTGCAAAGCTATGGAAAGGATCATCATGGACCTCATAAATAAATATATTGGGGACCTACAGACACTGGATCCTACCCAGTTTGGCTTTGTTAAGGGCAGATCCTGCCTCTTAAACCTGGTTGATTTCTTTGAAACAGTCACCAAGGCCATTGATGAGGAGAAGATGGTCCACACAGCCTACCTGGACCTCACAAAAGCCTTCGATACAATACCCCACTCGGGCATTATAGATAAGCTCACCAGCTTAAATATAAACCCCTATGTCACTAGATGGGTTGCAAACTGGCTCAAGGACAGAACCCACATGGTTATAATTGCTGGAGCCATGTCAGACTCCAAACCAGTTGCAAGTGGCATCCCACAAGGCTCAGTCCTGGGACCTCTCTTGTTTGGTATATATTTCTCGGAGGTACAGGCCAACACGGAAGGACTGTGGCTGACCAATTTCGCAGATGACTGCAAACTGGGTGCCATAATCGACTCTCCAGCTGACACAAGCTTCCTCCAAAAGGGCCTCATAGAAACAGACAACTGGTGCCAGAGCCATGGCCTCAAGCTAAACGCCAAAAAGTGTATAGTCATCCCCTATGGCAAAAACAAAGTGCCCACAAATTACCACATAGGTGGTAATCCATTAAGTACAGAAGAAGTAATTAGGGACCTGGGGACCCAAGTTGATAGCAATCTCTCATTTGACAACCACATGGCCAAAGTGGTTAGAAAAACATTTTATATAGCCCACCTAATCATGAAGGGATTCACATCTAGATCAGGGGAGGTCATCGTGCCTCTTTACTCATCCCTCATCAGGCCCATAATTGAGTACAATACCCTTTTGGGATTTACCTTACCAGACACCTGCAGCAACTGGAAAGACCCCTAAAGTACCTTATCAAGAGGATCAAAGGGCTCAAACAGATGCCATATGCTGCCCGGTTAAAGAAACTCCACCTCTACTCAGTGGCATACCGCCTGCTCAGAGGCGATCTGTGACTGACACATAAAGCCATGTCCAACCCGGAATTAATGGTCATGCTGCACCTCTGAAAATCCAAATCCCATCGAGCTACGCGCTCCAGAGACTTGAACCTAAGCACTGAAATAAATAGGACATGCTGGAGGGACAGATTCATTACCCAGAGGCTCCCTTCACTCTGGAATAAAATCCCAGTCCAGGTTAGGCAAAGTCCCTCATTGACTCTCTTCAAGAGGAATCTTGATGAGTGGATGGGAGATCATAGGTTTACCCTGGGTATCACTTCTGTGTCATTGTTAGACAGAGGCACAGTATACTAACCTCGAAAAAGGGTATAGCAAAATTAATTTAAAATGGGTGGCGAAAGTCAAACACACTCTGGCTAGGCTTATAAATGCCCTAGGGCAGATAGCCTAGTATGAACCTATGAACCTATGATAGCTGGAAACACAGAAAAACCAACAGACAGATGAGTAGACAGCCTAGTGGTTGGCACAGATGCATAAAGTTGTTAGCTGTAGTTCCTGTGGTGTAGGGTTTGATTTCCTTAGCCCTCATTTGACATCTGTGTGACCCTGAGCAAGTCACTTACCAGACAGTGCTTAATTGCAGTTGGGAATTAGGGCTAGGCTCTTTAATGGTGCCCTGGATTGCAAGCGTAGTAACTACCAATGAACCTGTGAGCATATGGCAGACAGAATGAGAGGTATAGAGCTAAAGACAGAAAGGCAGGGAAGCAGAGAGATAGACAGGTGGATATATAGATATACAGATAGAGAGACAGATACATATATGCATATATATGGGTCCCCTACACATGGTTGACATTTCAGAATGCTCAAGACCATATGGCCGAGATCATATGAATAACATTCAAAAAGGCGACCATGCACTACCAACATTTCTGAACAGTGTGTAATGGAAAGATTTCCATCTTCCACATTGTAGTGCGATCTTGGAGTTGGTATATTTAGGTTACTGGGGGTATGGGGGCAGAGCCCCCCCACAGGGGGTGCAGGTGAGCATAGCTCCTCGGCTAGCAGTATGAAGGTAAGTTGTTGTGCTTTTTTTTTTTTTATTTCATGATCGACATTTCGAATGTTGATCATATAGTCTCAGCTATATGGTCTTTGACATTCTGAAATGTCGACCATGTATAGTAGACCCATATATATGCATATTTAAACAGACAGATGGTAACCATTTGAAATGTTTGGATCCAGTAGAGACAGTCCCAAAACATGGAGACTGAATGGCCTAAAGAACTGACTCACTCTTCTTCGGGTTTTCAATCTTTTTTCCAGCTTTTCACCACTGCATTTTGAGGGCTGATATTTCAACAGGGAACACAGAGAGATACATAGATGCAGTCATACATACATACATACATACATACACACATGCAGTATATGTATACAAAGTCAGAACATAGAAAGATAAAGGTAGCTCTATAGATTGATAGCTAGACAGAGAGAGAGAGAGAGAGAGAGAGAGATTGATCAATAAATCAGTAGGTAGAAGCAGCTGTACAGCTGAATTACATTTATGAACTCAGACAATAAATTAGATTTGACACTTTCTGGCTTTTGAAACTGCAACATAAATTGAAAAGAAATATTAGGGAAGTATGGGCATCAGAAGCTGAACCAATTGCGTCATCAACAGATACAGAAATAGTAAGTTCCTGACTTTTATCACATAGCCACTATATCAGCAGAAAACTGAATTAGACAATAATGGCTAAAGAGGGCACCCCGAGCTAATATTACAAAGTAACTAGGAATGAGTTAGTAGGGCATCATTTCTTCTATACAGCTACTTATTTAATTTTTATTTTGTTTATTTAACATGTAATTTCCAGGAAAGTCCAACTGGGCATATATCCCATTTTCAGTGGGGAGAAATGTTGCAAACAACTGACAATTTAAGCACAAGAAAAGTTGCCTTAACTGTGACAATGTGTATTATTCATCCAGCAGTAATATGAATTTACAAGAAAGCAGGTATGTTGTGAAAATTAGAAATAAGTGGTTGCAGATAAGTAGTTCAATGACCTTATTTCCTGCAATAAAAATAATTAAAATTGGTACTTAAGCCACAAGCATATGCCACTGTGTGGTGTGCAGTTTAGAAATATCACACTGAATAGGATATCTGCTCTTAAAACCAGATTGCTGTTAAGGAATACACTTGAAAATCAAGCATTGCATTATAATAAGAAAGAGTCAATATTTTGTTTCAGGAGTACTCACATGAATATATTTTCATAACGGTAGGAGGGAGCACCTTGCAGAATGCTACAATGTGTGCACTGTGTAGCAGTAAGAGGAAATAAAGGAAGGTGTTGCAAAACAGCTGAAGAAAAATATTCAAGCTCTGGAAAATGTTATGCTAATTGTTGTCATGGTTATAGAGTTTCTGTAAATAAAGATTAAATTAAATTAAAGCATCTTCTGGAAAAAAAAATGATGAGTAGCATCAATTTGTTAAGCTGTGGGTTTCAGACGTAAAGTAAGAAGAGCGATTACCTGTGGAAAAAAAAAAAAACAGTTAAAGATACCAAAATATCTATAAGTATAAACTCGGATATTCTATATTGCAATTTATGTTGCCTTTAAAAAAAAATTTATATATATATATATATATATATATATAAAATATTAATATATATGCTCCTATGTAACTCATTAAATAGGCAACTGGATCACAAATAGAACAAAAGAAATTAGGGTGGGCTGCAATACCTCCTACAAAATATATGTTACTATTGATCACCACATATCCACTGTTGCAAGAAAGTTCTTTTTCATTGTACAACTCATTACCACGGGTATGGCATCCAGGTTCAGGGATGTGACCATTCCACTATATTCTGCACTCATGACAGCAATCATTGAGTATAATGCCCCCTTCGGCATATACCTGTCCAAACATTTAACACAGCTTGAACACCCACACCCCTTCCTTGCTAAGAAAATCAAGCCCTGAATCATAAAAACTATGCAGCTCATCTCAACACCTTGTTCTTCTCAGTGTCATAAGGCAACTAAGGGCATGCTTTCTGTCTAGCATATAGAACCTCAACAGACCCCATCCTCTCACACTTACTCTATATTCACAAGTCCAATTGGGATATAAACACTCACTCAAGAGATCTAAATCTCTTTTGCAACATAAAACAAACATGCTGGAGGAATAGATATTTAAGAACAAACAGAATTTACCACAGAGAATAACACTTCTTTGTAATCATCTTCCTCTTTGCGTAAAGAATGGTACTTGTCTTACACTATCCAAATGTAATCTGGGTAACCACAAATTCACCACTTGTTTAACACCCTTGTACCTCATGAATAGCGGGCAACATATGCATGTTCTGCTCTTTCCTGGGTTATTTGTACTTAAAATACAAGGGCTAAAAACTTAATGGAAATGTATGGCTAGGCTTCTAAAGATACTCACAGATCAATAGCCTAATAAGTACCTCTGAACCTTCAAGATCTCTACACACACATATCTATTTAGCTATATATCTATAAAATAAGATTAGTCATACATGTATGTGTGTGTGTGTGTGTGTGTGTGTGTGTGTGTGTGTGTGTGTGTGTGTGTGTGTGTGTGTGTGTCTATACCTATATCTATCTATCTACATATATATATATATATATATATATATATATATATATATACATATATATATATATATATATATATATATATATATATATATATGTATGTGTGTGTGTGTGTGTGTGTGTGTATAATGCAGATATATAGATATATAGATAGATAGATATATTGGTATATGATAAGATTAGACACATAATGAATGAAAACATTTCATTTATGACTAATTAAGTCCTTACTCAGCTGCATCTTTTGATTCCAATGTCTCTTTTCTGGTTACTGTCCCTTGAGTATAAGAAAAGTTGTACCACAAACTTCATGATCTGCATAATTGCAAGGTTTGGCAGCTTTTGTTAAACACCACTCAGTTCTTCTTATGCCATAGCTCTGAAACTGTCCTTATATGGAATAAATAAATAAGATAACAAGACAATATAATCAAAGTATGACACAACAAGGAATAGGATTCTGCGGATTCAAATGAATTCCTTTATTTTGTGGTTTAAACGCTATTTTTGAAATAAGGATGCAGTTTTTCTAGGATATCAATAGCAGGATTTGGGAAGGGGTAAATCAACTAGCTTAAGCATTATATTAATTGTGTTTAGTTTCTTAAGGTGGAAGTTTGTGGTATGCAAAAGCAATGCATTGAGTCTGAAGCTATTGATTGGCATTATTCCCTTCTCAATAAATGAGTGAATGCTTTTAGGATGGAATGTATGAATGAGTGTAGCATATTTTGAGGCTAAGCATGTAATAAATGAAGAGAAGAGCTGTTCATTCCATAAACTGTGGGTTGCTGTATAACACCCTTCATTATTAACATATTTCTGAGTCACTGTGATAGAATGGATGAGCATGAACCACTGCAATAACCATCCACTTCATTCTCTGGCTAGCTTTAGAAAAACATATCTAACAGAAAGAATTATATCATGTTTATTGTTGCTGATAAATATTTTAATGCTTATGAAGGCTGGGATAATTTGTTGCAATTTTATGAGTTTATTGTCTCCACTGATCTCAAAAGTATTTGAAGCTTTTCATTATTTAACGTAATATAAATAAAGAATGTAAGCAAAACATTAGATAAAACCTGATGTTTTTTGACCTTAGTCACTTTATATATTTGTTTCTCACAAAATGAAAGCGCTTGTTACTGAAGATGGCATTTCTCCATTTTAATTAATTTGTGCTAAAACTCAGTTTAAATGGCAACCAACAAAGAGAGGCTAACCTTGCTATAAAGAAACTTCAACGTGACTATGGGAGCTGTCACTAAAATATCAACAAAAAATTAAAAAGAAAATATAGAATACAGCAACTGGCAATGTATAACTAGTATGCAGATAATAGGTAATAAATGGCTGCACTTAATTTACAGCTATTAAATTCACGTAGATGCAGCTCTACAGGTTGAGTCCACAATACTTCCTTGGTAATCTAAGCCTAAGCTTTCCCTCATCAGGGATGGCAGAACATATGTGTTCTGAGTCAAAAGAAAGGATAGTAAACATAAAGGAATACAGATTTATTTATTTAACATCCTAAAATGTTGCTGACAGTTTAATAAGCCCTCTCATTACCACAGCCTGGTTACTCAGAAAGGAACTCCCTTTGTGGCAAAATAGAAATGGCTGCACCACTGGCTACACTAGCACATTGCTGTAATATGTACTACTGATTACTGCAGCACAGTGGTGCAGCAGATAGTGATGTCACCTCAAAGCAAGAGGTTTCCTGGTTCGATTCTCAGCTGGGGTGCCTTCTGTATGGAATCTGCATGTCCTCCTTGGGTTTCCTCCAGGTGTTCTCATTTCCTCCCACATTCCAAAGACATACAGTAGGTGGACTACTCTAAATTAGCCATAGGTGTGCAAGTGTGTGGCATGGCAGGGCTAGACACCCAGCAGTGTAAGCCTTGGCTCTAGATGATTGCCACTGTTGAAGTGACACCCTGACCCCATGTGCAGAAATTGTGAAAAGGGGTTATGGATGGATGATGACTTTACTGAATAAGATAAAGCAAATTTCTATATACCATTTAATATAGTGCTTACTATGTTATATCCTATTAGTTACTTGCAGGAGAAAGAGTTCAGAATCACTGGCTGAAGTAGGAACTAGCATACGCATGTGAAATATGTCCCTTTATGATGGGATCACAAGGATTTCCTTTTGCTAAAGAATGTTGAAAATAATACTGCATTCCTTAAGACTAAAACATGTAAATCATAAGAGTTAATTCAAGTTTTCTGTTCAAAAAATAATTCATTTTTGCATAAATGAGTAGGCAGTTTATTGAAGCCAGCCCTCCATATTTAATTCTTGTCATGGAGGAAGGGCATTTCCTTCTTGAAAGAGTGTTTGTTTGTTTCATGTACAGATAACATAGAATCTTGTAAAATGGTGGGAAACCTGTAAAAGTCTCCAACCCTAGAGCTCTAAAAATAATTGGAGAGTTATCCACCTATCCATCCATTTTCTAAACCATACATGTGAACGCCACAATACAGATCAGACCTGTCTATCCACAGCAACATTCACCATCTGTGATATGCTCACACATTTCATCATGAATTGAGAGAGAGAATCTCTACAGTGTGAGCTGGGACTGTCCTGAGCATCTTTAGCAATTGCCCATGCAACCATAACTTATTCCTGTGACATGGGATAAGCAATAGTTCTACTTAGAATTGCAGCTAGGTCAGGGTCACCCTGAGCAGTCCCCAGACTAGTATCTTCTTGACTCAAGGCTGTGCTCCAAAAATGTGTCTTCCAAAGTTGAGGACCAAATGCATTCATTTAAGGAGTTATGATATCACCTGTGGTTTCATAAATGCATCCTAGTTTAGCACTCACACCTAATTGGCATCTACCAATCATGCCCTTTAATAACTTGCACAGAAGGGGGGAGTTGCCTGTTGTGTCTAAGCACAAGTACAACTCTGGTTCCATGCAAGGATCCTCTATGACATGAATGACATAAACGTGGTGATGAGAAAGTAGAACTCAAACCAAAAGCTGTAGATGGAATGAAGGAGCGAACACTATTCTTCAGTACTTTCATTCAAATTTATTCTTCATGAACTTCTTCAGAAAAACAGTTAACCTCTCAAAACACACGGCTTATAAAGTTACATCACACATCACATGACTTTCATAATACTTTAAATTAAAGGTATAAAATCATACCATAAAAATAAAAACTGTCTTGTTTTCCAAAAAGCTTTGAATGTCAAAACCTCATAAAAAATGTCTTACTATAAAAACATCATCATATTATTATGATTTCAGTGTTATTGTAGTGCTAAAAAACACTTAATAGTAATGCATTTGTTCAGACCAGAGGCTCTGTCTGTTACCAAACTGATCTTCCACAATGACTCCTTACATTCTAAAATCAAATTGGTGTTCCCTATATAATCCACTCATTTAAATGTGGTGACGATTCTCATTCCTTAGATACATGACATGAATGGCAAGCAATAATAGTTTTCATACCATGTACTCTTATAGCAAAACGATCCAGGATATACAGACATATACCTTCTAAATTTCTGCAAAGCACATGTAGAGTGTACTGGAAAATTGCAACAAATCCTCCAATTTTCTGCAAGGACAAAGAGTCAGTCCATTTTTTCCATGGCTGGGATGGAGATGACCCTTTTCTTCTGGAATCAGAGCTTCAGCTGTAGGCTATGATCCCTTTCTACTGCTGCACACACCATATCCATGTCTTTGGAAACAAGGACCACCATCCTATTTGCCAACCTAGTGGTACCATCCTTGTCTTCCAAAATATTGAAAATGCATGTATAAAAATAACACTAAAATATCCAACTCCTTCAGCTTTTGTAGACAAATCTCATCCACTCGTGGCATGGTACATCGTCACAAAAGCGACAAGAAGAAAAGGTCTCTGAACCATGACAGGATAAAAAATGTTATTAAATAAATAAAGGAAAAAACAACACACGTTCAGAAATTGATTTTTCAAGTTGTATAACAGAGAGTATGGAGAGCTTCCTAAATACCCATTGGAGCATTCCATTCTTCAGTTTGCCTACTCGAAATAGGACTGTTTTTTTGCAGTGACGTCATTCACAGAAATGGACACAGGCCCACCAATTGCTCCAGGCACTGCCTCGTCAAAGGAATGCATGCCCCTTGGTTTCAGGATTTCTTCAGTGTTCCTTCGACCTCCTGGTAATACTCATAGGTAAGGTCATTGTTTCTACATGATTGCTGAGACTTATCTAAATGATACACCCCCCCCCCCGAGTCACTAGATGTTTTTTAGATCCTCTTTGATATTGTCTGAAAATCATTTTTTATGGAATCACCACATTTGTCAAATATGTTGACCTTCACTTTGGCAAATGCCACAGTGTTACTTGTCAGGATCAGTGAATTAAATATTTCAATCATCGTATCATATATCATATCATATCTATCATACCAAAGTGACTCAAAATAGGTATATTCAGTTGACACCTTCAGGAGCTACATGGAAGCAGAAAGAAATATAACATTGAAAAATATGATGCCAGATCATTAGTTATCAACCATCTTCTGGTATCTTTTTCTCATGCTCAGTCAGAACTTGTATACGCACCTGGTACTTTCAAACTTCCAGACATGTTCTGACTATTTCCTAGTAGTGAGGTGGTTTCATTTTCTAAGAACCATTCAATAAAAATTGCAAAAAAGACCCATCCAGGTTAGATTCTACTGCTATCATTTCCAGCATCTGAACTCTTTCTAATCCATCTGACTCCCATCTATGATTTGGTGGTATTGTACCCAACACCTGCTTTAGTGCTGAAAGGAGAACGAAAGTAATCCAGAAAGCTCATGTCAGATCTGGTCTCCCACCTGTGACCTAGAGGGTAAAAAGACTAACAAGAAATAGAAGACAAAAGAGTCGTCAAGATAAAATCACTTTAGGTGGCAAATCTAAGAAACTGTCTCTCTTTTTCACTGATGCCCTCCACGTGGGAGGAATGAAGACGCCTTGCTAAAGTTTCAAGAAACGTATTTAGTTAAGTAGGTAGGTAACTGAGGGTTCTTGTTTGGCTATCTACCTACTTCACTGAATAATGTTTTTAATCCTCATCAAGTCATCTTTATTCCTCCAACAGGGAGGGTGTCAGGGAGGGTCTGCCTCCTAGATCTACTGGCGTAAGTGAATTTATCTGAACTAATCCTTTCTATCTTAATCAGCTGCAGCACTGAGGAAAGAGAGCCCATAAAAACCGGACAGCACAGTTTGTGGGGCTTATTCGACTGTATGAGTTAATCTGCCACCAGGCATTCTCTTTTAAGCATCGCCCCAGTGCTGGATTCAGGGATGTGCCATGATATATCATTTTTCAAGCAAGGGTCGTATTCTGTGAGAGATCTCAGACAGGTAGCATTCTTGCAAGATTTTTTTTTGTTTATCTGATCTTTTGTTTCTAATGATTTTGCCAAGTGTGACCACACCTGGTGCACAAATCTCCATATAGTATTGCTCTAAGGGTCACAGGGACATGCAAATGCCTACATTGTGATAAGGTCATGATCCCAAAATGGATAGACTTCTAATAAATGTAGATACAGGACAGATTCAGTCTTGGTTTGCTGAAAGCACAGCACCAAACTCTGAATCATCTAAAACATTTACCATCAGATGGCATAAGCAGTGCACCCTTGTAGCGCTGTACTCACTCTGTACTACATCTTTCAGCTGCATAGTCACAACACCTTAGTAAAGCTTATGCATAATTCAGGAAAGTACCCGATTACATGATTGGTGTCCTTTTTTCCATAGATCAGGTTTGGCTGACTGTGCTTCAGTTGCTCCAAGTGTTTTGGGGATGAAATAAAGAACAGAATTGTTGCTTAAAGAGAAATGTGGTGTGAATTAAATGCAGTTAATATGCATTTAATCTGCCTCACAGTGGCATGACAAATTTCTGCTAATAGTCGTACTAGTATTAAATACAAGGTGGTATGTAGCCTGCAAATACTGGAGTAGAAGATAAATATTTTACTTAAAATTTGACAAGAGCCCAGCAATTTTCATTTACTTACTACTTTTCTCATTCATTTCGTAACCAGGTAATTTCACTACACAGCAAACGTCTCACTTCATCACAGCCTGTGAGTATTCTCTTGGAAAGTTGGTTGTTCATATCAGCACAGAATGGAAGTGGAAATTGCAGGACTGAAAACCAGGACTACTGGATGCAGCTGATTAGTACTTTATAGCTTTTACTTTCTGAGCTCTACAGGCAATCCATTATATATTTTTTATTTGTTTTTACTTTATATTTGATATCCATTCACAATTACACACTGTGCAATCCCCGTGGATGGCACATCTTTTTATTTTACACCAGTGGTTCTTTGTTTCTCTTTACTATTCTGGTTACTTTCACTTCACTTCCATCCCCCATCCTTCCTTTTGACTGGTAGTAGCTAATCACCTCTTTCCAGAAGCATAGCTAGGTGGGTTAAAGGCGATAGCTCCATGTGGTGAAAGGTGTCAGGGAGAAGAATCGGTAGACAGTGCAGTACCTGAGATAGGAGTGCTGATACTCCTTTTGAAGTCAGGGTTTAAGCACATCAGTACTTTTTGTAAGGTTAAAGTTGTAGCAAGCCCAAGTGGCTTGCTACAATTTTTTAAACGTTGTCAAGATTTTTTAGTTTTGAAATAGAAGACCTTTTGTGTGTGTGCTCCTCAAATTAGAGATACAGTTGAAGGGTGCAGAAGCTGACCTGGCTGACTCCTTAGGTGAGGAGTGTCAGATCAGGTAATGGATTTTTTTTTTGTTATTGTTTGATTGATTGATTGTTTTTTTATTTATTATTTATTTTACATCTGGACACAAGACATTTTTCAGAGGAGGGCTGGAAAGAAAACCTCCATGTATAACACAGATTAATAAATGCAATTTTACAGGTACAGAAACATAACACAATGCATTTAACATCAAATAAAATTAGGATCATAATATTTTAAGATGTACATCAACTAAAACTAGGATGAAACATGGTACATTATACACATACAAAGTTGAAACACCTTAAACTGTACAATTAAGAAACATTCAGTATGATATAGTATTATAATAATAATATAAAGTATACACCAAGTATCTATACTTAGAAGAAGGAGTAGATATTGAGAGGAAGAGTGAGGTACGAGGAATGAGGCTTGCCAGATAATGGAGGTCTACTGCCTGAAAATAAGGGAGGAGTGCTTACACTGGGTGAGCAAGAAGGACATGGAGTTAGACTAGCCAGGGGAGTCACAGGTACAAATCCAATTAGGTTGCAGTTGTGCTTACAGAGAATTCTTAAACTGAGCTAAGGATACTGTGGCTACTATATTAGTGGGCAGAGTGTTCCATTTTGTTGCTATACAATGTGAATAGAGGGAGGCTCCTGCAGATTTAGATTTAGTGACTTGAAGGAGAGGTTTATTGTTGGAGTGAAGGGCCCTAGTACTGGAATAAGGATTTATTAGCTTATGTATTGCAGGGGGTTTATCGGGGTAGAAAAGAATCTTATGGGTTAGTATAACCTGGTTGTAGAGGAGAAGATGGGGAAGTTCAACCCAACTGAGTTGTTTAAGGGCTGGACAGTGGTGAATTTGTTGTGGGGTATTGGTGGCAAACTTTGCAATTTTGTTATAGCTGACATCAAGTTTAGTTATATCTGATTTTCTAAGATTGGTGAGAATAGGAGAGACATATAGAAATGTAGAGATGAGATATGTTTGTGCTATTTTAGCCCTGGTGCTATTTGTGAGGAATTGCTTACTTCTATATATTCCCCCTAATTTCTTATGTACTTTCTTTATGGTGAGTGAAATGTGAGTGTCAAATTTCATGTTGCAGTCTATCTCTACACCTAGACATTTGGTATGAGTGACAGAAGAGATAGTTGTTTTACTGTTCGAAATGATAGTAAACATGGGTATGGGAGTGGAGTGATTAGTAAGCTGAAATATGAGAAGTTTGGTTTTATTGGGGTTTAGTATTAGTCGAGAGATGGTAAACCATTCTTCTACAGAAAGGAAAGAGGCCTGCATTTTTTACTTCAGTTCTTGAGTGAAGGTGAAGAACAGATTAGTGTTGAGTCATCAGCATATTGGATGGCAGAGGCATGTACAGGTATGGAGGTTATTAGTGAAGATAGAGAAAAGTGAAGGACTGAGAAGGGAGCCTTGGGGAACACCCAGTGTGAGTGGTAATAAAGGAGTGAGGTTTTGCCTCCACTGTACTGCCTGCTGCCTTCCCTGTGCTTTATTCTATTAACCTGGTGAACTTGAGCATCCTGAGGCAATGTAGCAACTGCCGCATGTACACTGATAACCCTCTGATCTTACCTCCCAACACTCAGACTTGTGAGAGATGCACTTATATATAAACTGGAAGCCATGGACTCTCCAGCCAAGACCGGAATAGCTGGTCAAGAGGAGAAGCTCAATACTTGCACCACACCACATGGAACACATAGCCCTCCAGAACAAACACCAGCACTGCCTTCACTTTAAAAACACAAACCACACACCCACCTTAGTGGAGGCTCTAAATAAAAATCTACCCAAACAACAGAGACCTCCAAGGTAGAAACGCACTCGACCACCACTAATCACGAGACACATAACTCTCTTAAACAGTGTGCCACTCAACCAAAGCCCCTAAGGCAAAACAGCATCCCAGCACACTAGTCGTAAGTGACTCAATAGTGAGGCACACTGTTGTCCCACTCACTAGGTTGAATAAGGAGAAAGTAACAGTCAGCTGCCTGTCAGGTGCTAGGATCTGCCACATAATGCATGCACTCAGTTCCCTCAACAACAGGTACAAATATGACTCTGTCATTGTACATGTGGGTGTGAATGACCTGAAATGTACCTCCCTGGACTACATGAAAAGAGACATGGAGGAGCTCTCGGATTATGTAGCCCAGGCGGGTATGACCCTAGCCCTATGCAGCATTCTACCGTCACCCAGAATGATACCACAGTATAAGCAGAAAATGATTGATTTCAACAATTGGCTAAGTTTCTGGTATCATTCTAAGGGGATCCAGTATCTGTCAGCCTGGAATGATATGATTGACAGACCTCGATGCTTTGCCAGAGATGGCTTGCATCTGTCACCCCTAGGCTTCTGGATACTGGCTAAGGCTCTTGCCAACCCTATAGTGTCTTTTTCAGGTGGTGCTCCAAAGACCAAATTACCACCATAACAGCTACAAACAAATGCAATCTGATAGTCATGCTGCTCAATGTTAGAAGTCCAAATCCCAAAATGCACTCACTTGAAGCACTCCTTAAAATGAAGAACATCGACATTTGTGCTGTAACAGAGACCTGGTTCAAAGGAGCAGAAAGCACCCCTGCACTACCAGGCTGTAACTCATTCCACACCTTTCGGCCCCAGAACTTGGACTGAAGCTCCAAAGGTGGTGGTGTTTCCATATTCATAAAGAATGCACACACCTCCAGACTGGTAGCCCAACATAATGCATCAGAGATACTTCAGGTGCAGCTAAAATTGGGTAAGACAGCGATTCAGGTCATAGCCTGTTATAAGTCTCCAACGATGTCCAAGACTCACACTCCATGTTCCTAAGCACTCTCTCACTCTACGCAACTTCAACTACCCCTCCATTAACTGGAAAAACTACTTATGTACCAATACACTTGCCCAACTTTTCTTGGAATTCATTAAATCTAATGCCCTGGACCAGCTCGTTCTTACCACCACTAGAGGTAGCAACATCCTTGACTTGTTCATTACTAACATGGGCAACCATTGCTCTACACCAGTAGTCAGCTCCTCCCTGGTTAGATCTGATGACAAACTAATCACCTTGGACATCCACATCCCATCCCCCACCCCCCTGCAAAGGTAACCACCATGAAAAACTTCTCCGAAGCTAACTTTGGGCTCCTAAAAACAAAAGTGGCTAACTTCATGGCACCCATACAAATAGAGAATAGTTGCATGACCACCGAATCATATACCAGTACACTGTACAAACACGTACATAAATGCATGGATCTTGCTACACCCAATAGAACCAAGACACTCTCCTTCAAAAAAAGGAAGCTAATCTGGTGGTTCCCTGCCATAAACTCTACAACAGAAGGAGGAAATTGATGTGGAATAAGGTGAAGTCTCAAGAGTGGAAAAACTCCCTTATCAGCCTCAACAAAAGGTTGAGATCCCTCATCAAATCCTCTAATGCTAGCTATGAAAACAGAATTGCAACAGATAGGAAAGACAACCACAAGGGCTTCTATAGTTATGTAAAGAATCTCCACAGCAATATCCAGATTTGTTCTGAGCTACTGCACAATGGTACCTCCTATACTGAGCCAACAGATATTGCCAATATACTGGCTGACAGATTCAGTGCCAGCTTTACCCCTCCCCCCCAAAGGACCAATCACAATACCAGTAGATTATCAGGCACCCAGTATTACTGCTGCACAGGTTAAAAAGTACTGTCCAAGGCCAAGAAAACAGCTTCTATGGGACCTGACAATATACCTGTCTGTGTTCTACATGAACTACAGAGTGAACTGGCACCTCACCTGTGTGCCCTGTTCAATCACAGCCTCACCTCAGGCTTTGTCCCTACCGAATGGCGCACTTGGTTTTGTGAAGGGTAGATCATGCCTGCTCAACTTGGTTAACTTCTTTGAGTCAGTCACCAGAGGTGCGGATGAAGGCAAGGTGGCTCATACAGCCTACCTTCATCTGGCCAAGGCCTTTGATACCAATCCCCACTCAGGAATCATAGAAAAACTCACTAAGGTAGGCATCAACCCCTATATCACTAGGTAGGTTGCAAATAGGCTCACAGATATAACCCACAGTGTGAAAGCAGCTGATGCCAAGTCAGACTGCCAACCAGTCATGAGTGGAGTCCCACAAAGATCAGTCCTGAGTCCACTCCTGTTTGGTATCTATTTCTCAGAAAGTCCAGGCCAACACGAAGGGACTCTGGCTGACAAAGTTCCCAGATGATTGCAAGTTGGGAGCCATTATTAACTCCCCAAATGATTTTGACATCCTACAGAAAGGCCTCAATGTGACCAATGACTGGTGTCAAAACCATGGCCTTAAGCTCAATGCCAAAAAAATGTGTCTTCATCCCCATTGGGAAAAAAACATTTCTCATGAATTGCCACATTGATAGTAGTCCATTGAACACAAAAGGCTTTATAAGAGATCTGGGAACACAGGCTGACAGCAGCCTCTCTTTTGACCACCACATTGCCACTGTGGTCAGAAAGTCTTTCTATGTGGCAGATATCTCATTACTAAGGGTTTTGCATCCAGGAAGAAAGAGGTCATTGTCTCCCTCTACTCTTCCCTCATTAGGCCAATCATCAAGTACAATGCCCCGTTTGGCATGTACCTCACTAGACACCTGCAACAACTGGAGAGGCCACAACATTACTTCAAAAAGATGATTCTAGGCCTTAAACACTTGTCCTATATGGACAAACTAAAAAACTCCAACTATTCCCTGTCTCATATTGCCTACTTGGAAGCAATCTCTGCTTGACTTACAAAACCATGTCTAACCCAGCTCTGTTAGAACTGCTACATCTAAAGAAATCCAAATCCCTCTGCACCACATGCTCCAGAGACCTCAACCTCATTACCACAATGAACAGAACATGCTTGAGGGACAGGTTCATAACCCAGAGAAAGCCCATGCTATGGAATAGACTTCTCATACATGTCACACAGAGCACCTCACTGGCCACTTCAAGATAAATCTTGATGAGTGGACTGGAAATAGAAAATTCACCATGGGGATCACTCCAATGGCTCTACTCGACAGAAGCACTGGGAACTAAGGTCGGGTCACACAATGCCAAGGTAATCCTATGGGCTAGGCTTGTAAAGGCTATTAGCCTAGTACACACCTATGAATCTATGAACCAGGTAATGGTGGATTTGCTAAGATTCAGTTCTGAAAGGGATTTTATGAATGTGTTGCGGCTAACCATATCAAATGCCTTAGAGAGGTCAAGAAAGATAGCAGAGACATAGTTGCCATTTTTCTATGGTGTTTACTATGAGTGAATGACATAAGGGCTGTTGTGGTGATGTTATAGGGCTGGAGCCATGTTGAGTGTTTGTGAGAAAGTTGTGGGTGTTGAGGTATTCCATGATTTGTGTGTATATACACCTCTCCAGCATTTTGGACAGAGGTGAGAGTTTTGCTATAGGCAGAGAGTTGGTTCACTCATTTTGAGTTACCCCCTTTGTGGAGTGGAATAATGTAAGAAATCTTCCAGATCTCAAAAACTAGATCTTTGGATATTGAACGGTTGATAAGAATGGATACAGGGTATGCCTTGGCATCAGCAGCTATTTTCAAAAATTCAGCTGGCAGTTTATCAGCGGTTAAGGTAGTAGGTTTTAATATCTTAAGAATTTTCTTAATTGTATCAGTAGAGACAGGATGGAGGGTAAAGCCATTGTTTTTAATATGGTAATTGGGTGGTTGTTTGGACGTGGGACAGCTTTGTGAGTCAGAAAGTGCAAAAATGGATTCAGTGAAGAATTTGTTGAAATGGGTGGCAACACTGAGTGAGCTATCAGTTATGGTTGGGGGGTACCTGATTTTCCAGGAATATTAATGGCTGACCAGAATTTGGGGGGTTATTTTGATATTTAGTTTGTATTCTGTGGTTATTTATTTATTTATTTTTTGCTCTTCAGTTTAGAACTGAATGGCAACAGATCAGGAAAGGTACTAGGTGTTAAATGAGCCTGCTACAGCTCTGACCCCTTCCATTCTTTCCTTTTTTATTTCCTCACACTCCTCTCATTTTCTTCTGCTTTAATTTTTTTTCTTACAAAGTCTAGAAATCTTCTGTGCAGCTTCACTTTTCTGGCACTTGCCCCTTATTTTCCATTTGCTGGCTATTACACACTTCACCTCTGTTTCCATGAGTCTTATCCCCTGCATCTCTGTTATTAGTAGCCCTCCTCTTTATTGCCCATAATCCACATGCAAAATTCTCAGATTTCCAGAGTCTCTGTCCAGATCTCCTGTGCGCAGGTATAGTCCCAGAAAATATGTCTCATGCTTATCTCTTCTACCATGCATCTCAAGCATTTTGAGTCTTTTTTCTATTCCTCCTTATATGATTTTTTTTGTGATATACCATCTGTGCAACACTCTTAATATCTGATTTTCCAGTCTCATAAATGTTCTGCATCTCTGATGTTATTTTGATGTTATTTTGAAGACTATTTGAAATGCATTTTGCCTGGTCTGTTACTCTTCTTTCTTTTCTTATCCTTCTTTATTTTTTTGTGTGGCTTCATCCACTTCCCCTCATGCCTTCAGAAATCATTCTGCTTTTACCTTTCCACTGTTTTTCCCATTTTCTCATTGGGCTTTCATTCTCCCTCCCGTCTTTCTCTTCTTCCTTTGCTTTTCCAGGGTTTCTTCCTCCCTCTTCAATAGTCATTTTCTCTCAGTCTGTTATATGTCCACCATTCATTTTTGTTAACTCATATTGCTTTATTTATTCCTGTGGGGGTTTGAATGTTTTCTGTCCTCTTGCCCCTACTTTTGTTAACTCCTATTCTCATCTTGTCTCCCTTTCTTTCCATTTTTCTACTTGTTCTTTCCCTAAGAAAATGCCCCTTCCTCATTACCCTGCATAAGTCTCTTTTTTTCTCTTGTCCCCATGTCATGCTGCCCCCCTTTTTAGTGCCTCCTCATTCATTCTTTTATATTTTTCCCACCATCATATCATCCATCTTTCCTCTTATCTTTTGACCTTTCCCTTACTCTCTATCTACCTAAGTAAGTTATATACTAAAGGCTTGCTCTGGCATGTGTGGGAGTCTCCAGCCTCTTTTTTTGTCAATCACTTTTAGCTTTCCACTGCCATTAATCTATTTCTACTGTGATTCAGTTTGTATTACTGCTTCTTCTCCCCATGGTGCTTCTCTAGCTATACAATTTTTTCCTATTTTTCTTTGTTTCTTGTTCAATTCTTCTTCCAGTTTTGTTATTTCCTCCTCATCTTGCCTCCTTTTCCACCTGTCCTGTCACATGACTTTGCCTCTATCTGCTGTTCTGAGTCCATCCCACCAGTGTTTCCCCACCACTTCTGTATTTTCTGTAGTGTTCTCCTCTACTGCCTATTGTACAGTTTTTGTCATTGTTGCTTCCTTTCTTGATCTTTTCACTTGTAGCTTGCCTATCTACATCCCATCCCCTTTGTGCATTCTCCCTCTGACCTTATAGTCATTGTTACCATTGCATACTCTGATACAATCTCTAGTGCATTTTTATCTCCTCCACAATTTTTTTGAGTTTCCTCTTTTCCTAGTATCTTGCTCATTCTACTGGTTTGAATAACGCAGCTTCTGGTAATTGTGTACTCTGTCTTTTAAGGGTATATTTGCCACCATATATCCTTCAGCTCTTTCTCTCATGTTCCTTTCTAATCCTTTTTTTCATCTTCGTGACATTTTCTCTTTTGCTAAAGTCTGTGCTTTTTGGTATCCAGTGCATACCTCTCATCCATTAAAATAATAGGGGTCATCAAAAATGAAAGTAGGGGATCCAAAATTGCAGCATTCAGATTTTATATATGTGTTTTTAGTGCTCCTGGGGTGAGGGCAGAAATATGTAAAGTTAACCCTTTACCTGGTACAACAAAATTAGATAAAACATTTATTTAATATTATTCCATTAAAGAACAGACCTGTTTCACCAACTCCATACCTTCATCAGTGTTAAAGTTCCAAAAACAATGCCACGTTTAGATATACAACTAATAGAAAACCATTATATAACCACCACCCATTTAAAGAGACAGCATCACTTCATTGAGTCCAAGTAAAAATAAAGCCTCCAATCTCACTATCCAGGAATATTCCATATTATTCAGAATATGATGCCATCCTAACTTATTACATGAAGCTAGATTAAGCCTGTCAATAATAGTGAAATTAAACACAGCAGAAGGATGTTTATGGACATTTTTATATAATGCATTAGACAGGTGGCCATTTCTTTTTCAAAATTGTTTTTTTCAAATATATTTGAATGAATTCCATAGTATTTATACATAACATCTTAAATAACTATGTACAGTATTCACATTAGCCTGACACTATAACAGATCTTAATGTATACAGTTACTTTATAAGCATGTCCAATCCATTATCAGAGTGTCTGATCAATTATTGTATAGTGTCAATCAATGATAAGACTTTTCTCCAACAGTTGTGGATAAATGGCTTTGGATAACTTCTTAGTTCTTTAATTTTAATTTCCAATAATGCTGTGGACTTCAGTAGGATGTAGAAGTTGTCCAAAGTTGGTAATGTGTTTGTATTCCATCTTCTTGTTATACACTTCCTTGAAATTGTAAGTACAGTCCATACTGGGTTCCAATCACATAGTCGAAGTTTTACAAGTTTGAACCTCATATGGTTGAGAACATAAGTTCAAATTTGTAAATGTCTGAGTGTTTGAATGGAAATCTCCATAAGCAGAGGTTTCCATTTTGTTCAATGGGGTGTGATCTCAAAGTTGGTATATTTAAGTAGCAGGGGGTGTGGTGAGCACAGCCCCCATGTGGGGGGTGAAGGGGGCTTGCCCCCTGCTAAAAACAGTTTATTTTGTTTTCCATTATTTTTTTATCCATAGTCAAAGTTTTGTAACTTCAAACATAATGGTTCCAACAGTATGTGTTTGATGTTATAAGACTTCGACTGTGATATAGACCCACCCATACTAGATACATGTTTGACCTATTCAAATGAAGACCTTCGTTCACATTTAATAATATAAGAGCTTTAGTTAAATAAAATGATTCATTAAATAAAGGTTGCAGAAAGTTATTAATAACATGTCCAAAATGGCTTAATTTTAACACAATCAAAGAAAATGTGGTTCCAATCTGCATTGTGTACTTGCTCACATCTCCAACATATTCCTTTTATGGAAGAACTAATTTTACTGACTCTATCCGGGGTTAAGAATGGTGTGTGCAAGCATTTCCAATTAAAAACTTTCCAGTATTGTATAAAGGATGTATATTTTATCGATAATAAAATATTTGTTTTAATATCTTCAGTTAACTGTATTGAGTTTCCTTTTGTTACGTATTTCCAATATGAGGTTTTGGGTGTTGTTTTATAGTTTATCAATATTTTGTAAAATTTTGAAATGCTGTTACCCATGTCAAAGTCATTATATATGATTTCATATATATATTTTGTAATTTTAGGTATTTCTTTAACTGAAGAATTGTTAATTATTCAACTTAAATCTTGCGGATATGACAGAATACTCTCTAATGTTAGCCAGTCCTGTTGTGGAATTTTGTATGTTGTTTTTATTACTGGCATATCTAAAACTTTTAGTTCTTTGATACATTAGAGCCAACAAACAAATCCTTTCTGTTCCCAGGAATTAATAATTTCTCTATACATTTTATGTGGAAAGTTCTTTGTGACTATAAATAGTGTTAAATGATCAAACCAGATTTTTAAATCTATATTTGAATTAATAATTTTCATTAGAGTCAATGTAATAATTAATCATAGAAGTTTTAGTGAGTTTAGTTATGTTATATTGCATACTAATATATAATATGTGCCATGGCAAATTGTTTTTATCTGTTATTTGAAATTTCTTTTGTAAATCAAATTAATTTATTGATATTACAGTTATAATTCTTTACAATCTGCAGAGTAATTTGGATTTATCCAATCTGAGATTGTTTTAGACATTCATGCTTTTATATATGTTTCTATATCAGGAAAGTTTAATGCTCCCTGTTTCCATGGTCTGATATAATGTATTAAAGCTATTCTGTTTCTTTTGGGAAACCATAAAAATGTTATTAGGCGTGAATGTATTTCTTTAAATATATTCCTTTCTGGTAACAGTTGTTTTGCCAAGGCTATATATAGGATCTTGGGCAGTAAAACCATTTTTAACTGTAGTCTATCTTCAAATGTTAATATTATTTTGTTCCATTTTTCCACAGAGATTTTAATTGTATTGATGATATTATTGTAGTTTCTTAAGACTAATTCATTATTATCCTTGCGTAACTCAATTCCTAGATATTTTAAGGTAGATTCTTGTTTCCCTCTGATGTGACCCACCTTAGTCTGCAGTTCTTTTTTATTTAAAAATAAAAATTTTGATTTTGATTTATTGAAATGAAGTCCTGAAGACATGTGAAAGTTGTCAATTAATATATTTAATTCTTCTAATGTCTCTTTTGTATTAGATAATGTTAGTAATATTACATCAGCAAATAGCATTACTTTTGAACTGTATTGTTCATAAACATCTATTCATTTGATTTTTATATTGTTACAAATTGAATCTGCCAATATTTCAATAGCCAGAGCAAATAGAATTGGTGACATGGGACTTCCTTGTTTAGTGCCTTTTGTTATATGTATAGATTCAGAGATAAAATGACCTAGCTTGACATACGCTAAATTATTTGTATATATATTCTTTAAGAGATGAACAAAGGATGCAGGAAAATCAAATAGCATTAGGATTTTGAATAAATAATTCCAATTTAGGGAATCAAAGACTTTCTCTATATCTAAGCCAATTATGAGTGTTTATTTTCTTTATTAACATAATCTATAAGAGAAGTTATCCTTTTAATATTGTCATGTGTGTGTCTATGATATATACATCCAGTTCGATCATTATTAATTGTTTTGGATAGTGGTATTTTCATTCTATTAGTTAATATTGTCATAAATATTTTAAAGTCATTATTTAATAATGATATAGGTCTATATGAAGTACAGATGTTTGGGGATTTGTTTTCCTTTAGGATTGGTGTGATTAAGGAATATCTCCAAGAAGGTGGTATTAAAGCTTGTGACTGAATTTCTAATAGAGTTTTATGGAAGAGGAATAGTATCTTTGAAGGAAAAAGTTGATATATTTCCATAATATGCCATCTATACTTGGAGCTTTGTTATTTTTACCCTCATTTATTGTATCTGTGATTTCTTTGTAGGATATGGGTGCTTGCAGATCTAGTTTCAATTTTTCTGTTTTTTTTATATTAGAACATTTTTCATCTAGATTTAATTGATCAATATGTATATTTTCTTTTTGGAAATGTTCCATATAGTGATTTCTATAGGCATCAAGAATATCACCTATATCAAAGATAGTTTCCCTTTCTTTTCATGTTATTAGCTTTTGATTGTATTTTGACTTTTGTTGATAAATTATGTAGACATTTGGGAGAAGTTGCCAAAGTATTAATTTTTAGTTTTTCTAAAGCTAAACTAGTTTTATGTGTTAGAATTTTGTTGTATTTATTGTTTAATATTTCTACTTTCTTTTTCATCTCCAAATGATTTTGATTTTTTTCAGCTTTTACTGACAAAAGTTTGGTTTGTAGATCTAATAATTCAGAATCCCATTCTCTGATTTTTTTTTTACAACAAGTTAGGGTTTTACCATATGTAAGCATTTAACGAGTCCCATATCATTATTTTATTATCTCTGTGGTGTAATAAATATCTAAGAAGAACTGTAATTCATATAATAACCAGGGTTTGAACTCTTTAATTTAGTTATATATGTTGGAATTCTGGAGTTAAAGATTAATGGTTTTTACCCATTTTGAAGTTTTAGTATCAATGAATTGTTGTCTAAAAATGGGCAGGGAGTGATTGAGAAATTAATGATTTTAGAGTGTAAGTCATGGGCAGCAATATTTTATCTATTCTAGTTTGGGTACCAAATCTATGATCTTGATGGGAAAACAACAAAGATTTATCTTCTTTAAATTTGAAAGTATCTACAAGATGAAATTACTCTACCCACTTGTTTAAAGCTTTTGATACAGCAGATGTATGCAGTGATCTTTTATTTGAAGTTTCAGAAATATCAAATATGCAGTTAAGATCTCCTCCTAATATTAAGTTGCCTTTATAATTATTGGAAATTAAATCAAAGTGTTTTTTTAACAGTTCCCGTTCCAATGCCTGGGAACCAGTATAGATTGGCTAGGGTCCATATTCTGTTATTATAGTTAACTATTACTAATGCCATAAGGCCTTCTTTATCTTCATTCTTATAAATGATTTCTGGGTTATTCACATTTGTTTTCCATAAAATTGTTACCCCTTTTGTCTTTGCCTTTGTCTTATAAATGGATTGCCCCAATATCATATATTCCTTAAGATTCCATTTGTAATTGTCATTTGTTTCTGAAATGAGTTTCTTGAAGGAACACAATTTGTGCTTTGTTCAGTTTTAAATATTTCAATATATTTGATCTCTTGCTAGGATTGTTTAAGCCATTGGTATTTAAAGATAATAAAGTTAAATCCATCCTAGGTTATTTAGACTATGTATTTTTTGTTTTATTATGACTATTAAACATTTTCCACTGATAACTATAAAGTATATGTTTGAGCTTTTAAAGGAAATTATCAGTTTTATACTTTGAGTGTTTACCAATAAAGTAATGTTTTGGTCAGGCATACTAAAAATGTTTTCGTGAAATAAATTTAAATTAATAAATATTAACAAAACTAAGATCCGTACTAGCCATGGAATGAAAATCATTCCTAATCTGATGGATAAACCTAAGTCCATCAGATTATCACTCATACTTTGACAATCCAGAATATTTGAGCTCCATAAATTGAATTATCATATGGAGAATATTTGTAATAGGAATAAGCAATATTTATATTATTTTGAACAGATATAGTACTGTTGTAGACTAAACAGAATTCTAATACAGTATAAATGTCTACTTATTATATAAGCAATTAATATTTTCATGAATGATAGATGATGACACAATTCAATCATAGTAAAGTAGGATGTATCATATACAAAACCCCAGTAAATGATTATAGCACACAGTTATTTAACATATTCACCCTTATTGATGAAGTCTTTCAAAATGTATTACTTAATATAAATAGATGGTAATAATATGTATACCTAATGTTTATAATACAATGTATTTTACTGGATATATCAGAAGTTATATTTCATTGTTTGCCAGCATTTAAGTAATCAATTTGTTTGTTGCTAACTTACTTAAAGCATCAAGTTTGTTTTATGTGAACATCAATGAAAGCTAGTACATTTTAATTATCAGTGCATCCCTCTTCCCCCCATTTCCTACACATAAGGATTTTCATATCTGTAATTTCTTATTATAAAATGAGTTAAATTATAGGTTAAAAACAACACATTGACTTACTGTGATTAATGATTACAAGTTCCCTTTCCATATTCATAAATTGCCATTTCATGGCATTTACTGAAAGTTTTTAGATTTAAATGGCAATGTTCTATTTTGCATAATCTGCAATGGTTAAACTGAGTGATTATTGTCAATTCATGCTATGTGATTGTTACAGTCTGTGGCATTTCAAGTTCAGGCTTCTACTGTTTCTCTTGAGCAACTTTGTCAGTTTGATGTCATGTATAAAACATTAGCTACTTTGGTAACAACTTAAGTATTATATATGGTCAAGATGGGTTACAAAAACTACAATTCAAGTTAAAGCAATTACATGATTTATTATGCATATTTACTTATATAAGAAAATCATCATGCTTTCCATTTATGTTCCATGTAGTGTATGTCATTTATGACAAGTTAAGATAGTAGTGTTATTATACACAAGCCCATGTTATTAAATCCTGTCTTTAATATATAAATTCGGCAGACTGCTTCATCTTATATTATGATTATATATTTTATGTCTAGATTTACTAAAATCATACATTACATAACTATTGTGCATGTGTTTCTTTTTTTTTTTTTTTGGCGTTGCTTGGTTATTTGAGAGACCACAAGCTGTAATGCTTATTCTTATTATTAGCTCCTTTCAAGTATGTTTATACAGTCCATAAACTTTAAACTATGAGACCCTTCTAGTCTCTTATTTGTTATATTTCCATCCTTGCATACACACATATCAGTACTTCAGGCATGGGCAATGATGCCCATCTAGTTTTGCTAGAATACCATTCACTAGTTCATGTGGTGTGTTTCCAGGCTGTTCTTAAAATATCCAAACCAATATTTGTCCTGTTCCATTTTACCAACCTGTTTCATGCAGTGGTCACTCTGCCAGGAACCACTCATCACACCTTCCATTCCCACAGATATTTCCACAAAGGAAATCTGATGACTAATCTGATGACTTTCTGCCACTTCCTGGCAAGCCCAAACACCTCTAGAATCAGCTATCCCCATATGCTCAACACGTTTGAGCAAGCTCACCTCCCAGACAACTGAAAAGGGCACTGCACAAGACCAAGTGCTCTTAGTCTTTCACAATAACTCAGACTTCCACTCTTATGTAAGTCCTTAATGTGTTTGGACCAAAATACATTTTAAATATAAAATTGCGCTTAGTATTATTATTTTTTTTAGCAAGAATCAACTTAATGAGCTAAACGAAGTGTTAGGAGACCATCAATATTTGTACATGTGGTTTAAAACAGCCCTTTTATTATATATATATATATATATATATATTTTTTTTTTTTTTTTTTAAACCAAACACTTCATTGCCGAAGGCTCCTCTGAGCCATTAAGCATTATCATCACTCTATCTCCATTACCAAAGCAACCTGCGAGCGTCTGTTTCTATTAGTGTGTCAGTGTACTGCATACCAGAGGCTCACGATGCACCTGAAGCAAAGCCTCACTTCACTGCAACTTCAAGCCTAAATTCCCTCCCTTTCAGTGAAGCAGCAGCCAAGAAAAGAACAGAGAGCAAACAGACCAAAAAAAAAAAAAAAAAAAAACCTCCCAACAAGCAGCCACAACAAGAGATAACACATACAAGAGATAACACATTCTTCCAGCCTTCCCACCTCTCAATCAGCAGATGTATAAACAAACTATTCTCTGCCAAAATATCCCAAATCACAGTTTTATCCACCCCCCTTTCCCTGGATCCAGGCTAAAACACCAAATGTCTCTTCCTAATACACAAGCATCAGTAAACCACGATCACAAGCCACAACCCACAGCTTCCCGGAGACGATAATGGGAACATACAACAGCTGCATCCACGTACACCATGTCAGGCTTAATAAAACAGCACTTGAAGCTATGATACCTGCCGTAATTGATATTAATTATGTTTAGACAGAATAATAATGACATTTGTACTAGCTGCCAGACACAGCTGCATCCACACACACCATATCAGGACTGATCAAACAGCACTCGTAGTTGTGATACCTGCCATAATTGATTTTAACTATATTTAGACAAAATAATGATGACATTTGTAATAAGAGCTTGCTACTATTATTTAACCAGGATATACATGACATTTCTAAATCATACTTTAACTGAAGGAGGCATTAGTCTCCATGACAGCATTTTTTTTTCAAAACACTCTACTGTTAATGCTATTATATATGATGTTAATTTGTTACATTTGAGTCTGAACTCTGATGAACGGTACCTTTTTGAATTATTTAATTAAGTGCTTAAATTATTGAATGAACAAAATAAGTATTCATTGAGTTCAAGTAGAGGAATAGAAACTTCTATGTTTGTAATATATGTTGCTTTGTTTGGCTTATATATAATGTAAATAGTAACCCATTTTGACGTACCTTTGTTTGTGAAGAATTATTGGACTCTTTGAACATTCTGAATAAATCATTACTGTTTCTCAGTTGTTTAAGAAAACCTTTTCTTTTAAATAAAAACAGATGACAATTGATGTACCATATCAGCTGTAGTTGTAAGAGTTATTTTTTGAGACAGCTATCTTGGAATCAGTTTTTGTTTCTTCTTTCTAGCATCAGTCCACGGATTTGTTTATTTTATTCTTTTAAGGGTAGGGGCCATCCATTCAATTTTTTCTGGGATAGACACTATGTTGTTGCTTTTGATGAATATAGTAGCTTCTTCTGAGTCATTAAAGGTTCTCATCTCATTGGCAAAAAGTATTTTTATCTTGGCTGGAAAGGCCAGCTATGCTTTAATGTTGTTTTGTTTCAACAGTTTTATTATTGGCCAGACTTTTTTTCCACTGATTTAGTATTCTGGAAGAATAATCATTGTCAAACCTTATCATTGTTTGATTGTATTTTAAGGATGATTTTCTCCAAGCAGATTTTAATATTAGTTCCTTGTCCAGAAATGAAAGAAATGTTTTAACTATGGAGCTAGGTGGAGTATTTCTTGAGTTAGAAGCAGGTTTCCTCAGTGCTCTATGTGCCCTTTCATTTCCAAATGAAAGTCCCTCTTTCAAGTCTAAAAGTTCAGGAATCCAGGTTGTTAAGAATGAAATAATGTCTTCTCCTTCAGTATTTTCAGGTAGACCAAAGATCGTTATGTTGTTTCTCCTTTCCCTGTTTTCTAAGTCATCTATTTTATTAAGCAGCCATGTATTCTGTTTAAGCAGAAATTCTTTTTGGAATTCTTCCTTTTGGAGTCTCTCTTCAGTGCCATTTAGAGAAGTCTCTATATTTGTTATTTTTGTATGTTGTTGCTGTAATAGTTCCTTAAGAGTGTTAGTCTGTTTTTGAGAATTTAATTTGAGGTTTTGTAAGTCATTTTAAAGCCATCCATCTTCAAAGATAGTTCCTGTAAGGTAGATGTCATCAATTGCAGTTCTTTTTTCAAAGCAGCATCTGGATGAAAATTCCTTGAGTTGTTCATATTCATTGACTCAATATATCTCCAAGTTACTTAACAGGAACATTTTTGTATATCTCCACCAAAATTGATATTTATGTAGTTTAGTAGTTTATCTATAGATTTTTGATGTTTTAAACTTGAAAATAATAAAATTTTCCTATATTATTATACTAGCTTATGGAGCTTTCAAAATTCACTGCTCTTGGTTGGCCATCTAGGCTCCGACCCCCACAGGAGGGCATTTCTGATGTCATGCATATGCTCACAAATCCAAGTTTTCAGTTGTTTGAACATCTCTCCTACATAAAAAGCTGAACATGTACAAAAAGTTAAATAAACTACCCATCCAGGACAGCAAGTACAAAAACAAAGGCTATAAAACTTTGGGGGTATTCCTAGAAGTAAATTGTTTTGTTTTTAAAACATACTTACATGCAGAACAATGCCCACATGTTTGGCAACCCACCACAGGGATGCAATCTATTCTGCTCTGTGTGCCCATTTTATGTCTAATACTGTCTTATAATGATTAAAGTAGTTATCAATAGTTTTTCCTCCTCTCTGTGAAAATAAACAGCAGGAATTAACTCAGATATCTGTCATAAGGATGTCCCAGTGTTTGTAGATAAGATGCTTGAAAAACCCTATAAGGATGTTATGACCACTTGAGACTCTGTCCAAGAAGTTGATAGAGGAGAATTGTTGCAGTATAAAAAACATAAATTTAGGGATGATGTTTTCAGGCTGGTGACTAATTATGACATTTTTTTACAGGGGATGAATATCTTTGCACCCCTACATCCCTGCTAAGAATTCTCTTTTCTCCAGAATTCAACAATACCTGACAAATGTCAAACTTTCACTAACTCTGTTTGATTTGCATTTTATTTGATAATTTTAAAACAAACAAAATGTATTCAAACAGAGGGCAGTTTGATTACACATGGGTGATCCACATTAATATATGTGTGTGTATGTGTGTTTGTTTGCCTGTGGTTTTGTATACTTGTATATACATATACATATATTTCATTTCAAGTTATCACCTTAACCCACTTCTGGGTCACAGGGGAGTTGTAGCCTGTTTCAACATTAGGGGGAGCACAGCAGAGAAAATAATACAGTATGGGATGTCACTCCACTGCAAGATAGACACAGATATAGCCACAGACACACACACACACACACACACACACACACACACACACACACACACACACACACACACACATTCTGTGTGCCTGTTTCTCTCTCTGTCTCACTTACATAACCAGTGGGAATTTTGGAAGAACACCAGTTCACCTACAGAGCACCATACAGCACTAACTAAAAACTGACAAGAGATCCAGATTCCAAATTGAAAGCACTGAAGCCAAGAATCCAAAGTACTGAACCAGAGAACCAAGTACTGGGAGGCAGAACAGCAGGCTGTTGTAGCATTTTACAAATCCTTCTACATTCAATATATACATATTTATCTACCTGGCGATCTATCTAAATAGAAATTGTTGTGAAATAAAATATTTCCAATACACCACTAGTATTATCCAATGATTACTTATTTTGAGTTATTCAATATATTTGTTTAATACTTTTTGGTTTATTTAACTGCAAAAGGCAAATTTAACCAAGCTATAACCTTCAACAAAGCTCCTTCTTACCTACAATCTGGTTTGGTCCATATCCATTCATCTGGCCTCCTCACAGTCCTTCCAACGTGGTAAAAAATGGCAAAGTGAATAGCTTTGTATGTCTGTTCATTTCACTATTAAATAAACTATGGAAGTAATTCAATAAACTCTACACAGAGTGATTCTTCATGCAGGAATAGTGTAGTGGCCTGACCATGGAATATGGCCACTGACCGATCCAGGAAACATGGTTAGGGGTGTGCACAAGTGTACGGACACCATCTGGACATGGAGGTGTCTGCGGAATGCAAATCATTTCATATGCTGGTGAATAACATGCAAATGTGGTGATTTCCCAATTCAGCAAGCAGAAAGGCATCCATGTAGGTGCTGTGTCTTCAGGAAAAAATGTACTTGGTTACAAACCATGTACCGGACTATAAAATTTAAACAAGAGCTGTAACAGCCAAAATAAAAGATTGTATTTGTCACAGTAGCCATGCAAATGGCCAGATCTATGGTCATTGAATCGAAAAAGTAATGAAATATATCAAAAATTAATCTTTTCCTTTGATACATATGTCATGTTTAAGTGACGCGAAGCGATGTGCAAACATGCTATTTAAAAAAGTTTTTTAAAAAAGTATAAAATATGAAATATAAAGATATGCAAAGTTACTGCATTATAGTGGCAAGCATTCAGAGTCATACAATGACAGGTTGTAGTGGTAGCTAAGGAGACAGGCACTGCTGTAGCGCTGTTTCTAGGGTATATGCAATTAGGTGTATGTAAATGAGCCAGGGTTATTGAATAGCAAAAAGGGCCACGTGCCTGTGGGTACTAACTGTGGTATGGCTAGAGCTGTGTTGGTGTAGGCAAAACAGATGGCTAACATTAAAAGGGGGTGTGTCACAGCATGTTTAAGAAAAACTAACTGTACCCATGTACAGGGGAAGGTCTAAACATCTGAGCAATGTTTATACTAGCGCCTCGGCTTTGTGTGGAGTGCCGTGGGGCTTAGCAGTAGAAGAAACTGGAAAAAAAATAAAAGGAAATAGCCTGAGCAAGCCAATCAAGTATAACAGACTGATAAACCCTGTTCCACTGACACTGGTCCATTCAAACCCCTCAATGACATACCTGGCAGCTGGAATATATCATAGTCAGCCAATCCCACAGGCTGCATCTGCAGCACACCAGTATAAAGTATGCATACACCCTTCAATCTGATTTTTCCCACATACTCTGCACCATTAGGTACACACTCGGGAATTTTAACTGACAAAATGATAAGGGCTTCTGCTGCTCTGCAACATCAGTATGCACTACAAGCTGTGGTCAGTGATGATGATGATGACGCTGACAATAGGCCCAGATTAAGGAGAAGAACAGTGTTCAGGCCCAGGGTAACCTTTCAGGGACTACATGAGCTGGAGATAGTAGAGGGCTACAGAGTGGATGGGGACATACTACAGGAACTCACTGAGCTCTGTTGCCCTCACCTCAGACCCAGACCCAACAGACAGGAGCTTATCCCAGTGGAAACAAAGGTATGTGTAGCCTTAAGAATATCAACTACAGGCACTTTCCAAAGACCTACTAGGGACATCATGGTGATCTCATAGGGATTCGCTTCCGGGGTACTCCACCAGTTCATGGATATCATGTTAGCACATGCCAGTGAGCACATTTATTTCCCCAGCAGGCCTGATGAGAGGACCAGTAATATGCATCTCTTCCACCATGTAACAAACTACCCAGAGGTTCTGGGTGCCATAGACTGCACTCATGTGCACATCAAAGCACCACATGGTGAGGAGGGTAGAGTCAATGTCGACTGCATCAGTCCATCAACTGCTAGGTTGCGTGCAATGCCCAAGGCATTATCATCAATGTGTGTGCTGGCAGCCCTGGCAGTTATCATGACTCCCATATATGGCATGCATCACAGCTGTACCAGGCATTTGCCAGGGAGGACATCCCATATGGCAATCTAGTGGGGGATGCTGGCTATGCACTGAAACTGTGGATGATGACACCAATCAGAAATGCACACACAACAACTGAAGAATGCCATAATAAGCACACACAAAAACTGGGAACATTGTACAGCATGTGTTTGGGCTGCTCAAGTCACAGATCCACTGCACAAACATATCTGGTGCAGCCCTGCAGTAATCTCCATCCACATGTGCACACATGTTCATAGCATCTGCTATGCTACACAATATGATCCTGCAGAAACAGCTGTGGCAGGAACATCACAGGGAAGGGAGACACAGCCCTCCCACCATTGCCAGGTACCCATAGGCACAGGGTGACTCGGAGGAGGAACCCCCTGAGCCTGTCCCTGTAGGCAGAGGTAGATGCGCCCAGTATGCCCTGGCCTTGGCAAAGAGGCAATGCATAGTACATACACTGATAACCAAGAGACCCAGGGACTGACAGCTCACTCTGATTCACATACACACAGTAAAAAGGATTCCAGCCACATCACACTACCTGTATCTTACCATGTATAGGCTGTGTACTGCATGCATCTGACAGACTTAGCCCTGAAGCACTGTCCTCTCAACTGCTGCAGGCACAAGGTAAGTCCTAACAACAAATGAATGGGGTAATAGACTGTGGTAGCATATGTATGGTATCGCTGCATGTATGCAAGGGAATGGAGTTGGCTACCGGGATAGCAGCAGACAACGGGCAGCTATGTGATACAGCAGGAACTGTCTGCCAAATAATGGCTGCCCCAGAATATGCAGTAGGCTTCAAGCCAGCAAATCCCATTGCACTATGTGAGGGACCTACAAACCATGGGGTCATAGGACAGAATCATGGATGTCAATGTTGGAGTCCCATACATACCTCTCAAGCTCTTAGAGCAAGAAATCTGTGCCATAAAGAAATGTGGGGCAAAGGCCCAAAAATAGGGACAATTATTCAATATTACTCTTACATGCATAGAAAGGTGATAGAATAACAGGTTTTGCAATAACATGGATTCTCTGAAGGGTAAGAAGTCTGAAACTCAAATATCTGGCATTACTTTCTAACTTCAGTCTTTAATGATTTGCCAGTAATTTTCCAGACAACCAAAATGTTATGAAAAATGGA
Organism: Protopterus annectens; assembly: GCF_019279795.1. Taxonomy (NCBI): domain Eukaryota; kingdom Metazoa; phylum Chordata; order Ceratodontiformes; family Protopteridae; genus Protopterus; species Protopterus annectens. The sequence continues at coordinate 791,521,755 of NC_056732.1, read as the reverse complement.
CCCAAAATGTGGGGCACTCATCTGGACATTCTGTGAAAATCTGTACATTTGAGATGTCTGCTCCCCTACCCCTGACACACCCATTTTCCCATAGAACTGCAGTAACAGTTATGTTTGTAAGGTAATAGCAGCAGACCACACATTCCCAGGGCTGTCCCAATCAACTTTCTAACATGTTCCATTTCCACAATATAAAGGGGTCAATGTGCTATGTGGTTATTAGTACCAGGAAGTAGACAGCACTGACTAGTGGCATTGTGGCTCACTGGACTAAGTACATTACTGTGGATGACAGGGTCCATGGTTTCAGACTGGCTGTGCCTGCTATTTTGCATGTCAGCAACACCTATGGTAAGAGTTCTACAGGCTGTCCTGAAGTCAATATTTGTTACTGCAGGAAAGCTGGACAATGGAGGCACAGGGGGCCACAGATATGGACAGTACACAGCTCTGAATAACCTAGACAGTGCTTAGTAGAACAGCAGGTTGTGACAAGCCAGTCTAGCACAAGGATACAAAGGCTGCCATGTAACTGTGTAAGTACTAGCAGCAAGTCAGTGGGCACCATCCATACCCCATGAATGTTTGGGTTTCTCAGCATGTCCACTTATACGCCTCATATATCTATTCTGTTTGTCATATCATTGCATTTGTCTGATAAACTATTGCCAAACCAGTACAGGTTGATGTGAAAACATCAATGACAGATGGTTGAGATGTAGACTTCATTCCCAAAAGAAAATGCAAGCTAATACAAAACCAGTCTACCAACTGTCTGCGTTTGGAAGAGCAATATTAAGATGCTATCCCCATGTCTGGGCCTGTGTTTGACTGTTATATATGGCCCTATCAAGATGTCTGTCTGTAAGAGTTTGAGAGGTATGGCCAACATGTAGCCTTAGAAGAACAGTGCAACACAAACTGTCTGAGGACCACAGCAGATGTATGGGGCACAATGTTGGCCAACCTGCTAAACAGGTACAGTCAGAGGTATGCAGTCCATAACCCTGTGTGTGAAGTTACAACTTCTACCCCAGTCACACCATAACTACAACTACATAAGAGCAGCAAATGTGGACAAAGCCTGCAACTGGAGAAGAGCAGGACAAAGGACCAGATAAAAGGGGAAGGAGGAACCACCCACCAGACAAACGTAGAATATGCAGACTAGAACACTTTGTGCAGTAGCATGGGTTCCCTGCAGTGGATGGAGTCAGTAGACAAATAAAGGAATCTTGATGATTGGATGGGAGATAGGAAATTCCCCCTGGGGATCACATCAGTCACCCTGCTAGACAGGGGTCCAGGGAAGTAAATATTGTGGGCAGAAATAGGCAGGGAATTGTTATGGCTAGGCTTGTATAGGCCCTAGGGCCGATAGCCTAGTACCAACCTATGAAGCTAAATCTCTGTCATTGCATCCTCACATTAATCTATACTAATCTGCCACTGACATATCAGGACATCACAGTGATGTGCAAAATGTACCTCATATATTATGCAAAACTCTGCTCAGTCCAATACAGTATGTACCCACCCTAGATATGACTGTTAATAAGGATAGCACACAGCCAGGAGATCGTTCAGCCAGTATATCAGTGAGGTGCTGGACTGTTCACACAGGTTCATTAGCCAATCAGCTGTACAAAACCCTGGACTGGAGTACAGCTAGGTTTGGCCTGGAGTCCCAGTCTTACTATTGATGGTCATACTGGGCATGCTCCTACACTTAGCTACTTTCAGCCTATGTCTGAGCCCACATCTGACTGTAGAACTGGATGTACATATATACCTTCTGCATACAGACATCTATGTAGACCTTAACTGTCTAAACCCATCCCCATCAGACATGTTTACCCCCATCTATCGATATGTGGCATATATAAGATTTATCTGGATCTGTTGAGTGTGATATACATACAGATATGTAGGTAACATATACAAATATATCATTTAGAGAGCCAGAGACAGTGGAAGAGAGAGAGAAGAGACAGAGACAGGGAGAGAGAGAGAGAGAGAGAGAGAGAGAGACCCTGAAAGGCATAGAGTAATGTACTGCAGCAGCCACACATACACCAGTTTTAACCAGTGGCATGTGCAAATACTATGGTGAGGCCCATTGTGTAATAGTAGGTAGGGAGGGGTTGTAATCTCACATCAGTCACTGTGTGTGTGTTTTTCTGTATGTATTACACATGCAGCAGAATACACACACCCATCAGGCCTATGTCTGTGTAATGGCCACTAATATCTTGGCCCTGTGACTACTGTCCTCCACAACAGTGGTCTCCCTGTCAGTAGCTACTAATGTCATCCACCCCAACAGCACTGCCAGACACTCTCTAATGGGTAAGTCCCATGGAGCATGTGATAAGTGCATAGTGCTGTTGTGTATAGAGTTAGATAGCTAGTGGTTCAATTCCCACCAACAGCAAGTGTGTGTGTGTGTGTGTGTGTGTGTGTGTGTGTGTGTGTGTGTGTGTGTGTGTGTGTGTGTGTGTGTGTGTGTGAACCATAACTCCTGCGGCTGTGTGTGTTGGTAATACCATTTTGTGGCCTGTTCCAGCCTGTTGACTCCCCCATTGCATCACTTTACAGTGCTTGCTGATGTCATTCACCTTAGATGTACAATTTGACACTCTGCAGGCCATACCTCTCAACTGTATATAGCTTTGTAGAATGCCCAGATGTTTGCCTCATGTATTTGGTCTGTGTCTCATAAAATCATGCTTTCCTAGCAAATCACTGGCAAATCATTGGGAGTTGAAGTCATAAAATAATCAAAGACATTTGAGTTTCAGACTTCATACCCTTCACAAAAGTAATGCTAATGCGAAACCTGTCACTCTATCAGCTATCTAAGCTTGTAAGCACAATATGTAAAACGTGTCCCTATTTTTGGGCCTGTATTCCCCCATTATTGAAGGTGTTGTACATATGTATTGCTCTAAGAGGTTGAGAGGTATGCCCCCAGGCATATAAGCTCCATGGTGCACGCAATAAGGACATACCACTATAGTACATACACCTAGATAGGTAGGGGGTTCTATTCTCAATACTGGCAACTGTGTAAGTGTATTTGTCTGAGTATGCATATCCCCTGTAGCAGCATGGCTGTCTTGCCTGTGTGTGTGTGTGTGTGTGTGTGTGTGTGTGTGTGTGTGTGTGTGTGTGTGTGTGTGTGTGTGTGTGTGTGTGTAATAGTTATACTATTTTGTGAGCCTGTGCCACCCTGTTAACTCCACCATCACCAACCTCTTCAGGGCGTACAGATGTCATCCAGCTTAGATGCAGAATTAGACATTTACAAACACAATAGCACTGTGGAGTATGCAATATGTATGGCAGGCTATAGTGTACATAAATACAGAGATAGGTATTATAATCTCAAAACTGGTAACTCTCTGTGCATGTGTGTTGGAATTCATGTCCCCCTGCAGCAGTGTGTGTGTGACATGGTTATACCATTTTAAGGGCCTGTTAACCCCCAGTGGCAATCCTTACAGCACCTGCAGATGCCATCCATCTGAATAGTAGTGGCATACACTGCAAAACTTTATAAGCTCCATGATTCATGCACTATGTATATAGCACTACTGTATGTAAAACTAGGTAAGTAGGGGTTCTACTATCAACAAGGGCAGTTCATTTGTAGGTGTGTGTTTACATATGTATATCTCCTTGCAGCAGTGTGACTGTGTTAGGGCCAAAAACATACCTCTTGACCCCTAAGAGAAAGACATCTGGATAAAGCCATACAGAAAAGTGGGACAAAGCCCAAATATTAGGGTCAATCTTTAAATATTATTGTGACAAACATAGAAAGTAGACAGCATTACACGTTGTGCATTCATATGCACTTTCTGAAGGGTATGAAGTTTGAGACAGGAAAATATTTGTTAGTATTGTGTAACATCAGTCTTTAATCATTTCTCACTAATTTGCCAGAAAACCACAATGTTATGACAAACAGAACAAAACTATTTGGCAAACATCAGAACATACTCCAGAAATTTGTAGAGGTGAGAGGTATGGCTATCACCTGTCCCACTGTACAGGTTGCAGTCCATGTTTGGCCAGGTGTGACCTGTGACAATGACTCAAACAATACAGTGGTCCTCAGAGTGTAGGACAACAAAGATTTCCTAACATTGTCTACTAGTTGCATAAAGCAGTTATTTCATATCAGAAGCACCTTAATATTATGAGAAATATAACCTATGGTGATGTGTGTGTGTGTGTGTGTGTGTGTGTGTGTGTGTGTGTGTGTGTGTGTGTGTGTGTGTGTGTGTGTGGAAGGGTGCTGGTCAGCTGGGCCATGGAGAGGAGGTTTGTGTGCCTGTTGGTGACCTGCATGTGACAGTGATGTGTGAATGTGTGCATGCACACAGTCAAGCCAGGTGGACAGCCGTGGACAATACATGGCAGAATGTACAGTTCACCTTCTCCAGCCACGAACATGGGAACTGGTTCTGCAAGGAGTGGCACTGGCACCACCATGCCCAGGGCCAGATGCAGTACTACTTGCTGAGAGTGACCAGTGTCTGATGGATCTGTGTCCCTCATGGGACTGCCCAGGATGATGTGCCCAAGGCCTGCCACATTATGGTGTGGACAGCACCATCCCTTCGGTAGTGCTGGTGGTACTGCCACTATGGTAGTGTGACTGTGCATGGTCACATGGACTCACAGCTGATATTGTTGCTGACCTAGGTCTACATGTCCAGCACCCTACTCCCAACACATGTACCAGCACAGACATTGCACGGTTAAGGAATGACAATGTCTCACCCCACCATCTATCCACTACATCAGTTAAATGATGTAAGGCATCATCAATGCTATGGAAGGAGTCATGTATGTCAGGCAGTGTAGCATCCATGATCCTGAGCATCTGTCTGGTCTATCATTCACAATGTGTTTATGCCTCTATAACTAACCAAAACATGCGTTGGGTGACACATGCTGTGAAACCTCTGACAGGTGCTGGTTGGGCATCAGTCCTCCTTCAAGCACCTCTGCCAATCTGCCTGTGTGGGACCTCACCAGCTCACTGGCTGTGGCTAGGGTCTACAGTCAGAGATTCCATAGTCACCACATTCCCCTGTTCAATGCCACCACCCTCTAACTGCCCAATATGTGTGGCTGCTGTGGATTGCGTATGTGTGGGCATACTGAATGTGTGTGGGGACATTGGGTGTTGAAGTGGGATGTCAACCAATGGGACAGATTCAGCCTCCAACAACCCCACCTGTTCCTCACTATGGCCACTATCATCATCAGAGTTCGATGAGACACTCCCATTAGGTTGTGAGCGGGGCACCCTCCAACTCCCATGGTCACCTGTGAGGAGAAGACAACATGACTACATTAATTCCTGCACTATAATGTCTGCTGATCCCCCCCACCACACACACACATACAGGTGAGGTCCCAAAAAGGCATGATAAAGACCACACCTTCTAACTGATGCCATGCACAACACACAATCATACCACAACAAACACATTCTAGACAGGCCTTTGACAACATGCAGTGCAGCTACGTCCATTAAATGTTGCTAGTACTATACACCTGTAAGATATTTGACAAGTCCGAATATGTGATGGACCTTTACCTAAAACACAGTGCACCCATTTACACAATTGTAATGCACCCCTATATAGCAGAGTGGCTACACCTTTACAAAAATATGTGCTTATATTATAGCTCCTGCAAATATGCTACTGTGATTACTGATGTGATGAACTGCAGTGGACCCACGACAAGTGAACATTCATGTATTGCAATATGGCTAGGCTTAACAGTAGTGTTCTTGGCAAACTGGCAACCCTTAACATGCCTAAGGTATATATGAGCCATAACAAGGCAGTTCCACACTCACCAGCTACAGGATGATGATTCCCAGCCACACCAGAGGTACCTATAGCTTTATGGGAGAAAGGTATTGTCAGCTGACATACATGTGGCATTGGTCCAGGATAATATGTGCATTTATCAACATGTACAGTACAAACTGTGATACTACCCAAATTGCTGACATTCACAATATGTGTGCACACGTGTGCATTACAAAACCCCACCCACAAATGCAGACTGACCTGACATGTGCACAGGTATGCAGAGGCTGCCACTATGAATGCTACAGTATTAACGTGATGTCCACTGGAGGCTTACCTGGATGCTTCTCAGCTGTGGAATCTGTACCACCCACCTCCACAACATGCGTTGTGATAGTTTCTTGTGAGCTGGTGGCTGCACCCAAGTTTGCCAGGAACTCGTCTATGGCTGAGAGTGGGGGTTGTATAGCAGGCCATCCCCCAGTGCCCACATGGTCCCTGGCTACAGCTGCATCCCATTGCCATGTATGATGTAATAAATAGGACATTCTGGAGGGACAGATTCATAACCCAGAGGCTCCCTTCACTCTGGAATAAAATCCCAGTCCAGGTTAGGCAGAGTCCCTCATTGACTCTCTTCAAGAGGAATCTTGATGAGTGGATGGGAGAGCATAGGTTTACCCCGGGTAACACTTCTGTGTCACTGTTAGACAGAGGCACAGTATACTAACCTCGAAAAAGGGCATAGCAAAATTAATAGGCTTATAAATGCCCTAGGGCAGATAGCCTAGTATGAACCTATGAACCTATGAACCTATATCTGTAGCATGCTGTCAGACCTGTTCATAGTTCCTGTCCTGGTGGCCCACATCTTTCACTGTTGCTACAAAGTCTGCCCACAATGCAGCGCGTTGTTGCTGGTTATGGCATGTCCTTGTCAACAGCATCTGGTGATGGAGTCTCAGGGCATCAATAATGACAGCAGTTTCAGCTTCTGAGAAAGGTGGATTGTGACATCTATACATCCCACCTGAAAGAAATGAAGAGATGAACACATCACAGGACCACATACAATGCTCACCATTATGTACACATCCTGCACATCGACATTTGCCATTACTATCCACCACTTAACTCCCACATCACACCCCACTAATTATCAGCACAGTATGTATGTGGCTAACTGCAACACAGTGGCAATACATCATGCATTGCTCTCCTGATCCTGATGTTTCATGCTACTTGCTGCATGTGCTATGAGGTGTTCAACTGCATTTATCTGTTGCACCTATTACTGCTTGTGCATAGCCTGTCTACATGGTATGGTGTAGTGTCAGCCTCCTACTGTTGTAGCATGCACCTGGGCTGTAGGCCCAACCCTAAAGTCTCCCTGGCTTTCCTCACATTCTGGACTATAGGGCTCAACAATGTCCTAAAGTTCCCCCTGCAAGTGTGGTTGATATGGGTGTCCGGGAACAGTGTAGCACCTGCCTCATGTACACAGATGGACAACCATCTATAAACCCCACCAAAGAACACAAAAAAGGGTGGAGGGGTAGCTATTCTCCATAAAACACATATGCATATTAGTATTATAGACCAGACTTTCAGCCTTGACAACAATGCTGAAATTATCAGCTCTAAACTTCAAATCAACAGTACTAAAGCCTTAAATATCATATGTATTTACCTTCCCCCAGGGAATAACATTAACGTACTTGAATGCATCCTTAGTTCACTCTCCATCTACCTCCCTCAAGAAACACTAGTCCTAGGTGACTTCAACATAGACTGGTTTTCCTGTAATAGTACAAATCCTGCCTCCCACATAAACCTCTATGGCTTTACACAACTTATAAACAGTGCTACCAGAACTAATAATACCAACAATAAGGAAACCATCTTAGACTGGATTCTTACAAACACTCCTCAACAAACCTACCAATCAGGTACTCTCCCTGATGATCTCAGTGACCACTCACTTACTTATGCCACTAGGCATAAAACCAACCTAGTTTTACCTACCACATACAGGACACTACGTTCAAAAAAACATTTTAACCCTGAAGAATTTCTAGCTGTATTAATACAATGTAATTGGTCCCCACTAAAATATCTCCCTCTTAATGAAGCAGTAGAATATTTTAATTCCACATTCTTATCAATCCTAGATCTTCATGCCCCAAGTCGCATTATTAGAACCAAAACTAAAGCAGCACCATGGCTGACCAATAATACTAGGCAAAAAATATCCCTCAGAAACAAATCTTGGGCTAAATGGCGTACAACTAAGACTCTAACTGACCACCAAAACTTCAAAGAGCTTAGAAACAGTACAAAAAAAGCCATCCTACTAGACAAAAAGAACTATTATCTTCTATTACAACACACCTCCAAAAAAGAACCCAAAAAATTCTGGACCAGTATTAATAATCTCTTATCCCCAGGCCAATCTATCACACCCAACTCCCAGGGCTGTGACCCAAAGAATCCCACACAAACAGCTAATGACTTTAATTCATTCTTCACTAATACTATCCAATCTCTTGCCAGTCACCTATCTCCTGACACCTCTAAGCTCCTCTTACCTACTCTAAGCCTACCTCCTTCCTTTCACTTACAACCTGTATCTACCTCCTATATCTTATCACTGCCCCAAAAACTCAAACCTACCACTCCTTCTGCAGACAAACTTCCTGCAGAATTCTTACAAATAGGTGCCAAAGCTATTGCCTATCCCATTTCTATTCTGATTAATAGATCCTTAAAGGAAGGTATTTTCCCCTCTATATGGAAGATATCACACATCATCCCACTTCACAAAGGAGGTAAATCAAATGACTTCTCTAACTTTCGTCCTATAGCACTCCTATCACCTATAGCTAAAATCACAGAAAAATGTATCCATAAGCAAATTCTAAGCCACCTTCTGCATAACAACCTACTTGCAAACTGTCAACATGGATTTAGACCTTCCCACAGTACTACCACAGCCCTACTCTCCTTTACAAACTCTATCAACTATAATCGTAACAATAACAACCTATCATCCTCTATCTTTGTTGACTTATCTAAAGTGTTTGACATGGTAAACCATAAACTTCTTTTGCACATACTAAAATCTTTCTCACTTGATCCCCCTTCCTTAACTTGGTTTACATCTTACCTAGAAAACCGCCAACAGGCAGTTCTCTGGAAAAATGCACTATCCAATCTACTCCCTACATCTCTAGGTGTACCTCAAGGCTCTATCTTGGGCCCCCTTCTATTTTCCATCTTTATTAATGACCTCCAATTAGCTATCCCATATACCATCTGTATACAATATGCAGATGATTCTACTATTATCTGTACCGCTAATTCACAAACTGAACTACACTCTATCACTCAAAAAGCTTTTAACACTGTTGAACAATGGTTCTCTGATCGTTGTCTACTCCTTAACCCTAAGAAAACTAAATTGCTATTGTTCTCACCTACTCATAGATCTGCCCCACTCAACTTTACTCTCTCTTCCATTGATTGCACTCTCATCTCTCCTGAAACAACAACTAAACTATTAGGCATAACCATTGACAATAATCTCAGCTTTGAAACTCACATCAATAGCACAATAAAATTAGTTAATAAAAAAATCGGATCCCTTTATAGAATCAAACCCTTCCTTTCACCTGAAGCAAGGACCACCTTAGCCAGATCACGCCTTATCTCTACACTACTATATGCCTCCCCCATATACACTAATCTCTCCAAAAACAACCTTAAGAAACTAGGAACTTCCTACCATAATATTGCTCGATTTGTAACTGGATCCTCATTTAAAACCCACCACTGCCTGAACCTAAGAAAACTAGGCTGGTTGGAACTTCAGAACCAACTCACACTTCAGCAGCTCTTAATAGCTCACAAAATCCTTTACCAACCAACCAAAACACCTATACTCTCTAGCCTCATTCACCTTACAATAACCTGAAACATCTACGTTCTTCCAACAAACTAATGATTAACACAACCAAACCCAATAACTTTGCAAGTGATTGTCTTTTTTCCAACTCAGTCGGCAAAATGTGGAACAAATTACCCTCTGTTATCCTGTCTTTGTCCTCCCTTCCACTTTTCAAAAAGCAGCTGAAAATTCATCTCAATAATCACTGGCTTTGCTCCTGTACCAACCCAGACTAACTTCCTTTTTAACCTCGCTGTCCGCTCTTCCTCCTAAATTCCTGCAATCTCTGCTCCTTATAGCCTTGTTAGCTCTCCCTTAATGACAAGCACACAGTCTTATGAAATACTCCTTGAAAAAAAAAAAAAAAAAAATCTATAAGTTTTCTTTCTCAAGACATTTGCCTATTTTACTTTGTATTTACCATGACTTTTTATGTAATATGTGTATTAATTAGCCCTCATTTTACACCTTACTATTTGAATTGTCTATCTTCATATAATGTGTTTAATTACTGGAGCTTTTCTCCCCGGGCCTCTACTGAAAATGGACATATATCCAGCTAGACTAGCCCGGTCAACAAATGTAAAATAAATAAATAAAATAAATAGTAGTAACCTGCTGTCCATGCTCTCTCCCTGTCAAGGCCACATATCTGTCTCCAAACTGGTTGTCAACACAATCAGTATACCTCAAACACCACTCATACCTACACAACACACACACACACACACACACACACACACACACACACACACACACACACACACACACACACACACACACATATGCAGTGGACCTCAACATACACATCCACAAACAAAGGAGACCTCCGAGGCAAACCCACACATGAACACAACAACTGTACATAGCACATACCACACATGACTACACACCTGTGTCCCACAGCCATGCAGGCATCAGCACACGTTAAACATGTTACACATAGGATAATCTATTGTAAGATACACTGATGTGCCTCTCACCTGGCTTCATATGTGGATGCCACAGTTACTTGTGTGTCAGGTGACAGACTCAGCCATATTGCATATGCACTGCAGTCTCTCACCAACAGGTACTGTCAGTGGTCTGTCACAGTCGATGTTGCCATGCCTGACCTGAGATGCATGTCACTGGACAATGTGCAGTGAGACATGAGTGAGCACACTGATTATGTGTCCCATGCAGGTATGTCCCTAGCCTTATGCAGTATTCTGCTGTCACCCAGACTAATGCTACAAGACATTCAGGAAATGATTGACCTTAACATGTGGCCTTTTATCCTGTGATATTCCAGGGGGTTCCAGCACCTGGGAGCCAGGGATGATATATTCAACAGACCATGATGCTCTGTGACAGATGGCCTCCATCTGTCTCAGCTGGGCTTCAGGCATCTAGCAATGGTTCTCACCACCCACATAGAGCCTTCATTAGGAATAGTGATGAGGTTATCAGTACCAACACATAACTGTCAGCACAGCACACATTGAAAGCCATGCTGCTAAACCCTATGTGTCTACACATGACTTTGCCTTCAATGCAAGCATTCTTAACCCTTGGAAATGCTGACATATGTGTTGTCACACACTCACATGGTTCAAAGGTGCAGAGAGCACCCCAGCCTAAACTGGTCAACCATTCTATCATACCATCATGCCCCAAAGTGTGGGTGGAAATGGCATGGGATACGTAATTTCAGTTTATATGAGACACATACACACCTTCACAGTGTACAAGCAGTGGGATACACAGGGGATACTGCAGGGGAAGTTCACCATTGGCAACACACCTATTCAAATCATATCTAGCTACTGGCCACCACATGTGACCAGGAAGCCCATCCTGCCTATCTGGACCATTCACAACTGCATTCTGATGTGGGTCTCTACTCTGATCCTGGGTCACTCTAATGACCTAAACATACATTAGACAATGTACCCATGCCAGCACACAAATGGTCAGAGAGACATCAACAATGTAATTACAAACACCTTGGTGCAGCTAGTGGCTACCCCCACATGAGGTGACGGTGTGTTGCAGTGGATACACAACACGGGTTACCCCGCAGCATCCCTAAAGTGTCATCCTCCATGGCAAAGCAACCATCATGCGGTCATGTTTGCAGTCACCATCTCCCACAATACCCATCTAGCTAGGGTCACACATACATACACTTCCAGCATGGAATACAGCTTCCTGGGGGTGGTAATCACAGCTTCACATCCTCAAACCCCTCTGTAGGGACTGCTACCAATATCCACACATACACACATGTGCTAGATGTTCATTTGTATAAATGCATGGAGTCAGGTATACCCAACAGGACTACATCATCCTCTGCAATGATTCATACAACTGTCTGATGGACATTTGCAATACATAAGTGTCTATAACAGGGGTGACATACTGCTGTCCGGGACGAACTAGCAGCAGTTAGACATTTACAAGCAATGTCTCATTTGTGTGAACAACCAAATGGGATCACTCCTAGAAACCTGCACAGCAATCCCAGAGCCCACATTGTCGACATCCACTACAGACAATCATCTCCCATTCTAAGCATATATCTGCAACATCAAAGCAACTGCATCTGCTCAATTTTGGTGGTCAAGGACACCAGCTATACCAGTGCTGTAGGTATAGCATACTTAATGCCTGACAGAGTTAGTGTAGGCTTCACCTCCTGATTCCTCCATCAGTACATCAGGATGTCCACAATACCTGACCCCTTCTCCTATATGTAAGGAACAGGTTACCACTGCCATGTGAAAGTCATGGTATACATCCACCATGGGAGCCTATCAGGTGACAGGACGCATCCTAAATGACCCCAAGCATAACTTTGCAACAACATAAGGAACTGTATTTAAAGGAGGCCTGACAACCGCCTTTGTCCCAGACGTATGAAGGACAACCACTGTCAGCCCTTTAAACTACAGTATTGCATCCATCAGTTTGCCACATTATACACCCATCAGCTTACTCAGCTGTTCTGCAAGGCCATAGCACAGTTTATAGTTAATCTCATTAACAAGGACATTGGTGACCTCCACACACTCCATCATGCACAGTTAAGCTTTGTCAAGGAAGGGATCATGACTGTTACACTCGGTGGCCTCTTTGACACAGTCATCAAAGCCATGGACAGGGGGTGACAGTGCACACTACCTACCTTGACCTGGACAGAGTCTTTGACAGTATAACCTACCTGGCTATAATAGATATATGCTCCCAAGTATGCATCACACCATATGTTACCATAGGGGTAGCATACTGGAGCGCTGACCTGAGCCAACTAACCCACATAGGGGACTCCACCCCAAGCAATTGACTCATAACTAGAGGTGCAACCTATTGTTCTGTGTTTGGGCCTCTGTTATGTGTGATGTACATGTCTGTGATGCAGGGCACAGCCATTGACCTATGGCCGACCATGTCTGCTGATGACTGCATGCTGTGTGCTGTCACCGGATTCCCTACTGATGTGGACATCTATCTAGGAGGGTCTCATGCAGATACATTACTGGTGCCAGAAACATACCATGACATGCAGTGGTAAACCCTTTGGGGAGAGTGACTTCCTCACATTTTATCACAGTACTAACAACATCCTAGGCACACAATCAGTCATGTGGGATCTGTGCACACAGGTCAATGGCAACATGACATTTCACCACCATGTTGCTTCTGTTGTATGGTAAACCTTCTACACGGCCCACCTCATACCTACGGGTATGTCATCCAGGGACATGGGGTCCTAACCTCCCTGTATTCCCCACAATAAGACCCATTAATGTGTAATATGCTCTGTTCATCATTCACCTCACACAGCACATGCAGCAGCTGGGGATATTACAGAAGTTCCCCACCAGGGAGTACCAGGGCCTCAAACATCTACCATATACAGATAGGCTATAAGCTCAACCATCTACCCGGTGTCATACATTCTCCTTAGAGGTGATGTCTGTCTGATATGCAAGGCAATCACGGACTCCACATTGTTGGCCCTGCTGCACAAATGCAACTCAAGCTCCACACTATTAACACACATACAAGCCCCCAATCTGGTGTGTGACATCAGCTGGTATTCTTGGTGGCTCAGCTGTGTGTCCCACACATTCACCCTGCTGTAGAATGTTCACCCCATCCACATCAGGCAGGGTAGCTATTTACACCTTTGCATGCGGACCCTAGATAACTGGATGGTTAACTGCACATCCACCCATGGGATACCACTTATGTCCCTGTTGGACTGGGGCATCAGGTGCTGGCCTGCATACACATGGGCTAACATGTGGACTAGGCATATGGGGGCTCAGGGTCCATAACTTAGTAACCTCCTATGGTCCTAGGTATAGCAGTTATGGCCTGTGTGCTGTGACAGACTGTGTTGTTGTGTGTACACACCCATCACTGCCATCGACTATGGTGTGTATCCTATGGGCAGTGTTACAGTACCATGTCATGCAGCCAACATCCAACAAATATGTGAGTGGCACTGCAAGTGCATGTGTACATTCCAGCAACATCTGTGCTTTAAAATAACTGAGAGCACTGCATATGTGGTGTAGGGTTTCCTCCTCATAGATGTCCGACAGCTGCAGTACCCAGATGTTTGTGAAATGTATACGTGTGCCTGATATATGTGGACTCTATGCCAGACAAATGCGGATGTCTGGAAACTAGTTGGACAATATGCAATGGGTGTCCCTAGAGTGTGGGAAATGTGTGTGTGACATGCCAGACCCCTCAGAATACAGTAATGGTACATTAATATCTGGCATGTATTCATTCCCTTACATTGTATGCTTAATATGTACACACTGTTGCTGAGGAGGAGCCTGTGTCCCCCCACTACTACTGCCTATGACCTGCTGTCCTGCTGCAGGGGTTCCCTAGGTATGCTAGCCATGGCTGTCAGAAAATGAGATACAGGTGTGGAGTATGCACTCAGCTAGCCAGAGTAAGTCAGGAACAGTCAGAGACACCTGGACAATCTTTAAACTAACCCTGTATGACACTCACAGACCGAGAGAGGGCTCATGACACTACATGTTATGATATTCCAGCTGTATCCACCAGTAGTTACTGTCACTGTTGTACAATAGACAGTCCAGTATAATTTCTACATGGCCTAACAATTGCTGGGGGGGAGGGGCTCAAAGGCCAGAGCTGCAATCTATGTCACTGCAGACAGTGCCAAAAGGCAAGACTGTAGGTGCTGGACAGCAGACTAACAGCAACATGTCATTTCAAGATATGTTGTTGAGACCTACTGTTGACATTCCAGTTTCCCATGACTGCATCCCCCCATCTGCATTACATTACATGGTTAACTGTATGACATCCCTGGTATAGTGCTGTACTCCTTTGCAAGCAGAAATCCAGTGGTATTATTCCTTGGAAATCGCAGTCTGTCTTCATAAAGAAAGTCAAAGACCTCTTTACCATAGGCAGCAACTTGCCTTTTGTAGGTAATGCTAATGAAAAGGTGATTGCCTGTGCAGCAATCTGTGACTCACACTTGTTAATAGCATACAGAACAGCTGGGTTGCATTGCCATTAGCCAATGGCATGGGTACACAATGCTATAATTAAATTAAGGCCTTCATGTAGGCCTTGGCCCTTTTCCTGTCCTGTGAGGAGGATATTGTCAAGGTGTGGGAGCTGCAACATTACAGAGGGTAAGTAGAATGAATGTTCACTGTTTGGACTGATGTGTTATGTCCACAGTTTTGCATGCTATGTTTGGCCATTGTTAACAGACTTTCTGATTCTTATCAGGTTACTGTCTAACAATGTGTATTGGGGTCAGTAAGGAGACAGGCAGATGTGAGTGTCATGCATCATTTTTATCTGAATGTGCATGCTGCTGCAGTTGATGCTGGTCTATCAGCTGTGTATGTTTGTAAGGGGAGACTGTGACACATGTCCCTGTCACCTGAACATCTCCTAGCTCTTTATGTATGGGTGTTGTGTGGATGCCCTGTTCTAAGTGTTTGGGAGGTATGTTAGTTCTGTAGCAGGTAGTTGAACATACTGCTGCATGTGTAGCAGGTTGAAGCTAATACATTCTGGCCAGGCCTCATACTGGGGATTGTGAAGACATTGGAGGGACAACAAGCTGTATATGTCAGTGAGGGAGCAGTGTCAGCTCTTGTGTCACAGCATGGCCAGCGTGAGGGCACCCATAGCTGTCCAGGTGAGGCATGTGCCTGTGGTACATATTCTTAAGTAGAAGTACCATCCAGAGAGTGTTAGGGGACATTTAGGACATGTATTCATATTTGTGACATGTATCTCACCCTCCAGGCCTTTGACTTACTACTGTGGGTGGCAGTGACTATGGTAGCAGCAACTAGTTCTCCTGGACATTTCAGTGCTCAATTAGTTCTATGTTATATTGACAATCATGTAGTTGTTGTGCAATAGACTGGACTGCGGGACTGAACTGCGGGTGTCCAGATGTCAGACATGCTAGGAATGTAACAGATGGAACTATTGAGTTATTATTATGGGAGGTGTAGTTGCAAGACTTATGTGCATTCACACAGTGTGTTACACAGGATTGACATCAACATGTGTGTTTGGATGACAATGACATGTGATACTGACCTGCCTGTCATACTTTGGCAAAATCAATCTGCACTGCCTTGCCAGTACTTCAGCACACAGAATAGGTTTGATGACAACCATGCCATAAGTAGGTGACACAATTGTGTGCATTCTGCAACAGTCAATACCGTAGGCCTCCCATCAATCCATCAACATGTCTTTAGCTGTGTACTGGTTCAGTGTCTGCATCACAGGTCCAAGTACGCTGTCATTTATCACATTATATATAGAAGTAGTGTCATTGGTAATCAGGATATCTTTGTAAAAACACCAGTAACTCGCCATAGCTGAGTTGGCCTAGTGGTGTATTACACTGAGCTGTAGTTCAGAGGGTCATGTGCTCAATATTTGGTGGTGGTGTGTTTTTTTCTTAATGTTATATCACTGTACTGCATGATTACAAAAACACCAGTAATTCTCCAGAGTTGAGTTGGCCTAGCGGTATATTGCAGTGAACTGTAGTTCAGCGGGTCCTAGGTTCAATACTTGGCATGATATATTTACAAAAACACCCATAATTCACCAGAGCTGAGTTGGCCTAGTGGTGTAATGCACTGAACTGTAGTTCAGAAGGTCCTGGGTTCAATACTTGGCAGGGGTGTATTTTTTCCTAATGTTACAAAACTGTTCTGCATGCTGTATTTACAAAAACACCAGTAATTCCCCAGAGCCATATTGTAAGATATATCTATACTCACCACACTCTCAGTGCATCCTTGCTAAGTGCCTTGAGTGGGCCTCCAAGTTGCAAGCCCCCTCCTCTGCAGCTGTGAGAAGGGAAACACACCATTATGCGTACCTGTCTATCAGATGTTCATGCTAGAATTTGGTAAAGCAATGGTTTCTATACTTACAAACTTCTGGGACATTGCGGTCCCGAGCATCATGGATCCATTGGGCCAAGAGCTCCCCCTTCCCCTGCTTCAGGTCTTCATGAAGGTGCACTTGCTCACCAGTGTGGGGGATTCCAGTAGCATTTGTGAGGTAACATGCCAGATGGTCCCAGACCTTGGACTTGTATTCAGAGCCCTGGTACTGGCCCTACAGCAGTCTGATGCCATGACAAGGAACCCAACCATGACCCTGGACTCCAATGTGTCCCAGCACTGCACCCAAAAGCACGCTTTCTCTCCGACTCCAGCCATAGCTCCTGCAGTGATTAAACTCCAACAGGTTCTGGCTGTAGTCCCACCTATGCAGCTTAAATAATGCTGTTTTCCTGCCCTTTGCCACCATTGGACCATTTTTAAAAATGCTAAGTGAAGCTTAGCAGCGCGCAAACCCACTTAGCTGAGCTGAGGACTGCTTAGACTGGCATTGCTTAGCAGTGCCCAAATGAGCTAAGTGTTGCTAAGTACTGCTAAAACAGGTCCTGTTTAAGCATTGCTCAGCTTCACTTAGCAGTGCTTAGCTACAGGCAAACCAGAGTTAAAAAAAAAACAGTTATTGAAAGTATTTGTTCATTAATGTTAATTTATTATGTGCATCTATTTTACTTTATATCCCCTAAATATAAGCATTTCACTACATTATCTGGTAGTGTAACTTTAATGTATTGGACACATGTGTAACTGGGGCTTTTATACTCAGGTTTCTATTGAAAAAAGCCTTCTGATCAAGCTGAACTAACCCAGTTAACAAATTTCAATATATACATAAAAAAAAAAACATTTCTGACATTTCTCTATCGCATATAAAATCTGAATAGCCAATATTCAAACCATATACCTACTGCACACGAGGCCATCACTTGAACCATTCAGATATCCAGGGTAAGATGATCAGAGCTATACTGTTTTATGTAGCTCTCAGTTATGTTTAATCACTGCTGAGTTCTGTGCCGTGCCATGCAAATCTACTCAGCTGTGCTTAAACGAGACTTTTTCTATTAAAATTAAAAGCATGCTGTTTCAATTTTTAAATGTCTGGCACATGTTTCTTGCTAGGTGCTGTGCCGCAAACACAAAAGTAATAAATAACAAATAAATAAATACATAAATAATAGGGACACTACTTTTTAACATTTAATTTCACTGCCATACAGCACTCTGACAGTACAAGGGGTGTGTTAAGGACACTGTAACACACCCCCTATATATAACTTTTACAACTGACTGGGAAAGAGTTTTCAATTTTATATTTTCGTGCCATACAGCACTTTGACAGTGCAAGGGGTATGTTGCACATCTCTGAGCACTATAATACACCCTCTACACTGATTCAAAAACCATGTACACAGCTCTCCCTCAGTTGTACA
Organism: Protopterus annectens; assembly: GCF_019279795.1. Taxonomy (NCBI): domain Eukaryota; kingdom Metazoa; phylum Chordata; order Ceratodontiformes; family Protopteridae; genus Protopterus; species Protopterus annectens. The sequence goes on along the minus strand of NC_056732.1, from coordinate 791,503,100 downwards.
CCTTCATTAATATGAAAGGTGTGCTGCCAAGGGGGAGCTGCAGACATGGCCACAGTATACTCCATGTAGGGCTTGCACTATTCCTACATGGAGTTTATTAAATCTGCGAGCATTTCCTAGGGACATAGTAATAAAACAACCATTTATCAACTTCTAATCAGATTAGATCACAGATCTTTGCTAATAACTAATTGTTTCAACATCCCATACAAACGATTTCTTACAATAAGAAAGTTGCAAAATAAGCAACAGAGCAAAAGCCAAACTCATGTTTTATGTCCTTATTCCCCTCTGTCTTGCTGACCATCAAGCCTCCATCTGTTGAACATAGGCCTGTTCTTTCTCCTAGGGGTGGTGGAATCCTCTCAGGTTCCCTAAGTTTAGAGCCATTTGGCAGAGCCCTCACCCAGCTAGAAAATCAGGGCATTTGCTGCTCTTGCCAGCATCCTGACATTTTTTTTTTGCATGGAAGGCCAAATCCCTATACTGAGTGATGACAATGTTGAGACTCCCTATGCTCCTCTATCAGCATGCATGAGCTCTTCATTCAGCCAAAAGGAGCTATACTCAATGACTTGGCTAGTCTCACCTATATCATCCCTGAACTGGCTTCCCTTCTACAGCTCCATCACCACATTCTAGCAGTGATCAGATTGGAAGCAACTGCATGAGATGGCCAAGATCAAATCCTTTCACCCAGAGTGGCATGTCATCTTCCCAGCTGCATCATCACGAATCCAAGCCACTAAATAAATTTGGGTTGCCTTGGCCATAGTCAGAGCTTTAGTTCTCTGCATCATCTGTTTAACTTCAAACCAGAATTCATTTGTCTAAATTCATATTAAGTAATGAGCAAATTGTACCTCAGTACCCTAATGGAGGACAAATGTTTACCAACAGGATATTAATGTACAGATATTGCTTGGTAAAAAACAAGTCCACTAATTAATGCCAACATATTACATTACAGTAAAGCTCATACTGAATGAAAGCAAACAATCGCTATTTCTTTACACTCTCAAAATGTGGCTTTGTTGTTTAGCAAGTACAAAATAATAAAAAAAAAAAAGAAAAGAAAAAATAGATAAAATAACAAAAAGTCAGAAATAAAAGTAACTGCAGGAACAGCTAAGGACTAACTATTTTACTTTCCCCTCACTAACCATGTTTTAAAAAGCCACAGTTAGTGAGATGAACAAAAGAAAACATAACAAATAATCTATATGTTTAGAAAATGCATGAGTCTGAGAGAGAAACGGAGAGCGAGGAAATGAGGGAGAGCAGTTCACACTTTTTGACTTCTTTGTTTAAGAATTCATTGCAAAAGGTGAGCAAAAAGCTTTATATAATCACAGTCCATCTGAACAATAAGTATAAAATGAATTAATGTGTAGCCCTGTTGACCAACTGTAATTCTCAGTGATTTGCCAGGAATAAAGGAATGTTAAGAAGATGAGGCAAAAAAGACACATTATTCAAAATGAGGGACAGTTGACCAGCATAGAGGAAGTGAAGATTCCAACGCCTTCCACTGTTTGAATTTCTTTGTCACTGATTTTATTACAGTTAGACATCTGATGAGTATTCACTCAAGAAAAGTGTCTGTAATTAATTACTGGGCACATTTGTATTTATATGTCTGTTTCTGTGCATGTGTGTGTGTGTGTGTGTGTGTGTGTGTGTGTGTGTGTGTGTGTGTGTGTGTGTGTGTGCGTGTGTGTGTGTGTGCAGAATTTAAAACAAAAAAACAGTTATTGAAAGTATTTGTTTATTAATGTTAATGTATTGTTATGTGTATCTGTTTTACTTTATATCCCCTAAACATATGCATTTCACTTTGTTATGGGCACATATGTGTGGCTGTGTATATATGCTGACATTAAATTCTTACATAACTTTGTATGTAAAATACTTTCTTCAACAACAATTATATATGCTACAGCATCTTTGAAACATTAAGTGGTGGAACTATTTTACATTAGAAATACAAAAAATGTATATACTAGTAAAAAAAGACAAAAATGAAACATTTTAACAGATAACCCGGGCATTAGAAGGAAAATAATGGACATCCAGGGATGTAGAGCCCTCCACCTGTGGAGATGTATCTCAGAACATGCCTTTGTGGATAGTTATTTCCCCAATTACTCCATCCATGGAGGGCAATATTGCATACTATACCCTTGACCTGCAGATATTACACTAAATTTCTTGATTCCATCCCCTTGACCTTGACCTTCCTTTATTTATTTGTTTTCCAGGGCAGAGCACTGATTTCCATGGATCTTCTTCAGATGCAGTCGGGAGCAGTGTATTTTTAAATGACTTCCTCATAGTCACACAGTTAGGCAATGTAAGCTGAGAGAATCAAACCTTGCACCACTGAAACACAGGAAACAGCTCATTAACAGCTCCTTAATCCTATACGCCAACATGCACCTTCTCCTGCCACATCCCTTTGTTTAGCCTCAAATGTAATCCCACTAATTCCTGTTTAATCACTGCCATTATTTCTGTCATGCAATATATAAAGAGACATAAACTAACTCTTGAGGATCCATCTTAATCACATACAATACAAAAACTGATCAAAATTCTTTTGCTTGTCATGGGCTCATCAAACAAGACTAATCTATTGAGCATAGCTCTGACAGTCCTGTCAGAGGTTGATGACAACAGGATATATTCCTTTACCCAAAACAAAGTAAAAGAAGTCTGACTATTCCATACACCTGCTTATACTCGTTTCTTTTCTTGTTCACCCTTTCCTGCTGAGACTTCAGTCTTTTCATTATCTGACTGACACCTAAGTCCCATATCCATGTTAAGCTCTGGTCCCTTTTAAGCCTGTCCTGCCTGCTTTTTAGTATCAGTGAAGAAGGAGGGAGAGGAAAAATACAAAGCAAACTACCTTCATCTTCAGAAGCAATTTTCCACCAGCATAAGTCTCGTAACATTTCTGATGTTTTCTATGTGAGGGGTTAAAAATATTTCCAGCACAGAAGATAACAAATTTTATAAGTGTTGTCCCTTTAGTCATTTGTTTCCAGTTTAATACAACTCTTCAACACTGTGTGAAAGTCAAGGATAGTATAAAGATTGAACTGGCAAACTGGAGAGCTAGTTCCCATTTTTAAAAAGAGGGGAGGGAAAGTGTGTTCCTTTCTTAGAAGGATCCTACTCTTTAGCCTCCCTGGAAACCCTAATCCTGTGCTAGAAAGGAGACTCCATTCAATAGCATCTGATAAGGAGGAGCAATATAATATCCATCCTGAACTTAGGCCACTTTATCAACTCTCAGTCCTTGAACATATATTGGAGGAATCATAGGGACTAGCCAATTCAGTTTACATGTGTTTTTCTGGACCTGGAGTAGGGCATATGATCATGTATACTAAAATTTCCTGTGTCTAGTGCTATGACAGTATGAGGAATGTATTCAGGAAGACAGTAAATTTGCTTAATGCAATCTTTGTGTGTATCATTGATGTAAATCCATATCACTGAAAACCACTTTTAACAATCACTGTAGTTGTCCTGTTCTTGTGCAGTCATGTAGCATATAGGGGTAAGGTAGACATATTATCCCCAATAGGTATTTCAGGGGGTTTGACTCCTGTAAAAAATGGTTCTTTGTCATGGAAAGTGTATTTCAGTGATATAGACTGACACTAGTGACACTTCCACTGATTACCAGTGGCATAGTAAAATGAATCTTGATTTTGGTGTTGTTGCTGCATGTCATTGTCTCTGTACTTATGGAGTGAGAGTCGTGTCTGTATATTCAGTGTTAAGATGAATAGATTAATGGTGGATGTAAGATGGAGGATAGGGGTGTGTCTTCTCTCCCCCATCCTGCTCATGCTTTCCTTGGAATATCAAAATGCAAGTGAAAATGAGTATCCAGTATGGGCACAAGATGGTTGCTCCCTTGTTAGTCACAGATCATGTTGTCCACTTGGACTCATATGACTGTGATATCTGGCATGCACTGAGTGTGAAGCAGATTAGAACCAGCAATTCTATATTAGGTGTCATGGTTTTCTCAAAACAAAAGTAGATTACTTTGTACAGGTGAGGGAAGACCAGCTACCACAAGTGGATGAGTTTAATTAACTTGAGGTCTTGTCCATGAGCATACCGCTCAACCTCTACCAACTTGCAGCTGTTGAAAACAGGAACAATTGCCCTTGAAAAATAGGAACATCTAGCTAAAAAGTCTGGACAGCTAATTAGCATAACATTTGAATACCAGCTAACACATAACCCTTCCTGCTTTCATTCAGAATCTATGATTCTACTCAGGAACACAAGTTTAAAAGAATAGAGTGACAAAAATGTTAGAAAAATATAAGCACATTAGCAACAGTGTAAAATCTGTAGACTTTAATTGACAATATTCCACACATAATGCCATTTATTTTGGTTCAGATACAGGGAGCTGCAAGATGTGTGTCCTCTTTCTTTAAATTATTGTTCCCACTAGTATATCAGTCATGTAGTATGGTTTTCTGTGATGTGGTAGGGGTCATAAAAAAATCACATGATGTGTCAGGTCATACAATTGTATGAAGAAGTAAATTAAGCCTGAAAATAGGGACATACCACCAAAAATAAGGACATCCTAATTTGGGCCTGAAAATAGGAATGTTCATCCAAAATATGGACAGTTGAGAGATTTTTCCATGAGTGAGAGTAGTGGGAAATGAGAGCATCACAAGTGAATGAATGCATCTTTGGCAGTAGTACAGGCATGAATGGATCTTTGGCAGTAGTACAGGCATTATATTGGCTTGTGGCGATGAAGTATCCAATGGATATTTTGACAATGTAAGGTATTGCCAGCTATGCCAGGAGAAGTAGGGCAGTGGATGTGTAAAATATGCCACCACAGCTAGCTGGATTTTTCTAAATAATTATATGTCATTTGTATATCAAACTGATTTGTACAGATACTTGTGATGAAAAATGTATTTGTAAAGCTGCTTGTGTTAAAAAAGTAACAACAGTGGCTCCTGACTATATTGCACCTTATTAACTGTATATGTTTTAACAGTGGATACTGGAAGAGAAGAAGCTAATTTTGAAAAATAGTAAGAAATTAAATAACCTGGTTTAGGCCATAAAGATTGTATCTTACAGTTCTGATTGTAGGCAGAGACTAAATATCTGTACCAGAGAATTTATTAGCTCCTGTAGGAAGAGTAGAAGTGATGTATGGCTTTATAGCTTCCAGATGCCATAACACATCTCAACAAAGCTCTATTTGTGTGTATGGTAACACATATGTGCTAAATTCTGGTTTACTTTCTCAGGATTGGGGTAGCATGGGAACCAGAAGTCAGATGACAGATGTATGTGATGTCATTCTGCAATCTTGGACAAAAATGATATTTTAATACCAGATGAGAAAGAAGTCTCAGAGCACTCTGTTTTTGGAACCTGACAAAGAAGGATATCTCACCTACTTGATCTTGTCTTGCTCTAGTAAGTGACTAGGGAGTAGTAATACTTTAGATCAGTCAGGAAAATATAGTAAAATTAGTTAAGTACTGTTTTCTTTATCTGTGTGATTCTATTTGACTGTGTTATTTTAATATTTCCAGTGACTGAAACTCTGGTGTTTATTGTACATAGATATTTAGTATCCACATGTTCTTTTTTATTTATTATTACATATATTTAAACTTTTCATTGTGGTTGGTCCTTTAAAGAATATTTAACCTTTGATACTACTCACATCTATTTGGTGACTCTGTAGCCACTCCTGAAAGCCTTACTGCATTGGTCAAATACTATCACTTGTATTAATATTAATTTCACTCATTATAATATGTACCCTTGTAAGAGCCTTAGAGTAGCTGGCTTTCGAGTGTCTGATGGTAGTGTAACTACCTTACAGTTTGGGCAGAAAGGGGCACAGCTACTAAATCTGTGCCAGCCTTTCCCAGGTGTGTGTGTGTGTGTGTGTGTGTGTGTGTGTGTGTGTGTGTGTGTGTGTGTGTGTGTGTGTGTGTGTGTACGTGTGTGTGTGTGTGTGTGTGTGTGTGTGTGTGTGTGTGTGTGTGTGTGTGTGTGTGCCTGCAAATCAAATCTCAAAGAGTGCATGTGTCAGCTGCTTGGAGCAGGGACATGAAGCACTAGTTTCACAGAGAGGGTACAGGAGGATTTGACTTGGACACTTGGCTGAAGACTCAGTTCTACAGTTGTAGCAGTGGGGAGTCTTACAGGGTCCTGGAGAGAGACAGAGAGAGAAATCTAGATCCTGGACTGAGAGTTGTGCTTGTTGCAGACAGCTGCATGTGGAAATACTGGGTATATCCATTTTTGTTCCAAATGAACATCCCTCTGCAGTGTTAGTGGTGAATATTCAGGCTTCTTGATTACTGCCCCAGAGAGAGAACATCACAGATGTAACAACAATTTACCAGTACGTCTATGTTGCAGTCCTCAGCTGTGGTCATAAACTTTGGGTAGCTACTGAAATGTTGAGATCACAGACACAGGAAGGAGAACTGGAAGGGAATATGAGGTTCTCTCACTGGGTTACTTGGCTCATTCTCCAGAAAACAGTGAGGAGTTTAGCAACTAGAGAGTATCTTGAATTAGGTCACTGCTCCTTTTTTGGGAAGAGTAAGTTTAGGTGGTTTGGGTACCTAGAGTTGATACCCCATGGGTACCATCCATGGGAAGTGCACCAGACAAAACCCACTTGGTGGAAGTTCTGGGGTGGTTCCAGAACATGTTGGTGAGATTATGCCTCTCAACTGGCCTGGGAATGCTTAACTTCCCTTGGGATGTGCTGGAGACTGTTACTTTGAATAGGAAAGTCTACTCTACTCTGCTCAACCACTGCAACCCACTCTAGAATTAGCAGTTCAGAAAATGGTTAGATGGATGGAAGTATAAATAGATGCTCCATTTACTTTGTTCATTTCAGCCTTATGTCTCTGCTGATGATGTATATGATTTTGCATTCAATTTCAATCATATTATGTACTCTCAAATATATTAGATTATCTTCCCAGCTGTATATTTCTTTGCTTGCCCTCCAAATTAGTCTCTTGCATGTACTGACTACCTTAAACAAATCATTTGCTTTATGCTATTTTTTCTACTGTCTGAATTTGTCACTTGCACATTTCTTTTTGCTATGCCAGCTGCATATTAATTCATTCATTATAGCCTTATGTATAGAATTTTCTAGAGGCAGTTTTATATATTTGTTAACCAGATGAGCACACTAGACACAAATAACCATTTGCTGGGGTGACCCAGGAGCACTGTCTGTTTAAGTGACTTATTCAGAGCCACACAGCAGGCAAATGGAGGAGGAAGTAATCAAACTCTGCACCCAGTGGTTACAGGAAGCAGCTCATTAAAAGTTCAGTGCCTTAATCTTTTCTGCTGCCACAGCATTTTTGAATTATGTGACATTTAATGCTGATAGTCTGCCTTTTTGATTGTATACTCGTGTTTTTTTTTTGCATTTCAACAGTATGTCTTTTTGCTACTTCCACAACATTAATGCTTTTTTTAATGTTAAATCTTTCTTTGAAAACAGCATCTTTTGTGTATCGCATTATTTCATAATACATATCATGCACAACTCAGCCTTGTATTGCATCAGATATTCTCTTTAAGTCTGAAAATGTTTCTCTAATCTAAGTAGTTCTGCCTTATATTCAGATGCAGTTTCAGTTCTCCTTTCATTTTTTGTTATGAATTCTATTTTTTCTAAAAAGTGTTATTTTAGGCCTCAGGAGATTTTGCAAAGTTACTATATTCATTTTAATCTGTTTTTATTCGCTTTCTGGTGAAGTTAACCTCCATGATAGACCATACTACTTTCTGCCTGCTGCTTTCAGTTTTGCAGTTTTAGAAAGTTTACAATAAAATTCCACTCTTTTAGTACAAAGTGACCATTCTTACAAGGTAAAATCAAAAATGTATGTTTACAACTTTGCTTTCTGTTTTTTGTCTGCTTCCTTGTTAAATCGATATTCCGTAATTAAAATGCTATATTATTCCAAAATCAAAGTATCAAAGGTGTTGTTATGCTCAGATCATATTTAACAGAGTATTTCTGTTCAGAGTTAAATAATGGTTTCTTTATTAAAGCAATAATCCATGGTGATGTTGTACTTTATGCCATGAATGACTCCAGGAGGGAGTAAATCTCACATTATGAGCCACACTCCCTCGCCACATATTATTTTGACTATATCATGGCTTTAATTTTTCATATGCATTACATGAAGCTTTAATATTGCTAAGTTGAAGTCACAGTGGTTGGTGGTAATTAGGAAGTTTGAAGTAATGGTGTCTGTTATCCTTAGATTTTCCATTTGCCACCTTATGTTAGGCTACTGGGTTATGGACACCTTTATTCCCAGTTGTGCTGCTAGAAAGGAATTCATCTCTTGAACCAAAGTGCTTATTCCATCTGTAGTATTCAACATGGCAGTGCAGAGGGCAGCAGGTGTTTGCTGTCAGCTGTAGTCAGGGTATGACAGCATCATGTTATATGAACCTGTTCTTCAGAGGACTTAACACAAACACAAAGGAGCTTCCCATGCCCAAAAGCTAAGAACAAAGATGAAATGCAGCAGTGATCCAACTGTCAAGAATTCCACAAGCTAGTGAAATAAATAAAGAACTTTGTTAGACTGAAGCGCTTTCATCCAAATATCAGGACTACATTAAAGCTGTTTTTTTCTGTCAACACTAAGGGATACAATTTTGGTTTTATGTTCTTCAGAGAAAGTTAACAGTCAAGATCTAGTAATTTATGACACTGAAGTTTGACAGAAAGCAATGAATCAATGATTTCAAGAAATAAAAAAGGAAGATGACGGCAAGGAAGGCCATGGATGCTATGATAATAAAAATTCAGTTTAAATAAAAAGTTTGAGTGTCCACTTAAAAGAGCTGATTTAAGCTTACCTTTATCTTTGTCAAGTTCATTTACTTGTTTATTATGAATGGCTGGCACTTGTCCCCATGAAGTGGACACTGCTGATGGTCATCTGTGCTTTTAACTTAGAAGTATTTTTGAAAGCTGGTTGTAGAACTCACATTGGAGCTGCAGCATTTACCCATGAGTGTTAAAGTGAAGCCTGAATGGTTTAATGGAAGCACAAGTGGTTAAATACTCCACAACTCACAACTCAGCATTGAGTATTGTTATTACTACTCACATAAGGCCTAATATTCCTTTGAAATAGTCCGCAGTATTTGCCATATTTTGCATGTAAACATTAAAGGGCATTCCCCTTTCCATTTTATTAGTTTTAATGGTTAACTCTATCCCTACAAACACACCACAAGGAACACAAAGACACACATGCACATACATACAGTACATACACACACACATGCAGATAAAAAGGCACATGCACGCAAAACATGCATGATAAAAAAGTAAAAATAAGTTTTGAGAATCATATGTTAGAGATGCTAATCTTACCAAATAGTTTGATTCAAAAGGGTTAAATATTAATTACAATGGGAGGGTGACCTAATGATTAAGGTGCTTGCCTTATAAACACAAGGTGCAGGGTTTGAGTCTCACAAGGGATAATTGGCTAGGCATACAATGGCTCGCAAGGGCAGTTAGCCTAGTACTAATCTATGAACTTATGAGAGTGGTATTTTGGACAATCAAAACCAGAAATTCTTACAACCAAGGACAATTAACTGTTGATTGAGATTTGTAAATATCTAGGGTTTCCAATTACAAATAACTTTCAAAAAGAATGTTTGCACAGGTAAAAATAAAGCAACGCATATGACAGAGTTGATTTTGAAAAGCATTACAACATGCTTGTTGCAAATTTTTACTAACCTGTTTATATCTTTTGTAAGACCCATTCTGTGCAAACACTAAAGATGAGCTTTTGGCTGTCAAAAAGAAATTACAAAGAGCATTGCTGATTATAAAAATGATTCATATGCAAATCTACTAGAATGGCTCGAGTTTTACTCTGTTGGTTATAAGTGGTTATTAACTAAGCTTTGTTTAACTTGCAGGACACAGTATGATGGGTAAGAGTCCTATTAAATTTGGAATTCTTTCAATCAGATAAAGCATCCAGAGGTGGGGATTTTACATATAAACTGGATAACTGTAGAACTTTGGCTTCAACTAAATTTGTTTCCCAGTTTATTGATAGATTATGGAAAACAAACTGTCGTTAGGAATTAGGAAAGGTAATTCATTGCACTTAATTCAAAACTATTTAGATAGCTGGAGGATAAAAGGGTTTATTCAATGAATTGGCAGAAATTGAAACTCTCTTCCTGTCTCCGTGTCCACTGCCCCCTCCACATCCATATTCAAAAACTTCCTCAAATCTTCTTAGTATCTGGTTATGCCCTTGTATCACATAACCCTACCCATACTGCTATTAACTCCCCTAACTCCTCTCTGATCACATGCTGGATCTCTGATGCCTTGTAGGCTTGGTCATTTGAAAGGGTACTTTTAACTGTAGAATCTTACTTGATATATTTTCTTCTCTTACCAATGTATAACTGACATTGTCTTTTACCTATGTTCTATATCTCCTTTTACGTGGAGTGTTTTATTAATTTCTTGTTATATTACTATGCACAGCATACATGATGTAACCTGTTTTGTGCATTATGCTGGATGTACTATATTTGTATAACTTGATGCTGGAGCTTTTCTCCCCGTGCCTCCACTGAAAATGGACCTGGTCCAGTCGGATTTCCCAGTTAACAAATGTAAAATAAAATAAATAAATAAATAAATAAATTGTGTTCTAACATGGTCCTATGGGTGAAAGCACAGTAAGTGAACACTACAGAAGTATCAAGCACTCAACTCCCCTTTCAGAAAATCAGACATTTGCAGCATTAACCTGTCTTCAATATATGCCTGTGTGTGGCGTTTGTATGTAAGTAAGTGTGTGTGTGTGTGTGTGTGTGTGCATGTGTGCGTGCGTGCGTGCGTGTGTGTGTGTGTGTGTGTGTGTGTGTGTGTGTGTGTGTGTGTGTGTGTGCATGTGCATGAGTACAGACATGCATGAAAGTGTGAATGCTTGCTCTGAAAACTTGTCATACGTAAAAGTAAGGAATCATCATGTAAAAATTTAGCAAAACTGTAAATAAGTCTGCCTTCCAAAAATGTTTTTTTGGGGAAGACAGAGTAGACAAATGTCACTGCTCCCTCAGACTCCTTGCTCATTTGGTGGACATCAGTGGCGAAAAACAACATATATTATCTCATAAAGTGCTACTGTTTATAAGGGATTTCTATTCTCTTTTCTTGAGCAGATGGACATCATTCCAGTAGGGTTAGAAGGATGAAACCTAACATGAAATGGGCAAGCAATGAGGAGAGGAGTGCATCCTTGTATATCTCATGAATCATACCTATAATACAATGCACATACTTTCATTTTCAATGTTTTGGTATGCTATTAGTTTATACACACACACACACACACATGCACGCACACGCACGCACACACACACACACACACACACACACACACACACACACACACACACACACACAGTGGCGTAACTATGTTAGAAGCGCCCTGAGGCAAACTTTTCCTAGGTGCCCCAACACCCCCCCCCCAGAACCCAAGCCATCGAGATGACCGAAGCCAAAGAAATCACATATAGTAGCACAAAAAATGCTTTATAACTTCCTACTAATAGTTGCATTAAAGACTTGTTTTATATCTTAATATTGTATGAAATAACCAAACCAACTTAAGGTCAACATGTTTTTCTTTTACTGAAGATTTAATTTTAATTGGTGGACCACCAGGGTGGCTTGCTTTTAAATTTATTATATTTTGGTCTATATGGGTCTGACAATTCTATACATCTATTTGTGTTTGTCTAATTATAAAACTACTTTGTGAATGTGATGTTATACATGCAATATGAAATTTGTATATACTATATTTTTATCCTATCCTAAATTCTGTACTATATTGAGTGTTTTTTTAATGTTCATAATCAATACTGTAGACTGAATACTACTGTTCATATTCAAAACAATATAATTGTACTGTCTTTTGGAGCTTTTCTCCACTAAAACGGGCCCTAGCCCCATCAGACTTTCCCAGTTAACAAATATAATTAATTAAGTAATTAATTAATAAATAAGTGAATTTTGAGACTTCATCATATAGTTTTATATATATGCACCAAGTCATAATACAGAATGGTTGGATTCTAAAACAAACTATCCTGGACCAGTATCTCAAGCTATAAAGTCGACAAGGAAAATATGAACGTTCATAATCGCTAATTTGACGATGTTGAAAATATGTCAAATTCATGTTATGAAGTTGCGCTATGTAATGTCCGGGTTTGTGTTTTGTTGGTGCGTGGTGCCGTGTTTGGATGTAGGTGTTATGTCAGGTAAGTGAGTGTTTTGTAAGAGTTTTGAGTGGGAGTTAGAGTGTGTGTGAGGGATTGGAGAATGTGTGTGTGTGAGTGAGCTTTTGTGTTGTGTTTGTGCGATCTCGGAGTTAGTATATATAAGTAGGGGGGATGTGGGGGGCAGCCCCCCACATGTGGGGTGCAGGGGGGCTTGCCCCCCTGCTTATGTGTGAGTTGTGTGTGTTGTTTTTTTGTTTATGTTGTGATGTGGTTGTTGTGTTGTATGTTTAGTGTAGTGTGTGCAGTGTTTTCGGTTATGTGGTTTCGCGGTTTTTGTTTGTCAGTGTTTTGTGGATTCAGTTTTATAGTCTCGAGACTGAAATTCGATATTTCAGCATTTCGAGGTTATAAAGTGAATCTATATATATATATATATATATATATATATATATATATATATATATATATATATATAATGCAGTAAAACCAAACAAAATACCCAGTGGTGCCTTCCAGATGGCTAGATGCACTCAGTTCAGCACAAGGAATACAATAACTCTCACACACAAACTTGGCAACTACACAAAACAATGACTCTGTGACAATAATAAAATACCACATCCGAATGCCATTATACAATGCTGAGTTGACAGCCATAAAGCATAAAATGTAATAAATGTATTAAACGATAACTATGTGCAAATAATACATAACTACATACTGAATGGTACAAAGTGGAAATTCACCAGAAGCGGGGACCAATTAAAAAACATTTAAAAAAATATTCTAGACCATCCTGAGAGGAGTACATGTGTACTCCTTGTCATTGTTGAGTGACTCACTATGGCAGTGAGACTATTATGCTAACTTGCAGCTACAAACTCTGGTGCTGCTTGGCTTTTGAGGAGTGTGGTTACCTATCACACACCAGTATGAGCAGATTCTGTCACTGAAAAGCTTTCATGGGAAGCTCAGTAAATTACTTATGCTTCTGTTATATTTACAGCACATCTATTGTTAACTTACTTGCTTAGTCAAATTAATTCCTGTCTTGAAGCTCTTCTCTTGTTTTGAATAGCTGTTCCATTTCATTGAATTATATTTCAGTGTTTGTAAGGTATGCATATGACAGATTACAAAACATTGGTAATAATAATCTTCCTTCATCAGCTAGCACTTAACAGAACTGTTCCCGTTTTGCTTTTTTAAATCAGTCAAATCACATTTGATAAAAAAGAGACATCATTCAGTCAACAACAGTAACAGAATTACCTTGGTTGGGTTTAACACCTTCTGGAACTGGATACAACTGCTGGCCACTGATGTAATGTTTTCTCTCAGTCATCCAGAGATCTCGGTTTCAACTTTTGTTAACTGTAGCAGTAACACGTCTCTCGCGCCTACATTTGTTTCCCCTTGTGTGTAAATAAACCAAATGCAAGAGGGATATCACTCTGCAGAGCATGAGTTCCCTCCTAAACCTCATAATCCAGCCAAAAGAAACTAAGCCAGTGACCGTCCAACCATGTCTGAAACCCCGATCGCTCTACACAACGCCCGTGCAACGAAATTCCCGCAAGAGCTGAGAGAGAGCTCTCAGCTCACTCCTCATTGGCCCTGACTGCAAGGGAAGCAGTTTGAGTTTCCTCTGTTCTGTGCAGTAGTTGACGCACAGATGTCTGGGTATCCTACAGCACAGGTCGCTGGGTACCCGTTTTTGCATCTGACTGCCGATAAAGGCAGTCTGAATGAAATTTTTGTTTCACGGATTTCTTTTCTTGTTTTTTTTTCTAGGTGGGAGGGCTGCAGACTGGGATTCTTACCACCGAACGATGGACATTTACTAAATAAGCAAAGTACAATCCGTGACAACATCTGTCGACCCAAAGCGCCTGCTGCTTACCCTGAGGCAATTGCCTCACTTCGCCTCTTGTAGTTACACCCCTGCACACACACACACACACACACACACACACACACACACACACACGCACACACATGCACGCACACGCACACACACACACACACACACACACACACATAAAAGGACACTTTCACTGCACACTCATAAATGCTTACATGGATCATACTAAACTTATAATTTTATTGTTTAAATAAAATCTGTTACTACAAGCAGTAAAGTTTGATGGCATTATTGCACATTTAATATGGTGTTCCACAGGTTGTAAATATAATTATTGGGAACTCATTTGGCTGTGACCCTGCTAGAATTTTTTAGCTGTTGGAATGAGCCTGTTTTCTGGACTTAAGTATTAGTAATATATTAATGGTTCAGCAATAGAGATATTGCTTTTATTTTAAGATAAAAAAACTCTATAGTTTGAATTTCATTAATATAACAGCAGAAATTTTGAATAGACCTTGCTATTAAAAATGCTTTATTAATAATACATTGTGCTCCAGTATCAGGAGTTGCCCTGTAAAACAAATGTTATTTACTGATATCCAGTCACTGAATTTAAATGTGAGAAAAAGACTAAACTTTGCACCCCTAGGAGAGACAGTGAATCCTGTAATCATAAAGTTGTAAACTACATATCTTTGATACAATACTCAAAGTTTAATAAAACACTGGTGACAGCAATTTCACACTTGCAGAAAAGTGTGCTAGTGGTACATGTAAGCTACCAAAGAGAAACTGTTGAAAGAAAAACACTTAGAAACATCCACATTTAGGAACAACCCACTTCAAACCTCACGTCACAGAAAAACAGAAAAAAAAATAACAACTGGTATAAATTAAACACAAATGCATACACACACACACACACATGCACACACGCACACACGCACACACGCGCACACACGCACACACACACACACACACACACACACACACACACACACACACACACACACACACACACACACACACACACACACACACACACACACGTTCAAGTAACCAAGTGATCTGCATTTCATATAAAGAGTACTTGACACAAACAGCAGTAGAAGAGTAGGTGATACCTGTGTTGGGCAGTCAGTCTCATACTGCTTCCTCATGGACATCACATCAGGTTACACTTCTGGTATTAGTATGTTTTATACTCCAAGATGTCCCTTAGCCATCAGCTCAGCGGAGAAATTAATGAGAGCGAGGGGCTGTTACAGGCAATCTGACTCATTAAGACAGGATTTGTCTGTGTGGTTTTGGTCACAAAGTGACAACATATATACATATTTTTTTTTTTGTTAGGCAGAGAAGCAGGATGGATCGGGGCAAAGGTTCACATGCTGGACAGAAAGTGCCAATGGCTTACAACTAGCTCATGGATTTACAGTTTAAGATCCCTAATTTACACAAACATTAACTGTAATTTTGTAAACTCAGATTTTCAGTGAGAACACTTGATGTGCCTATAGTCTTTTGTTGAACTTACATAAAAGTGTACATTACATATGCAGAGCTTAGAACCTAGAGCCATCTAATAGCACTGATTCATATAATGGAGGTTCATACACCATATCAACATACCAGCATCCATCTCCTGTTAAAAACAGTCCAATTCCTTAACAGATCTTAAATATATATGGGCACATTATTCCAAAGATGGGTCATCTTCACAGTAGTAAACAAGTGTCTAGCACTACCTTTACCCATTTTGGTGAAATTTTTCAAATTGCTATATTTAAGAGCTTTTAAACTGTTATTAACTCCAATATCGAACGTAATTTGCAAACTGATAATAATGAAAAGTTTTAAAAGCAAATGCAAACCATGTAACTATATGTAACTAATGGCAAACAAATTAAAATGTCTACATCAGAATACAAATCTCAATGATTTAAGGAGACTATCCTTTTTATAAATCTCCTTCAAACACTCTCTAAGCAACTTAAGTTTGCCTCTGTATATGTACAAAATGTAATATCGTATTCAACATTATGATGCATGTAAGTTTTAAGTAACTCACATAGATAGTATTCATTTATTGAAGCAAGATTTTTTAACAAAAATCCATTTACTTAATAGCTTTGGCAGATACCTCATCAGCATGTCCTTAGAAGAGACATGAATACCCAAATCTCGATAGGAGTTCACTGCCTAAATTTCTGTAGCTGATATATTAATAGCATACCTTTGAATCCTAGCTAGAAAAGTACATTATTTTACATTTATCCCTACTAAATTTAAGACCTATATCAAGTGTCCGATTGTTCAGGCTATGGAGATTTATTTTCTTATTTAACGTTTGTTTACAAGGAAAGTCCAACTGGGACAGAGTTAATTTTTAGTGGAGTCCTAGGGAAAAAAACTCCAGACGCATGTCTTTGGAGTGTGGGAGAAAACTGGAGCACCCAGAGAAAACCCATGCGAATGCAGGGTGGACATGCAGACACTGCACAGAAGGCACCCCAGCTGAGAATTGAACTGGAGAACCTCTTGCTGTGAGGGGACAACATGAACTGCTGCACCACTTCTCCTCCCTAAGGGAATTTGGAATGGAACTATTAAGGTGATCAAAATCAGATCTATTTTATGTTATAAACCCTATCTTACAATCATCTGCATTTTTAAATATCCAAAATGCATATTTCTTAGGGAAAGTAGAAAATACTGTGTTAAATAGAAAAGGACCCAGTACAAAACTCTAAGAAACACTTGATTTGACAAATTGAATAGGCAGAGTAAATGTTATTTATCCAAGCTTGTTGTTTCCTGTTGTTTAACCAGGACATTATCCATTTAACTATGTAACAGTTGATATGAGATTTTAAAAGACAGTCTCTAATAATCTGATGAGGTAGGGTATTAAAAGCCTTAGCCAGATCCAGAAAAATGATTCCTGGTGTTAAACCCATATCTAGGGTCATAGTTACCTGATCATAGAAACCCATCAAATTAGAAAACAAAGAACCAAGGTGACCAGGTGAAAGTGTGAAGAAAGCCAATACCTGAAGTAATTCAAAGCAGTAAATCAGATTTACTGATTTAGCACTTTTGTCCTGTTCCATTTAGGACTTCATCAGAATAATCATAAAGTTGTAAACTACATATCTTTGGTACAATACTCAAAGTTTAATAAAACACTGGTGACAGCAATTTCACACTTGCAGAAAAGTGTGCTAGTGGTACATGTAAGCTACCAAAGAGAAACTGTTGAAAGAAAAACACTTAGAAACATCCACATTTAGGAACAACCCACTGCAAACCTCACGTCACAGAAAAACAGAAAAAAAAAATAACAACTGGTATAAATTAAACACAAATGCACACACACACACACACACACATGCACACACACACACATGCACACACACACACACACCCACACACACACACATGCACACACACACACACACACACACACACACACACACACACACACACACACACACACACACACACACACACACACACACACACACACACACACACACACACACACACACACACACACACACACACACGTTCAAGTAACCAAGTGATCTGCATTTCATATAAAGAGTACTTGACACAAACAGCAGTAGAAGAGTAGGTGATACCTGTGTTGGGCAGTCAGTCTCATACTGCTTCCTCGTGGACATCACATCAGGTTACACTTCTGGTATTAGTATGTTTTATACTCCAAGATGTCCCTTAGCCATCAGCTCAGCAGAGAAATTAATGAGAGCGAGGGGCTGTTACAGGCAATCTGACTCAATAAGACAGGATTTGTCTGTGTGGTTTTGGTCACAAAGTGACAACATATATACATATATTTTTTTTTTTGTTAGGCAGAGAAGAAGGATGGATCGGGGCAAAGGTTCACATGCTGGACAGAAAGTGTCAATGTCTTACAACTAGCTCATGGATTTACAGTTTAAGATCCCTAATTTACACAAACATTAACTGTAATTTTGTAAACTCTGATTTTCAGTGAGAACACTTGATGTGCCTATAGTCTTTTGTTGAACTTACATAAATGTGTACATTACATATGCAGTGCTTAGAACCTAGAGCCATCTAATAGCACTGATTCATATAATGGAGGTTCATACACCATATCAACATACCAGCATCCATCTCCTGTTAAAAACAGTCCAATTCCTTAACAGATCTTAAATGTATATGGGTACATTATTCCAAAGATGGTTCATCTTCACAGTAGTAAACAAGTGTCTAGCACTACCTTTACCCATTTTGGTGAAATTTTTCAAATTGCTAGATTTAAGAGCTTTTAAACTGTTATTAACTCCAATATCGAACGTAATTTGCAAACTGATAATAATGAAAAGTTTTAAAAGCAAATGCAAACCATGTAACTATATGTAACTAATGGCAAACAAATTAAAATGTCTACATCAGAATACAAATCTCAGTGATTTAAGGAGACTATCCTTTTTATAAATCTCCTTCAAACACTCTCTAAGCAACTTAAGTTTGCCTCTGTATATGTACAAAATGTAATATCGTATTCAACATTATGATGCATGTAAGTTTTAAGTAACTCACATAGATAGTATTCATTTATTGAAGCAAGATTTTTTTAACAAAAATCCATTTACTTAATAGCTTTGGCAGATACCTCATCAGCATGTCCTTAGAAGAGACATGAATACCCAAATCTCGATAGGAGTTCACTGCCTAAATTTCTGTAGCTGATATATTAATAGCATACCTTTGAATCCTAGCTAGAAAAGTACATTATTTTACATTTATCCCTACTAAATTTAAAACCTATATCAAGTGTCCGATTGTTCAGGCTATGGAGATTTATTTTCTTATTTAACGTTTGTTTACCAGGAAAGTCCAACTGGGACAGAGTTAATTTTTAGTGGTGTCCTAGGGAAAAAAACTCCAGACGCATGTCTTTGGAGTGTGGGAGAAAACTGGAGCACCCAGAGAAAACCCATGCAAATGCAGGGAGGACATGCAGACACTGCACAGAAGGCACCCCAGCTGAGAATTGAACTGGAGAACCTCTTGCTGTGAGGGGACAACATGAACTGCTGCACCACTTCTCCTCCCTAAGGGAATTTGGAATGGAACTATTAAGGTGATCAAAATCAGATCTATTTTATGTTATAAACCCTATCTTACAATCATCTGCATTTTTAAATATCCAAAATGCATATTTCTTAGGTAAAGTAGAAAATACTGTGTTAAATAGAAAAGGACCCAGTACAAAACTCTAAGAAACACTTGATTTGACAAACTGAGTAGGCAGAGTAAATGTTATTTATCCAAGCTTGTTGTTTCCTGTTGTTTAACCAGGACATTATCCATTTAACTATGTAACAGTTGATATGAGATTTTAAAAGACAGTCTCTAATAATCTGATGAGGTAGGGTATTAAAAGCCTTAGCCAGATCCAGAAAAATGATTCCTGGTGTTAAACCCATATCTAGGGTCATAGTTACCTGATCATAGAAACCCATCAAATTAGAAAACAAAGAACCAAGGTGACCAGGTGAAAGTGTGAAGAAAGCCAATACCTGAAGTAATTCAAAGCAGTAAATCAAGTTTATTCAAACTGATTTAGCACTTTTGTCCTGTTCCATTTAGGACTTCATCAGAATAAAAATATGCCTCAGTGAACTTCTCCCAGTCTTTCTACTCAACAGTGAATCAACCCAACTAAATAACCCTCCTTCCAACTAATACGAACCAAGAAAAACTTTAACCCCTGAGTTTTATTTCTTCCCATAAGCAATGTAACTGGTCTGCTGTAAAATACATGAACTCCACCTTCTTAGATACCCTAAACAACCATGCTTCATCCAGAACTATAAGAAGTAAATTCAACCATGCCCCATGGCTTAGTAAGGAATGTAGGGCACTACTAACATCAAGAGACAAAGCCTGGGTGCAGTCCCACATTTACAAAACCAAAGATGGCAAGCAGATCTACCAAGAGCTTAGAAACAAGGAAAAAGACAAATTAAAGTAGACAAAACTAGGCACTATCACAGCATCCAAGCTATACATCAAAACAACCCGCAAAAGTTCTGTTCAGCAATCAATAAGATTCTCCTACCAGGCAATGCTGGTACATCCCCCTTCTCAACCACTGCCTCTAGTACTGACATTGCCACCCACTTCAACAAATACTTTGTTGTTTGTTTGTCTTTTCAGCTTTTCCCGGTTAGGGGTCGCCACAGCGGAACTTGGGTCCATTAATGATTGGCATTAGATTTTTTATGGTGCCGAGTTGCCAGCCCGACGCCCAACCTTCAGCGAAGGCACGCCCATTCACGCATGTCTTTCAGAATCCACTCAACCATGGGGAGGACATGCAGACTCCACACAGAAGGCACTCCAGCCGTGAATCAAACAGGAGAACCTTTTGCTGTGAGGCAACAACGCTACCACTGTACCACTTCAACAAATACTTTACTGAGACAATTCTAGCTCTCTCAAAAAACTCTGACACCCCTCATCATCCAGTCCTTTCAACACTTAATAACACTAACTCATTTTCCCTTGAACTCGTCCCAACAGACTTCATAAAAAACTGCTCAAAAACTCAAACCTACCACCCTAGCAGAAGACAAACTGCCTGCAGACTTTCTTAGAATTGCTGCAGAAGCAATTGCCTTCCCTGTATCAATGCTTATTAATAGATGCATTTCTGAACACCAAGTTCCTGCTATATGGAAAGTTTCCCACATCATCCCATTACATAAAGAGGGACATCAACATAATTATCTGATTCTCAACCTATTCTTTCCATCCTATGTAAAATCTTTGAGAGGTGTATACATACCCAAATCGTGTATTACCTGCTAGCTAACAATCTATTATCAAATACTCAGCATGGATTCTGCCCCCACTACATCACCACTACTGCACTATCTCTTTCATGGATA
Organism: Protopterus annectens; assembly: GCF_019279795.1. Lineage (NCBI taxonomy): Eukaryota > Metazoa > Chordata > Ceratodontiformes > Protopteridae > Protopterus > Protopterus annectens. The sequence continues at coordinate 791,481,914 of NC_056732.1, read as the reverse complement.
TTGTTAATGTTCACAGAACAACAGAACTTCTGTCTCATCTATATTTCTTAACCTTTGTAAAGCCTTTGATATGGTCTCAAACAGCAAACTCATCAAAGATCTAATTGACCTGAATCTAAGTCCAACTACCTTAGCATGGTTCCAAGATTACCTAACCAACTGATAATGGCAACAAAACCGCTCTACTGTTCTGGCTGTAACCATAGGAGTACGTCAAGGATCAATCCTGGGTCCCTTACTATTTCACTGTTTACAAACAATCTTCATTTTACAATACAACATGCATCTATCATCTAGTACAGTGATAATTGTACACTGATATGGGCAGCTCTATCTCTACAATTCCAACGTATAACACAAGACTCTTTTTCAAAGGTAGAGATTTGGCTATCCAAGTCACAACTAATTCTAAACCCTAATAAATCCAAATTTATGATTTTCACCCCACAAAATGCCCTTCCCCCTCTCCCTCATTTAATATTATATCCCCACACTAAGTTACTAGCAGTAATTATTGACAGCAACTTAAGATTTGATATTCATATTGCACAGACAGTAAACAAGTCCACATAAAACTTGCCACTCTATTTTGAAGCAATTTCTCACTAAAAATACAAAAGCAACTATTTCTCAAACACACCTGGTTTCAACTCTTCTCTATGCATCTCCAGTTCTCACAAACATAAAAAAATCAGACTTACCTAAGCTAGAAATATATTCCAACAACATTGCCAAGTTTGCCACTGACTCATTTAGAACTCACCACTGCATCGCACTCAAGAAAATAGAACTTCCCCAGCTACTGCTCTATAACCAGCTAGCCATTGCCCAAAAAGTACTAACTCACCCAGAGAAGATCCCGTCCCTCCAAAATCTCTTACACACTTATTCTACTAACCGCAACTTACATTCAACTAATAAAACACTATTGGCAATCATCAAAGTCAACAATGCTTCAGGTGATTCCCTCCATTTTAACCATATAGCCAAAAACTGGAATAAACTATCTACTGACATAATTACTGTCACTAACCCTTTCCACTTTAAAAAGATACTTAAAAGCCACCTACTGAAGTCTGGATTATGCTTTGTACTACCCCTGGATAAAGTTAAGCTGCAACCAAGCTCAAATATCACCATTCCTCCTTCCTAACTCTTCTATGTTTCTATTATTAACTTCTTCAAGTATCAAACTAATGAAAATACCTCACATTCAGTGAGTTGTACATCTCAGATAAACTAGCTCATTGTAATTACTGAGCATAATCTGACTACTGTTCTCATATGTTGTATATTCATTGCTGATGTTCTGTAACTGGAGCCATTCTACAATGTTTCTCTAATGTTTTGTTACTGGAATCATCTTACAATGTGTCTCAAATATTTAAATGTATTATACTGTTCTATAGCCCTGAAATTGTATGCATAGTGTTATTTTCAGGTCTATATTAGATAATCGAACTTTCAAAAGTTCGACTGTTATATGGTCAACACCATATGATTGAACTTTTAAAAGTTTGAAAATCTAATAAAAAAATAAACTACAGAAAAAACCTACCTGAACGTTTTAAGCAAGGGGGCAAGCACCCCATGCACCCCCCACAACCCCTGGTCTTTAAATATACCAACTCCGAGATCGCACTATAGTGCAGAAAAGGGAAATCTTCCCATTCTGGCTATACAGACATCTCTGTTAAAACATTCGAACTTTCAAAAATTCAATCATATGGTGTCAACTATATCACAGTCAAACTTTTGAAAGTCCAATCATCCAATATAGAGCCTTATTTTATCTATATGTAATCTTTGTGTATGTATTCTTAACAATCTGGAGTTTTTTTTTCCCTGGGCCTCCGCTGAAAAAGGACCTGTGTCCAGTCTAACTTTCCTGGTAAACAAATGTAAAATAAATAAAAAATAAAATACATAATGAATATGTGCAAAAGTCAACCCTTTTATGTGCTAAAAACACAACAATTTACCAATCAAGAACATCAAATAATAGAAAATTAAATAATTACATCTTAAAGGGCTAATGACAGTTAAAATTAGGCAACTAATCCTCATAAGTTAAAAACTTGCACCACAATATTAAATCTCTTATAACTTATATAAAAATGTGTAATAAAAAATAAGTTATAGAAATGCTAAAAGTTTTTGAAAGTTATGAACAAACTAAAACTGTACAATTATTTTTATTAAACATACACTGAAATAGATCAACCAACATGTATTATAATTTAGAAGCTCTATATTTCAGTACAAGTTGTAGAGAAATATAATCATTTAGGCAAGGAAACATAAAGGCATTTAGCCTAAATTGCCATAATAGCTCTTTATGCTCTAAAACATTTTCCCAGTCTCCTCCCCTGGAGTCAATATCAACTCTCTCCAGGATATCAAATAGGAATTCATTGTGGGAGGCTTTTGACAGGGAATGTTTATAAATTGTATTATTGACATTTTTAGTTCTGATGCTATAATAACATTCATAGATCCACTTCTTAAGTGCTCTCTCTGTTTTCCAATGTAAAAGCCAACATATTTTTTGCACACTGCTAAGTAAATTAAACCTTTTGTTTCACAATTTCCTCTCCTCAAAGGTACCTCTGTAGCAGCTGATTTTCCTAAAATAACCCTGTCCTTTTCTAAAACATATCAACATTGTTGACAACACCCAGACCTTTTAGTACCCATTCTCTCATTCTCTTTCCTAATATCTTTCTGTTCAAATAGGTCCTTCAAGTTTTGGCCCGTTTTTAAAACAAATCTGAAGTCAGCAGCTAGTATCCCCACTAAATCAGGATTATACTGTAACATGATTCAGTTCTTACATATATTGCCCTTTACTTTGGGTACAGTGTGGTTAAATTCAACTACCATTGTCCTGATGAAGTCCTTGTCAGTCTCATCTGTGTCAGCCTTATCTGTATTTGGGTTAAGGTTGCAAAAACCTGTATCTAAAAGGGGTTTGTATTTCTTGCCCCATTCACCTAAAATTTCCTTTCTAATATTATTTATTTAATGTATGTATTTATTTATTTATTTGACATCTGTTAACCAGGTTAGTCCAACTGGGCAGCACCCCTTTTTCAGCAGAGGCCTGATGAGAAAAGCTCCAAGGATTACATATAGCAAAAGAAATCTAATGACAGATTAAGCTAAAAGTTTTAGAGTAAACAGAAAAAAAAAACAAGCTACAACACGTCCAATGACTTAATACACATTACCATTCAAAAGTTATAAATTGTACTGAAAAGAAGAAAACTAAAGAAAAAGCTCACATACATGCATAATAGAGTGGAAAACCAATAGTATATATAAAAAAAACATGAGTTCACTTTATAATTTCGAAATACTGAAATACCAAATTTCAGTATTTCGAAATCATAAAGTCGAAAAATGAAAACTGCGAAAGTGCATAATCGCGAATTCGAATATCTTGAATTTGCGGTTATGGCTTACGCTATGTGGCGTGTGGTGTTGGGAGTGTATTGTGTATGGATGTAGGTGCAATTGAAGGTAAGTGAGTGTTTTGTAAGGGTTTTGTGTGGAAGTTTGAGTGTGTCCGAATGTGCGGATGTATGTATATGTGTGATGTTTGTGTGTGTGCGAGGGACTGTGAAATGTGTGGGTGCGTGTTTCCTTTTTGTGTCTGTGCAATCTCGTAGTTAGTATATATAAGTAGGGGGGTGTGGGAGGTGCTTGTAGTGTAGGTTCATTTGTGTTTTTGTGTTTGTGTGTGTTTGTTTGTTGTGTGGGTTGGAGGATGTATGTGCTGTGTGGTGTATGGTTTGTATGTGTTCATGATTGTGTGTTTTGCAATTGTGTGCTGTCGGGATTATGGATGTTCGACTTTATGATTTCAAAATACTGAAATTCACTATTTCAGTAATTTGAAATTATAAAGTGAATCCAAAAAATGTACATTATATACAGGAGGAAGTCCCAAGGCACAGGTCAGAAATTAAATTAGTGGGGTAAACTTTATCTACAAATAAACCAGTAATAAAGTCAAACTCCTTTATAAGGTCCTCATAGTTAGATGTCACACTAGCAGTCCAAATACACTGCCCCTTCATCAGACTTTTCTTCTGTGAGAATGGATGAGCACTGATGAAGGGCAGGTAGGAGTTGCTAAAAGTGGGCTTGTAATACACCTTAGACTTGAACTTTCCATCAATCATTTCAGTTGAAGTATCCAGATAATTAATAGCTTTTTTATTATAACTGTATGTAAATTGTAAGAAGGTAGTTATACTATTTAAATAATTGTCAAATTCAATAATTCCTTCTACTGTACATTTCCAGAGAATAAAGATATCACCTAGGAATCTCAGATAAAGTTCGATTGAATAATAAAATTTGGATGTAAATACAGTTTCTCCCAACCTAGTAATACAAATTTTGCATAAATTGAGGTATAAGCTGTACCCATGGCAATCCCCTTAATTTAATGAAATGGTTCTTCTTCAAAGAATAAGAATTTATTTTCTAAAACTGCTCTCATTCTGCTAACAAAATTACATCTTTATTTTTTAATGTCTCAAAACTTGAAAGGCTTTCCTGAAATAAATCCAATCCATCTTCCAAAGGATGGAAGAAAACAAATCCATTATGTTAGTGCTCAAAAAACAACACTTTCTGAAATTAAATCAAAAGAGAGCCTCGCTAGGAAATCCCAGGAGTCTCTTAACATTTGGGTTATAGTGCGCATGATAACTTTGAGAAACTTATCAATATACAAATCCATGGGTGAGTTTTCGATACACTAGCAGCCAAAATAGCCCTGAACGGTAGACTCTTGATACCTTTGTGTATTTTTAGAATTCCAAATGTTGAGGGGACCTTAGACTTATCAACTTCCAAAAACTCATAGGTTTTAGAGAAAATCCTACAATCCAGCCTTATCTCTTCTAGGAACAAATCAATTATATGATTTACAATATTGATTTTGTTCCTAGAGATTGGTAAATAGGTAGATCTGTCATGCAAAATAACAGACATGACACAAAAATAATCAGTGGTGTCAAAAAGCAATGTTCCCCACCCATATCTGGTTTCATTATTCCGAGATTGGAATCCTGGGCAAAGGCATCTAAGTTTCCTTTTCTTTATATATTAAATCATAACTTCTGTGCAGATTCATATTTGTGGATAAATTATTTAAATCTGCCATACAGGCTGCTTCAAAGACTTGAATAGTGGAGTGTAACATGGCATTATAAAGACTTTTTTTAATAAACTTTATCCTTCTCTCCACTGTTCACTCTTTCTGCACCGTCATATAAAAGAGCCAGGTTCAGTTTTCTTATAAATAGTTTCAGTTCTATCAAAGTGTCACTAATGCTAAATTTACCTGGCGGTACAAATTTCAGACCTTTCTCAAATATTGAAAAGGATTCTGGTATAATGGTCACAGTGCTATAGCTATAATTGTGGTACCCTCTTGATGTGTATGTAATCCCATCCTTGTCTATTTCAATACCTATGTTTTTGTTGTACTCTTGCCCTTTAGAGGAACTTTTCCTTTCCCCTTTTCTAAAAGAAAATCCAAATTATGTTCAGCAGTATTACTTTGCCTTACTGGGCTTCTTAAAGGGGGAAATTCTTCAACTACAAAATTATTCCCTTCAGTATTATGGACAGGGTGATTGTTATCCTGATGGCCCCTGGTTTGCTTACTTTTAGAAGCAACTCCTTGTTCTGTCATGCTAATAAAATTGTCCCTTGAAAAATAATTTCTTAGTCCTTTTCTATCTTTTAATTTAAGAGGATAGGCAACCATGTCAGCATACTGCTTCAAATCTCTTACTTTTTTGCTTACACTTAATAATTTCATCACAATTCTAGTCAATTAAAAAAATCATAAGCATTCTTATAATAATCAAATATAAAATCATTTGTAATAATCTTGTTTAAATTATCAGCTTCATAACAAAATATCAGTTTTTCTTTTATTGTACTTAATACTCAGTTGCATTAATTCAATGCCATGTTTATCAAGTAAATCAGTACATTCTTTAATCATTTCATCATGATACTCTAACTAATTCAGGAATTTGAAAGTCCACAAATCTTGCCCTTTTCTTTTAATAGATTCCTCAAGATACACATTGTCTGACTTGAGGTCCCTTAATTTAAACAACTTTTTCTCCAAAGAGAATATACTATGTTTTAAAGGACTCATATTCATGTTCCTACTGTCTGAGTTCTTATTAACTTTCAACATATTATGGAAAATATTATGCTCCAAATGAGAGTCTGCCCAATGGTTAAAGTCTTCACAATTATTAAATATACGCCCTCTTACACCATCAAATTACTTTAAGAAGATCTACCTTTAATAAAATCATATTGATTCAAATCCATGATATCCATTGTGATGATATGAGGTAGTGCTATCTGTGCCAGGTAAAGTAAGGCAGTGCATGTATAACATATGCCAGCATAGCTATCTGGAGTTTTGTAAAGAATTTTATGTCATTTGACTATCACATTGATTTGTACAAATGCTTATGTTAAAAATGTATTTATAAAGCTGCTTGTATTAAAAATGCATCAGCAGTGTATCCTGCTGGACAGAAAAAGATATACACATATGTCAAACAATATTTGATTAAATGTATATGTTTTAACAGAACATTCTGGAAGGGAAGAGGTTAATCTCAGTCCAGCTAATTTTGAAAAAAAAAAGTTTGAAAATTAAATAGGTTGGTTTAGGCCATACAGATTTTATCTTATAGGTCAGATTGCAGCCAGAGACAAAAATGTCTGGGAAAACTAGGACTATGAATCTTGCTATATTATCCTTAGAGGTGAACTAATTGCTACCATGGAAGGGTGGAAGTTTTTGAAATTGTTTTATAGATTTCAGATGCTGCAACAAATCCTAGCAAAGCTCTGGTGTATATTGTACCACAACCAGGTGACCAGATGTGATGTCATTCTATAACCAGCACTGAAATGATTTTTTAGATATTAGTTAGAGATATGACAGAACTCTTGCAGCAGCAATTTGTCCTTTGGCACCTGACAGGAAAGATCCCTTACAGATATCTCACACAACCACACACATTGTCTTGCCATGCTGTAGTAAGCAACTCAGCATGCACCATCTTGCCTTGCTGTAGTAAGTAACTTAACTAGGGAACAGTAATTCTTTAGTCAGTCAGGGAAATATAGTGAGATTAGTTAAGTATTTTTTGCATCTGTGTGAATCTAACCAACTGTGTTATTTTTTATATCCCCTGTAATTGAAGCTGGTATGTAATTCAGTATTCTCATGTTTTCTATTTTATTATTTATTATTAAATATTTCTATACCTTTCATTGTGGCTGGTCTTTTAAAGAATACTTTTAACATATTGAGAGTACTTATGCTTATTTTAGTGACACTGTGGCCACTCCTGAAAGTCTTGCTGCTTTGGTCAAACTCTACCATTTGTTTTACTATCAACTTTACTCAGTATAATTGGGTATCCATGTAAGAGCCTTAAAGTAGCTGACTGATGGCAGCATAATTACCTTATAGTCTGGGCAGAGGGGGCACAGCTGGTAAATCTGTACTAGCCTTTCCCAGGTGGGGTCCAAGAGTGTGTATTAGCTATTGATCAAAAGATATCACAATTTGTCTGGGCTATCTGGTTGCAGAAAACACTACAGTCTATATGTTTAAAGTGTTTTTAACATTCTTTAATCAATCTTGAATAACTGATAATAGAGTATAAGTGAGAGCATTGTGATCAGATCCAACAAGAGAATAAATAACTTCTACTTGATAAATGGTATCAGGAACATTAACTGCAACAATATCTAATATATTTCACCCTCTGGTACTATAGATAACCATTTGAGTTAAACCATAGACAGCAAGAATATCAAGAAATTCTCTTTCATAAATAGAGTTAGAACATATTGACAACTAATCAATAGTTAAATAATTAAAGTCTCCGGGGCGAATAATGTTTTTTTTTCTCAAAACGGGTATCCAAATTGTTTAAGAAATTCCAGTGAACTTCACTACTGATATTCAGAGCTCTGTAACTCACAAAAACCACAACTGGTTTAATTTAAGGTTTAACATATAGCTGAATAGAAATTGCTTCAAACTCAACCTTTGAACTTAATAAACCCGATGGAATGGAATTATGGAGCCATAACGTAACACTTCCCCATGAAGAGTATATTGCCTACATTTCTGGCATTACAATAAAACACTTTATTCCATTATTGAAAAGATTCATGATGAAAGATATCTATTGCTCGCATACCATTTTCTAAAGAAATTTATGAGCGCTTCATCAATTTTACTAGCAACCTATGATGCCCCATAGTCATTTAAATGGAGTAAATATCTTGAAACAAATTTGTAGTCCTGGTCACAGTCTACCCAATAGGTTATCAGCTTGATGTTATAGACTAAAGTCAGCTGATACAATCATGTAATATAAATATGAGCCTTTGTAAACAAGTAATCAGACCAAGTGGGGGGATGGATTTATTTTACTAAGTATACGAGTAATAATATAATTCTCTAAATATTTCAGAATTACAAGTAACTAATTTTTCCTGTGATTAAGAGGAATACTTCTCAAATCGTTTGTACCAGCATGAATAACTAAAACTCCACAATTTGGTTTGACAAAACACAATTTAGATAAAAGATGATGAATATCAATTAATTTCAATCCTGCTAATACTAAAATTGTCAAAAATTATCAGTTTTATTTAGATATTTAATTACTGGTTTTAACATAGAATCACTTAACACTAATGTCCCCTTACTGTTACCTAAGTTTAGTAGGCCATCACCTGCTATTAGAACTTTCTGATTACCACTAGGTGAACTTTTGTACTTCTACTTTGCTAATTGCACCCTGTATCTGCATCTAAGTAACTTGGTCTGACTCAGTGGATTCAGTGGAAATAATAATTCTATTAATCAGACTCACTGCTGAATATTGTGCATCAGTTACTACATCAGAATTTATCAAAGAATCAGTAACAACACATACCTTAATCAGCCTAACTCCAGACTCATGACTTGCAATAGTCTGAAAATTGACAGACTTATCACACTCCTTACAGTTAACTTTCTTCCTAACAGTAACTTTGTCCAGAAGTATATTTTGATCGCTAGCTAAATGAACTATTTCAGTCAAAGACCCTTCAGAAATTTTGGGCATCACATTGTCTCAAACATTTTTTATTTACAATAATTACTTCTGAATAAAGATTAACTGAGCCTTGATTAATATCAGATTAGGTAATAGCAGTTTTAGGGCTAGCAAAGGTATTATTTCCTACAATGATCAGACAAGTAATACTAAGTTAGTATCATTTACTGCAGAATTTTTAGATTTCTTATTATTATATATCTGTATGGAGAATTACTTTTTACATTTCCTGCTAATGTTATTTGTCAGAAACTCATCCCTATCACATTCACTGCTTAAGTTCTCCACAGGAGAACTCGGTAATTACAGACCAGAAGAGTCCGGCAAAGCAATTTGAAAGCTATGAAAGTCATTTGACCAATCACACATATAGTCAGAAATAGACTTTTCCCAAATGACAGGGACATGCTATAGGATAACCAATACTTTTACAGCTAACCAGAGATGATAATTCATTTAAGCAGCTACAATTAGAACACATATTACTAAGTGGAGTTTTTGAATAAACCTAGGGTTACCACCTGTCCCTCTTTAAGAGGGACAGTCCCACTTTGGGCAGTTGTGTCCTATGAAAAAAAAAAAATGTCATGTCCTGAGATTTTAGAACAAAAATATTTCTTACATTTTCTTTAATAGTTGCATAAAACATTTATTTTGTATCTGAAACACATAAATATTACTTGAAATAGCATAAGCATCTGAAATGTTACAAAAATAAGCTTTTATTTTGGCAAAAAAGTGAAGTTCTGTCCTTTGCACTGGCCGTGAGTAGGTTTTGTCTTGCAAAATTTCACATTTCTACGAAAGCTGTCCCACTCTGGGCATGTGAAAAGGTGGCAACCCTAAATAAACCCCACGACAGACACATTCATTTAAAAACTTAAATTTGATCAGGTCTTCCAAGGCATATAGATTTAAAGGATCTGAATTAGTCAGTATGCAAATTATAAAAAATAACTCTGAACTAACTACAAATAAATAAACAAAGAATCAACTAATTGTGATCATGTAAAACTTAAAGTTATACTAGAAATGCATTCCATAGGCCGTTATAGTATTTAAATCAAAACATTCAACATTTGAGAAGGAACCAGATTCCACTCACACTTAACCATTCAATCACTAACGCATGCAAAAGCATGCTTTAAGCATCTTTGTGTCTCCGCGATGACACAACTCTTGCTCTACTCATATCTGCTTGAGAATAGTTCCATTTTAAACAATCAGAGGGAAATTAGGTACCTTAATCCTGTCAGGAGATCACACAGAAATAAAATAAACAAAAAAGTGTTTTTCCAGTATCTTTAAAAAGATGAGGAAGAGCACACAAGCACACAAAACAATACAAATGAAGTTAAATCAGTCAGTAAAGCTAGTGAAAGACTGGAAGCTCTACTCATGTCCATTCAAGGAGAGTTCCCTTTTAAACAATCAGAGGGAAATTAAGTAGACACCCCAGCCCTTAATTCTTGATAAATCTTTTTAAACCTTGCTTTCTTTCAGTGAACTTTTTGCTTGGTTGTCACTTACAGTTAATTACCATCTGCATTGGGGAATTTACATCTTTAACAGGTTCAGCTTTGACTGCTGTGTCCTTGTGTTATAGACTTATTGATGCTTTCTATGTGAAAATCAGAGCTTATTCAGTTTTTAGTGTGCCTATAGGGGGTTATGTAGTATTAACCTCATGGCAAATTTAGAGAGATCCATCTGTATGTTTGGCTTCCACTATGCAAGATCAAGTTACAACCTGAAAAAAGAACTAAGTTGCCTGAACAGAAATGGCAAAAAAAAAAAAAAATGCAACACAAAGAAAAATTCACTTGTAAGTGCTTTTTGCAGCTGTGAATCGTCTTCCATGCCCTCAATATGACATGCAAACCTCCCCACACCACTAAACGTATACCAACTCCATAGTCATACAACCAGGAAGAATTGGAAAATCTCCCAAAATCACTACCAGTGCATGCATGCAAATTGCACCTGCAGTGATTCCCTATAGAAAACAATTATTTGTGTTTTGTATTTCAGTCTCTTAAAGCTTGGGGACTTGAAGCTCTGGGAAATGGGAAGAGTAGATACGTCCTGTGGCTGGTTAAAAATAACTGTACAGTTACTGACACTGTATGTTATTTGATAATCTCCTTATATTGATTTCTGATAAATCATTTTTATCCACACCAGTTTGTTGCTGATTTGTATAATTAGTAAACAGACTACTGTTATTGGAAGATCACATCTTACATTTTTTATATACTTACTAATTAGCCAGCTTGAAAAAAATCACCTGTATTAACTTTAGACAATTTGTTGGTGTTCTTTACTATTTGTTTCTTAATATGACTGCTGATTAGCCTCATTCTGACAAAAATGTTTTATATGTCCTTGGCTTTGCATTTGCACAGTGAAGTTGGTGTAATGGTTAAGGTCTTTACTTCAGAGATTTAAAACAAGGATTGTTTCTGACCCCTAGTTATTGGAAAGGCTTGTAATAGTATGCAGGCTAAGAGCTTAATATCTGCTTATGAACCTGTGCAACTATTTTTGTAAATCCATGGCAACATGAAATTTTCTTTTTGGCTACTATGTCATTTTATTTTCCTTAACCTCAAGCCATTGTAGTTTTGCAGGTATTGACCGTGGAAATATACTGTACGCATGGGTTGACCTGCGTCATAATTTGTCATGTCATTACCGGTGCATTTTTATACATACTAGAACAATGACTACATAAAGCCAGAGATCAAATGGATTATGCCATAGACTTGCTTTTTGATGGTTCAAAGACATGTCAGCAGAGAAGGGAAACAAACATATGTGTTTCAGTTCCAGTACATAGCACATTCTGTATACCAGGAAACAGATTAAAAAGCTGTGACTTTTAGAAAGTCATTGTGCACATTTGACTTACCGCACTAGATCTATTCTATCTATACCCTGATCCCATGTGCAAAATGGGAATTAGGGGTTGAGGATGTATGGAGGGATGGGTATGTGTGTGCAACATGGATGTGGGCATACAGAAAAGCGCATGTCAATTCCCTGCAAAAAATGCTTTATTGATGTGAATTTTAGGAATTTCTGTTTACTGTTTGAATTACAGGTTATTTTTCAAACTATTAGGATTTGTAAAACTGGGTGCTGCATTTTTAATGGGGGTAATAAATTATGGCCGGTTTAAGATTTGGGCACGTGCATACAGGCAAGTTAAACAATAAAGTTCCTTCCTACATGCAGGGGAAGTGACCAAGCTGTTTATGCAACATGTTGTCATTGCATTCAGTGCAGTATTCCTTTAACTGCAGTTAGGTATTTTATTAGATATTGTTCTGTTATCCAGTATAAAGAACAGATATATGTTTGTTTGAATGACATGTCAGTTTTCATGTTGTAAAGTGGCATTTTCAGAACCACGCTGCATGCAAGTTTGTGAGAATAACCATACGCCTGCCAGACACAGCTATTTCATATTTAATTTCTTTGACTTGTAGGCCTTGAATGTGACATTCCAAGAAATGGTTTTGCTAAGATATATAATAAGAGAAAACAATTGCAGTTAAGATTAGATGGAAAAAAATCAAAAGTTTTTTTTTTATTTTAATCTTGCTCCAATGCAACTTTCTTAAAGAAGTTGCACAAAATGTAATATTCCAAACCAAAGAAAGCATAAACTAATCTAAAGAACTAACATGGTATTTTGGATTCAGCTGCTGGATTTTCTTTTGTGAATGGCTGGCTACTGATACTAGTTCCATTCTCTGTGGTTACACTGTTCTGCTTTTTATAGCTGATATATTCTTCAACTTGAGGTGAACTCATACCTCTCAACTTCTATGCGAAGAATTCTGGACAAAGCCAAAAATAATTGGGTGGGAGAGCCCAAAATCAGGGACAGTTTTTAAAAATTACTCTAATTCTCTTTATAAAGTTAACAGAACAACAGGTTTTGAATCAATGTGCATTTTTAAACAAGCTGTGTGAAATGCAGATGACTAGCTTTACTGATTGACAGTAATTTTCAGTGACTTACTATAAGATCAAACATTCTAAGAGGGACAGGGCAAAAATATGAGGCGAAAGCCATGACAGTTGAGATGCATGTGTGAAATATGTACATATGTTACATCTTGCTTGCACTCCTCTAAGAAAGATTTATCGATTTCCAAAAAAATACTGAATCAGCCACATTCAATAACGCTTAAATGGTCCATTTACATCATTGCATGTCACTCTGGAATACGCACATGGTAGTACATCGTTTTGAATTCAGTAAGCAGTGCACAGCACCACACAAACAAGGTAAACACTGTGGCATGCTAATTACAGTATAAGCAGCTGAACTGTATGCTAATCAACCAATCCAAGATGGATGAGCTGTTCAACAAGCTATACAGCAACCGTGTAGAGTCAGTGCTGGTTTTCCCTGCAAATTCCAAAACCTACTGGAATTCAGCCATGGGAACTAGGCTCCACAGAAAGAATGTTAGGGGCTGCTATTGCATTAATTCATGTGTATGTGCAACAGGCGGGTCTATATTACGTGATCTTGCAGGCAAATGTTCGGACACGTAATAATTGACCCCTAAATATTGAAACATCAGAATGTTGAAAGATTCAATGGAGATCTCTGTGCAGTGCAGACATGGAAGTTTTCCATTGTCTGCACTGTAGTGCGATCTTGGAGTTGGTATATTTAAGTAGAGTGGGGTGTGGGGGACGCAGCCCCTGATGTGGGGGTGCTTAGAGTGTTTTAATGGGTTGTTTGGGTGTTCTTTTTTTTTTTTTTGCCGTTCAACATTACCACATTTCCATTTTTAGGGGTCGATCATTACGTGTTCGATCATTTGACTATTCGATCACATAATATAGGCCTGCAACAAGCTGAAGTCTATGCTGCTGCTGCTAATAGACCAAGGCCAAGAAGGAGAAGAGTTTTCAGACCCTATTTAACTTATCATAACCCACAGGATGTGGAAATTGTAGAGCACTACATGGTGGATAGAGACACACTACAGAAACTCTGCAACCTCTTTTGTCCTCAACTCAGAGCCAGGGCAAACTGAGGGAAACCCATCTCAGTGGAAAGAAAGGTATGTGTAGCACTTAGAATCTTAGCTACAGGTACCATTCAGAGACCAACAGGGGACATGCTGAGTGTGTCACAGGCATCAGCATCTAGGATTCTACATTGATTCCTGAATGCTTTGCTTCACCATGTCAGTGACCACATATATTTTCCCCGTACTCCTGAGGATAGGGCCATAAATATGCAGGAGTTCTATCATGTAGCAGACTACCTTGAAGTACTGGGTGCCATAGATTGCACAGATGTAGAAATTAAGGCAACATCCAGGGAATAGGGTGGGCTCTACATCAAGAGCTTCCACTCTATTAACTGCTAAGTCATATGTAATGCCAAGGGAATCACCTTGAATGTGTGTGTGGCAACCCTGGGAATTACCCAACTGACATATCTTGCACACCTCCGAACTGTATCAGATGTTCACTGGGAAGGGGATATACCATGGGGTCATTTACCGGGGGATGCAGGTTATGCACTAGAAACATGGCTGATGACACCCATCAGAAATGCACACACACCCATTGAAGAATGCTGTAATGAGGCACATGCTCAAACCAGAAATATCATAGACCATGTGTTTGGGCTGCTGAACTTGCAGGTCCATTGTCTAGATACATCTGGGAGAGCTCTGCTAATTTTAGTGACACTCTGGCCACTCCTGAAAGCCTTGCTGCTTTGGCCAAACTCTACCATTTGTATTACTATTAATTTTACTCAGTATAATTGGGTATCCTTGTAAGAGCCTTAAAGTAGCTGACTGATGGCAGCATAATTATAGTCTTGGCAGAGGGGGCAGAGCTAGTAAATCTCTGCTAGCCTTTCCCAGGTGTGGTCCAAGAGTGTGTGTTAGCTATTGAGGAGAAGATATCACAATTTGTCTCAGCTATCTGGTTGCAGAAAACACTACAATCTATATGTTTAAAGTGTTTTAACCTTCTTTAATTGACCTTGAATAACTGATAATAGAGTAAAAGTGATAGCACTGTGATCAGATCCAACAAGAGAATAAATAACTTCTACTTGATAAATGGTATCAGGAACATTAACTGCAACACTATCTAATGTATTTAACCCTCTAGTACTAGAGATAACCAGTTGAGTTAAATCATAGAAAGCAAGAATATCAAGAAATTCTCTTTCGTAAATAGAGTTTGAAGATATTGACAACTAATCAATAGTTAGATAATTAAAGTCTCCTGGGAGAATGTTTTTTTTTTTTTTTCTCAAAACAGGTATCCAAATTGTTTAATAAATTCCAGTGAACTTCACTACTGATATTCGGAGCTCTGTAACTCAAAATAACCAGAATTGTTTAATATAAGGATTAACAAATAGCTGAATAGAAATTGCTTCAAACTCAACCTTTGAACTTAATAAACCCAATGGAATGGAATTATAGACCCATAATGTAACATTACCCCCATGAAGAGTAGGTCTTCGGCATTCATTGTTGCATAAATTTCTGGCATTACAATAAAACACTTTATTCCATTATTGCACAAGATTCATGATGAAATATATCGGTTGGTCTCCTACCCTTTTCTTAAGAAATTTATAAGCACTTCATCAATTTTACTAGCAACCTATGATGCCCCAAAGACATTTAAATGCAGTAAGTATCTTGAAACTAATTTGTAGTCCTCTTCACAGTTTACCCAATAGTTTATCAACTTGATGTTACAGACTAAAGTCAGCTGATGCAACCATGTATTATAAATATATGCCGTTGTAAATGAGTAATCAGACCAAATGGGGGATGGAATAATTTTACGAAGTATACAAGTAATAATATAAGTCTATAAATATCTCAGAATTGCAAGTAACTCAATTATCATATGATTAAGAGGAATATTTCTCAAATCGTTTGTACCAGCATGAATAACCAAAACCCTATAATTTGGTTTGAAATAACACAATTTAGATAAAAGATGATGAATATCAAGTAATTTCAATCCTGCTAATACTAAAATTGTCAAAATTATCAGTTTTATTTAGATATTTAATTACTGGTTTTAACATAGAATCACTTAACACTAATGTGCCCTTAATGTTACCTAGGTTTAGTAGGCCATCACCTGCTATTACAACTTTTTGATTGCCACCAGCTGAACTTTTGTACTTCTACTTTGTTAATTTCATCCTGTATCTGCATCTCAGTAACTTGATTTGACTCAGTGGATTCAGTGGAAATAATAATTCTATTAATCAGACTCACTGCTGAATATTGTGCATCAGTTATTACATCAGAATTTATAAAAGAATCAATAATAACACAGTCCTTATTCAGTCTAACTCCAGACTCATGTCTTGCAATAGTCTGACAATTGACAGACTGGTCACACTCCTTACAGTCAACTTTCTTCCTCACAGTAAGTTTGTCCAGATGTATATTTTGATCACTAGTTAAATGAACTATTTCAGTCAAAGACCCTTCAGAAATTTTGGGCATCACATTGTCTCAAACTATTTTTATTTACAATAATCACTTCTGGATAAAGATTAACTGAGCCTTGATTCATATCAGATTAGGTAATAGCAATCTTAGGACTAACAAAGATATTATCTCCTACACTGGTCATACAAGTAATACTAAGTTACTATAATTTACTACAGAATTTTTTGATTTATTATTATTATACCTCTGTATGGAGAATTCCTTTTTACATTTCCTGCTAATGTTATTTATCAGAAACTCATCCCTATCTCATTCACTGATTAGGTTCTCCACAGGAAAACTGGGTAATTACAGACCAAAAGAGTCTGGCAAAGCAATCTGAAAGTTATGCAAGTCATTTAACCAATCACACATATAATCAGAAATAGACTTAAAAGCTTTTCCCAAATGACAGGGACATGCTACAGGATAACCAATACATTTACAGCTAACCAGAGATGATAATTCATGTAAGCAGGTGCAATTAGAACACATATTACTAAGTGGAGTTTTTGAATAAACCCCACGACAGACACATTCATTTAAAAACTTAAATTTGATCAGGTCTTCCAAGACATATAGATTTAAAGGATCTGAATAGGTCAGTATGCAAATTATAAAAAATAACTCTGAACTAACTATAAATAAACAAAGAATTAACTAATAGTGACTGTGTAATACTTAGAGTTAGACTAGAAATGCATTCCATAGGTCATTATAGTATTTAAATCAAAATTTTCAATGTTTGAGAAGGAACCAGATCCCACTCACACTTAACCATTCAATCACTAATGCATGCAAAAGCATGCTTTATGCATCTTTGTGTCTCAGTGATGACACAATTCTTGCTCTATAGTATCTGCTTGTGAAGAGTTCCATTTTAAACAATCAGAGGGAAATTAGGTACACACCCCAGCCCTAAATCTTGTCAGGAGACCACACAGAAATAAAATAAACATAAAAGTGTGTTCCCAGCATCTTTAAAAAGATGAGGGAGACCACACAAGCAAACAAAACAATAAAAATAAAGTTAAATCAGTCAGGAAAGCTAGTGAAAGACTAGAAGCTCTACTCATGTCCGTTCATGGAGAGTTCCCTTTTAAACAATAAGAGGGAAATTAGGTAGACACCCAAGCCTTTAATTCTTGATAAGTCTTTTTAAACCTTGCTTTCTTACAGTGAACGTTTTGCTTGGTTGTCACTTACAGTTAATTACCATCCACAGTAGGAAATTTACATATTTAACAGGTTCAGCTTAGACTGCTGTATCCTTGTGTTATAGACTTGTTGATGCTTTCTATGTGAAAATCAAAGATTATTCAGTTTTTAATGAACCTATAGGGGGTTATGTAGTACTAACCTCATAGCAAATTTAGAGAATCCATCTGTATGTTTGGTTTCCATTATGAAAGGTCAATTTACAACCCAATAAAGAACCAAGTTGCCTGAACAGAAATGGCAAAAAAAAAAAATGCAACACAAAGAAAAAATTAACTTTAAGCACGTTTTGCAGCTGTGAATTCCCTTTCTTGCCCTCAATATGGTGTGCAAACCTCCCACACCACTAAACGTATACCAACTCCATAGTCATACAAGCAGGAAGAATGGGAAAGTCTCCCAAAATGAAGGAATCACTACCAGTGCATGCATGCAAATTGCACCTGCAGTGATCCCCTATATGTGTTTTGTATTTCAGTGTCTTAAAGCTCGGGGACTTGAAGCTTTGGGAAACTGGAAGAATAGATATGTCCTGTGGCTGGTTAAAAATGATTGTACAGTTACTGCCACTGTATGTTATTTGATAATCTCCTTATATTGATTTCTGATAAATCATTTTTATCCACGCCACTTTGTTGCTGATTAATATAATTAGTAAATAGACTACTGTTATTGGAAGATCACATCATACATTTCTTTATATACTTACTAATTAGCCATCTTGAAAAAATCACCTGTATTAACTTTAGAAAATTTGTTGGTGTTCTTTACTATTTGTTTCTTAATATGACTGCTGATTAGCCTCATTCTGACAAAAATGTTTTATGTGACCTTGACTTTGTATTTGTACAGTGCAGTTGGTGTGATGGTTAAGGTCTTTACTTCAGAGATTTAAAACAAGGATTGATTCTGACCCCTAGTTATTGGCAAGGCTGGTAATAGTCTGCAGGCTGATAGCTTAGTATCTGCTTATGAACCTATGTAACTATTTTTCTAAATTCATGGCAACATGAGATTTTCTTTTTGGCTACTAAGTCATTTTATTTGCCTTAACCTCAAGTCATGGTAGTTTTGCAGTTGTTGACCGTGGAAATATACTGCACACATGGGTTGACCTGGGTCCTAATTTGTTATGTCATTACTGGTGTACTTTTTATACATACTAGAACACTGACTACATGAAGCCTGAGATAAAATGGATTAATAGTAGACAACAATTGAAAGCACCAAATTCAGTGTAGAGCATCAAAAAGCATCCAAAAGGCTGTTAAATAGAGTATATAAACTTTTTATTAAATGTAATTAGTATACACCCAGTCTGGGTGTATACTAATTGCATTTAATAAAAAATTTGTATACTTTAAACAGCCTTTTGGATGCTTTTTGATGCTCTACACTGAATTTGGTGCTGGCAATTTTTGTCTACTGGTATTATTTCCTGCCTTGCATCTGGGTCTTACTTGCAGAGAATTTCTTCTTGGCCTCGATAAAATGGATTATGCCATAGACTTGCTTTCTGATGGTTTAAAAAACATGTCAGCAGAGAAGGGAAACAAATGTATGTGTTTCAGTTCCAGTACATAGCACATTCTGTATACCAGGAAACGGATTAAAAAGCTATGACTTTTAGAAAGTCATTCTACACATTTGACTTACCACACTAGATCTATTCTATCTATAACTGGTGAAATAAAAATAAAAAATGCCACCAAACCCATACAGAACGGTAACACTAGACAAACTTTATTGCAGAAAATCACCCTGTGGCTCCCAGGGCTTCATCAGAGTAACTGTTAAAATTCAATTGCAAGCTTAAATAAACTTCTTAACACAGTCACATGATCAATAAACTAGGGAAATGAATGAATACTTATTTAAAAAGACAGTACATAAGCATGAGCAAAGTGCTATGTTCAATAGAAATCACATTTAAATATACATTAATGCATCTTAATTCACTTATAGCAAATTGTTATAAAGTGCAAGTGCTAATAAAACAAATATGGTATGTTAACTTAGTTAAAAATAACAAATTTAAAATCATTGGATAAAAATATTAGATAAAAATGTTTAATAAAAATACATACTGGTTACACTACATAATACCTACATTGTGCTGTATGTATTTAGGGAACCAAGGAACCTGAATAAACAGACCTTGAATATAATATTTTCAAATCTCCAGTGCCCTTAATTTCAAAACTGGAGCTAATGAGATGTTATAATTTATGCCAGGATAAACAGTGGCATTAGTTCTTAGTTGCCACTCAAACTCTAGTTTCTCAAGATATAGGTTCGAGTCTTCACCCCTACCATAATCAAACACTCTGTCGATGACAAAGAACAAACATTTTTTGAAATTATTACAGTTCTTGGAATGCATATATAATGCATTCTCTTTTTTCTCTTTCTTGATGTCTCTACTAT
This sequence comes from Protopterus annectens, assembly GCF_019279795.1. NCBI lineage: Eukaryota > Metazoa > Chordata > Ceratodontiformes > Protopteridae > Protopterus > Protopterus annectens. The sequence goes on along the minus strand of NC_056732.1, from coordinate 791,461,573 downwards.
CTTCTAATATATTTTCCATAAGTTTCCTAGTGGTTTTACCCACATAGAAAACAGGACAGGACATACATGTAGCTAAGTAGATCACCATCTTGGTGTTGCAGTTGCATTTACCAGGACATAAAAGGGTATAATAATAATCATCAATTGTTACATATGGACCTGTATTAATAAATTTACAGGCTTTACACGCATTACACTTTGTTGGAGTCTAAACCTCTTGTTTTTGTTTGTTGCTTCTCTAATAAGTTTTTAATGTTAAGACCCCTGTTATAGGTAATTCTAGGAAACAATCCTAGGATGTTCATAGTGTCTTGATCAAAAATTGTCTTCCAAGTATTATAAACTATAGATGCAATTGTCAAGGCATCCTTGTTGTATCGGAGAACTAACATACTATCAGTTGACAAAACTTTTGTTGTTGTTGTTGTTGTTGTTATTAACACCTGATTCTGTGTTTAATATTGGAATAAATCTGTTGTTCCTGTTCTGCATAACATAATTTCTAGTTTTAATCAACATTTTAAATGGGTATCCTCTGTCTGTAAACATGCAAGTTAATGTATATATCTCAATCTTAAAATCAGTGTCATTGCTTGTTAATCTTGAAATTCGTACCATTTGTCCTTTCACTATGCTTTTCTTTTGATGCATAGGATGTCAACTGTTGTAGTGGAGAAAGGAATTACAATATGTTTACTTCCTAAAAATCATTGATTGTAGTTTCTTGTTAGTCCTGTCCCATACCAATCTTATATCAAGGTAATCTATACTCTCTACAGCTACCTTGTATGCAAACCTTAAAAATGAAGTAGTAGAGTTAAGATAAGGGATAAAAGATGCTAGTTCTTCCTGGGTACTTTTCCAAAAATTCAATATGTAATCCAAAAATCTTAGCCATGTTATAATTTTACTATAATAAATTGATGGAAACACATATTCCCATTCCCATTGGGCTAGCACCAAATTGGCATAAATAGGTGCACATTTGGCCCCCATGGCTACCCCTGATATTTGAGGAAAACGTTCTCCCTCAAAACCTACAAAATTGTTATTCAACACCAAGTCCATTAATTCCACTAATAATTGTCTTTTAACATTGTCTAAATCGTTCTCCACCTTTAAGGTTTCCTGACATAATTTCAAACCTTCATTGTGTGGGATATCTATAAATAAGTTCATTACATCAATAGTGACAAATAAAAAATTATCTGGAATTACAGTATCCCTCAAAATCTGTAGACAATGCCATGAATCTTTTAGAACATGCACATAGTTGCTTAATAATGGTTTGCACCAGAAATGAATGTATGCAGCCATGGGTTCTGTTTTGGAGCCTGTTGCTGCCACAATAGGTCTACATGGTGGGTCTTGTAATTGTTTGTGGATTTTCAGAATCCCAAAGATATAAGGTGTCATAGGGGACTCAACAACCAAATATTTATATTCAATTGAATCCAATACTCCTTGAGTTAAAAAAATCATCATGACATTATTTCAGGAAACCTTAATGTTGGAGAACGATTTAGACAATGTTAAAAGACAATTATTAGTGGAATTAATGGACTTGGTGTGGAACAACAATTTTGTAGGTTTTGAGGGAGAATGTTTTCATCAAATATCAGGGGTAGCCATGGGGGCCAGATGTGCACCTATTTATGCCAATTTGGTGCTAGCCCAATGGGAACGGGAATGTGTGTTTCCATCAGTTTATTATAGCAAAATTATAAGATGGCTAAGATTTTTGGATGACATATTGATTTTTTGGAAAGGTACCCAGGAAGAACTAGCATATTTTATCACTTATCTTAACTCTACTATTTCATTTTTAAGGTTTACATACAAGGTAGCTGTACGGAGTATAGATTACCTTGACATAAGATTGGTATGGGACAGGACTAACAAGAAACTACAATCAATGATTTTTAGGAAGGAAACATATTGTAATTCCTTTCTCCACTACAACAGTTTCCATCTTATGCATCAAAAGAAAAGCATAGTTAAAGGACAAATGGTACAAATTTCAAGATTAACAAGCAATGACACTGATTTTAAGAATGAGATATATACATTAATTTGCATGTTTACAGACAGAGTATACCCATTTAAAATGTTGATTAAAACTAGAAATTATGTTATGCAGAACAGGAACAGATTTATTCCAATATTAAACACAGAATCAGGTGTTAATAACAACAACAACAAACAAGTTCTGTCAACTGATAGTATGTTAGTTCTCCCATACAAGGATGCCTTGACAATTGCATCCATAGTTTATAATACTTGGAAGACAATTTTTGATAAGGCACTATGAACATCCTAGTATTGTTTCCTAGAATTACCTATAGTAGGGGTCTTAACATTAAAAACTTATTAGAGAAGCAACACATAAAAACATTTATGGCCTGTAAATTTATTAATACAGGTCCATATGTTACAATTGATGGTTATTATTGTACCCTTCCATGTCCTGGTAAATGCAACTGCAACACCAAGATGGTGATCTACTTAGCTACCTGTATGTCCTGTCCTGTTTTCTATGTGGGTAAAACCACTAGGAAACTTAAGGAAAGGATATTAGAACATAGTAAAGACATCAAGAAAGAGAAAAAGAGAATGCATTATATATGCATTCTAAGAACTGTAATAATTAAAAAAAATTGTGTTCTTTGTCATCGACAGAGTGTTTGATTATGGTAGAGGTGGAGACTTGAACGTATATCTTGAGGAACTAGAGTTTGAGTGGCAACTAAGAACTATTGCCATTGTTTATCCTGGCATAAATGACAACATCTCATTAGCTGCGGTGTTGAAATTAACGGCACTGGAGTTTTGAAAATATTATATTCAAGGTCTGTTTATTCTGGTTCCTTGGTTCCCTAAATACATTCAGCACAATGTAGGCATATGTAGTGTAATCAGTGTGTATTTTTATTTAACATTTTTATCTAATATTTTAATCCAATAATTTTAAATTAGTTAATTTTAACTAAGTTAAAATAACATATTTATTTTATTAGCACTAGCACTTTATAACAATTTGTTATAAGTGAACTAATAAACATTCATGCATATTTAAATGCAATTTCTATTGAACACAGCACTTTGCTCATGCTAATGTACTGTCTTTTTAAATAAGTATTCATACATTTCTCTATTGCATTGGTCATGTGACTGTGTTAAGAAGTTTATTTAAGCTTGCAATTGAATTTTAACAGTTACTCTGATGAAGCCCTGGGAGCCACAGGGTGAAAGCACTTAGTCTTTTTCTGCAATAAAGTTTGTCAAGTGTTACCGTTCGGTATGAGTTTGGTGGCATTTTTTATTTTTATTTCACCAGTTTTGAGTTTCCACTCTTTTGGGTGGTTGTTTCTGTTATTTTTCATAGTTATCTATTCTATCTATACCCTGACCCCATGTGCAAAATGGGAAAAAGGGGTTGAGGATGGATGGAGTGATGGGTATGTGTGTGCAGCAGGGATGTGGGCATACAGAAGACCGCATGTCAATTCCCTACAAAAAATGCTTCATTGATGTGAATTTTAAGATTTTCTGTTTACTGTTTGAATTACAGGTTATTTTTCAAACTATTAGGATTTGTAAAATTGGGTGTTTTATTTTTAATGGGGGTAATAAATTACGGCCAATTTCAGATTTGTGCATGTGCATACAGGTAAGTTAAACAACAAAGTTCCTTCCTACATGCAAAGGAAGTGACCAAGCTGTTTATGCAAAATGTTGTCATTGCATTCAGTGCAGTATTCCTTTAACTGCAGTTAGGTATTTTATTAGATATTGTTCTATTATCCAGTATAAAGAACAGATATATGTTTGTTTGAATGTTTTGTCAGTTTTCCTGTTATAAAGTGACATTTTCAGAACCACGCTGCATGCAAGTTTGTAGGAATAATCATACGCCTGCCAGACACAGCTGTTTCATATTTAATTTCTTTGACTTGTAGGCCTTAAATGTGACATTCCAAGAAATGGTTTTGCTAAAATATATAAGAGAAAACAACTGCAGTTAAAATTAGATGGAAAAAATCAAAAGTTTTTTTTTATTTTAATCTTGCTCCAATGCAACTTTCCTAAAGAAGATGCACAAAATGTAATATTCCAAACCAAAGGAAGCATAACCTAATCTGAAGAACTAACATGGTATTTTGGATTTAGCTGCTGGACTTCCTTTTGTGAATGGCTGGCTACTGATACTAGTTCCGTTCTCTGTGGTTACACTGTTACGCTTTCTATAGCTGATATATTCTTCAACCTGAGGTGAACTCATACCTCTCAACTTCTATGCAGAAGAATTCTGGACAAAGCCAAAAATAATTGGGTGGGAGAGCCAAAATCAGGGACAGTTTTTAAAGATTATTCTATTCTATAAAGTTAACAAAACAACAGGTTTTGAATCAGTGCCTTTGTAAACAAGCTGTGTGAAGTGCAAATGACTAGCTTTACTGATTGACAGTAATTCTCAATGATTTACCCTAAGGTCAAACATTCTAAGAGGAACAGGGCAAAAATATGAGGCAAAAACCATGACAGTTGAGATGCATGTGTGAAATGTGTACATGTGTTACATCTTGCTTGCACTCCTCTAAGAAAGATTTGTTTCCAAAAACATACTGAATCATCCACATTCAATAACGCCTAAATGGCCCATTTACACCATTGCATGTCACTGTGCAACGCGCACATGATAGTGCATTGTTTTGAATTCAATAAGCAGTGCACAGCGTCTCACAAACAAGGTAAACATCGTGGCATGCTAATTACAGCATAAGCAGCTGAAGTGTGTGCTAATCAACCAATCCAAGATGGATGTGCTGTTCGACAACCTATAAAGCAACCGTGCAGAGTCAGTGCTGGTTTTCCCTGCAAATTCCAAAACCTACTGGAATACAGCAATAAAACTAGGCTACACAGAAAGAATGTTAGGGCTGCTGTTGCTTTAATTCATGTCTATGTACAACAGGCTGAATTCTATGTTGCTGCTGCTAATAAACCAAGGCCAAGAAGGAGAAAAGTTTTCAGACCTTATTTAACTTATCATAACCTACATGATGTGGAAAGATACATGGTGGATAGAGACACACTACAGGAACTCTGCAACCTCTGTTTTCCTCAACTTAGAGCCAAGGCAAACTGAAAGGAACCCAGCTCAGTGGAAATAAAGGTATATGTAGCACTTAGAATCTTACCACAGTTACCTTTCAGAGACCAATGGGGGACATGCTGAGTGTGTCACAGGCATCAGCATCCAGGATCCTCCATCGATTCCTGACTGCTTTGCTCCACCATGCCAGTGACAACATATATTTTCCTCGTACTCCTGAGGATAGGGCCAGACATATGCAGGAGTTCTATCATGTAGCAGACTACCTTGAAGTACTGGGTGCCATATATTACACAGATGTAGAAATTTAGGCAACATCCAGGGAATAGGGTGGGCTCTATATCAAGAGCTTCCACTCTATTAACTGCCAAGTCATATGTAATGCCAAGGGAATCACCTTGAATATGTGTGTGGCAACCCTGGCAGTTGCCACGACTGACATTTTTTGCATACCTCCGAACTGCATCAGATGTTCACTGGGGAGGGGATATCCCATGGGGTTATTTACTGGGGGATGCAGGTTATGCACACCATGGCTGATGACACCCATCAGAAATGCACACACACCCACTGAAGAATGCCATAATGAGGCACATGCTCAAACCAGAAATATCATAGACCATGTGTTTGGGCTGCTAAACTTGCAGGTCCAGTGCCTAGATACATCTAGAGGGGGCTCTGCAGTACAGTGCACAGACATGTACTAAAAATTCACAGTATTTGCTATGCTACATAACATCATCCTGAGAAAACAGCTTCAGTAGGATCAGCAAGGGGATGGTGCGCACATCCCACCACCAATGCCATGGACACCACAGCCACATGCAAATGAGGAGTCAGAGGGAGAACCACTAGCTACTGTAGGTTTAGGCAGATGTAGGTGTGTTCAATATGCCCTCTCATTAGTTAAGAGACAATGCATAGCACACTCACTCGCCACCTAAAGGCCTAAAATCTTCCTCCTATGCACATGCATTTACTAGCATTGATATAGTCAACTCTCACAAACTTTACCTACCCATGTATTGGCTGTGTAGTGCTTGCATCAGACAGAGTCAGCCCTGAACTAAAACTATTGCATCTGCTGCAATTACAAGGTAAGTATTGAACCTGGAGTGTATTATGTAATGATATGAATGACTGGCATATCCTTGTATTTCATTACTTGGTACTGTAAGCAAGTAAAAGATGGGAGATTTGTACAGAAATTACCTTAACATGTGACAGCAGAGACTTATGTGACTTACATCTGTCCATTTTTAAGTAGTAGGCCTCAGGCATAAAAGAGTCACACAGTCATACCTCTCAAAAGTACTGATGATCACTGCATGCCCTCAGTTTAGCACCATATGTTTGTCCTGAAAAATCATTAAAGAAATAAGTTAGAAAGTATTGATGCACATTGCATTTTCAGACTTCACAACTCTCACAAGATCATTCACAATCAAGTATATGTGTTTTTGTGGTTCATTACTCCTTGAAGGCTATGGCTGAGACGTCAGAGGGAAAGAGCTTAATACATTAAAGCTTTTGGATTACTGACCGGTTGTAATTTATTATTCTTTGGTGCTTGGTAGCTGCTGTTGTTCGTTCTTCATTGTCAGTGGGCCACAACTTCATTTAGCATGTATTTTTTGTGATACTGTTGATGGTACGCAAATGTCTTTAGACAATTTTCTAGCCAATTCTACAGACCGTGTAGACCGTAGTCTACAACAAAGAAATGTGGCTGGTAATGGTCCTAAACTACATACAGCATGGGAGAGATGGGAAGAAGAAAGGAATAAACGTTGCTTCAACCTATTCAACAACATGGGTTAGAAGCTTCCTTCACTGAAGAAAGTAAGTCTCTGTTTGATTAACTAGAGAAGTGTATGTGGAAAGAGACTGCAACTTTCTTTAATTTATCTGGTTTACAGAAGTATATTGATTTGGATATCACACCCTGTGGATTGAGAATTTATAAAGACCATACCCTTCCGTTCAATTTGGAAAAAGAAACTGACATTGCATTTCATAAACGATGGGTGGCAGCTGCACATAAGTGTGCATCCGAATGGGTGAACATTCTCATCAAATGGGATAGGGTTAGACAAAAGGAACTGAGAGCCGAGATTAAAATGGTATGTGAAAACTTATCGTCTGGAGCCTCTGCTCATCTGCTTGATGACTTTTTGGTTGATATTAACATCAGACTGAGAGAAACAGAACTGGTTGAGAGAAAGAAAGGGAAACTACTCCAGGACCTTCATGACTACGAGAATTGCAAAGCTTTCATCTCCAGAGCCAACAGAAGGAGGACATGTAATCACGTAAGATTTCAAAAAGAAGGTGGGGATGTTCATCACTATAACTCATCCTTTTCAGCTTTGTAGGGACAGAACACCTCTTTTGAGGAGGACTTAGGTCATAATGTAGAATTTCCCGCCTTACCGGCAGCGCAGCATCTGGAACAACTTTGCCAGACTTTTTGTCATGACTCTACAAATTATAGAGGAGGAAAACAGGGAAGGAAATACCAACGTGAACCACAGGGACAAGCCCAGAGAGATCAACAGAGGGGCTACAAGAGAGGTAAATGTGGCTTTCTCTTTCCATTTACTTCCAGAGACTATGTGGCTAATTTGTCCGGACACTTGTTTTCTGATTTAGAATATGCAGCCTTGAACCGCGGACTGAAGTTCATACCAACTGTGTTACTGCGTATGCATGACACATTAAATGTGATGTCTTTAAATTTAGCAGAAAACTTCATTTGAAAAGCTATTTTCACATTATTAAAGATGACACTATAACGTCTTTGTCTGAAGATAGTCTTGATACTTAGTTTGAAAGTTTTTATACTTGTAATTCGGATGTTGCATGTAATGCATATTGTAGATTGGATACTGACTATGTTACATATAAAAGCTGCTTTATGCCATCTGTTTTGAATGAGGATGTTGTGCATTTTTCAAATTTACTGAATTTTGCCATCGAAGGTTCATACGAGTTTATAAAAAATAAATCTGGAATTAAGTATAATTTATCTCTGGGTGAGTGGAAAGCTCTCCAGACTCTTAGTACGATGCAGGACATCATACTTAAACCCTCAGATAAAGGGAATAAACTTATTGAAATGCACTATTTGCAGTATCTGGCTATGTGTAAGGAACATTTGAGTGACAGCAGTGTTTATGAAAAAACTGATATATCTGCTTATAACAATGCTATTTTTAATTATGTTAAATTACTTAAAGGACACCGATTGGGATATTTTACTGAAATGGATATTAATAAGAAGTTTAATGTTGAAGGTTGGAGGATGGCCCTATTTTACTGTCTTCCTAAAATACATAAATGTCTTTCACAACCTTCGGGGAGACCTATAATCTCGGGTTGTGAATATTTTTTGAATAAAATAGGGCTCTTTTTACATAGTTACTTGTTACCTATAGTGAAGACTTTACCATCATATATTCGTGATATATTTGATTTTTAGATAAAATAAAGAATGTTGAATGGAATAATCAAATGTATTGGATTACACTAGATGTGAAGAGCCTTTATACGAACATTCGGCATGAATTTGGGATTGAGGCTCTTAAATTCTTTTAAGGCAGTAGTCCATCTACTGAATATATAGTAGAACTTATATATTTTTGTCTAACTCATACGTTTTTTGAGTTTAATAATAATTTATACAGACACAAAAAGGAGACAGCCATGGGGGCAGCTTTGCCCCCATGTATGCCAATTTGAGTATGGGCCTCTTTGAGACTGAACATTTGTATAGAAATTATTTTTTCCGTAAGTATGTTATTAGATATTATAGGTTTATCGATGACCTAATATTCTTGGTACAAGTGGGTCAAGATTTAGTTGAAAATTTTGTTTCTGAGTTACATAATAGTAGATTCCATTTAGAATTTGATGGCCTTAATATAGGGACCCAAATATATTTCCTGGATGGCACATTGAGTATTGTGGAAGGAAAAAATTTATATACATCAGTTAATAGGAAATTTGAAGAAGGAACACAGTTTGTACATGGACAGAGTTGTCACCCCCCCATACCTTAGAGGCATTGCCCTTTGGTGAAGTCCTTAGGATTTCTAGCTTATGTAATAATGATTATGATTTTAAACGAGAACTGAGTAAAACTATTGAGATGTTTGGGCGAAGAGGGTATAGTAATGAGATGATTGATAAAATCTGTAAAAAAATTCTTTGGAAGTAATAATAAAAAGGGAAGTAGTGATGTAAATAAGTTACCCATTACTTAATAATAAAAGGGGAAATAGTGATGTAAATAAGTTACCCATTACTTCCTTAAATAATAGGACTAAAGAACAGCTTGATACCATCTACTTTGTAACTACATACAGCTGTCTGAGTACTGAGATGATACAGCAGGTGAGGTATTATTGAGTTTGATACCATCTACTTTGTAACTACATACAGCTGTCAGAGTACCGACATGATACAGCAGGTGAGGTATTACTGGATTTGATACCATCTACTTTGTAACTACCTACAGCTGTTTTGAGTACCGAGATGATACAGCAGGTGAGGTATTATTGGGTTTGATACCATCTACTTTGTAACTACATACAGCTGTCTGAGTACTGAGATGATACAGCAGGTGAGGTATTATTGAGTCTGATACCATCTACTTTGTAACTACATACAGCTGTCTGAGTACTGAGATGATACAGCAGGTGAGATATTATTGGGTTTGATACCATCTACTTTGTAACTACCTACAGCTGTTTTGAGTACCGAGATGATACAGCAGGTGAGGTATTATTGGGTTTGATACCATCTACTTTGTAACTACATACAGCTGTCTAAGTACCGAGATGATACAGCAGGTGAGGTATTATTGGGTTTGATACCATCTACTTTGTAACTACATACAGCTGTCTGAGTACCAAGATGATACAACAGGTGAGGTATTATTGGGTTTGATACCATCTACTTTGTAACTACATACAGCTGTCTAAGTACAGAGATGATACAGCAGGTGAGGTATTATTGGGTTTGATACCATCTACTTTGTAACTACATACAGCTGTCTGAGTACCGAGATGATACAGCAGGTGAGGTATTAGTGGGTTTGATACCATCTGCTTTGTAACTACATACAGCTGTCTGAGTACCAAGATGATACAGCAGGTGAGGTATTATTGGGTCTGATACCATCTACTTTGTAACTACATACAGCTGTTTGTGTATTGAGATGATACAGCAGGTGAGGTATTATTGGGTTTGATACCATCTACTTTGTAACTACATACAGCTGTTTGAGTACTGAGATGATACAGCAGGTGAGGTATTATTGGGTTTGATACCATCTACTTTGTAACTACATACAGCTGTCTGAGTACTGAGATGATACAGCAGGTGAGGTATTATTGGGTTTGATACCATCTACTTTGTAACTACATACAGCTGTCTGAGTACCGAGATGATACAGCAGGTGAGGTATTATTGGGTTTGATACCATCTACTTTGTAACTACATACAGCTGTCTGAGTACTGAGATGATACAGCAGGTAAGGTATTACTGGGTTTGATACCATCTACTTTGTAACTACATACAGCTGTTTGAGTACTGAGATGATACAGCAGGTGAGGTATTATTGGGTTTGATACCATCTACTTTGTAACTACATACAGCTGTCTAATTACCGAGATGATACAGCAGGTGAGGTATTATTGGGTTTGATACCATCTACTTTGTAACTACATACAGCTGTCTGAGTACCGAGATGATACAACCGGTGAGGTGTTATTGGGTTTGATACCATCTACTTTGTAACTACATACAGCTGTCTGAGTACTGAGATGATACAGCAGGTGAGGTATTATTGGGTTTGATACCATCTACTTTGTAACTACATAGAGCTGTTTGAGTACCAAGATGATACAACAGGTGAGGTATTATTGGGAATGTTTTGTTCCCTCGGAAATGTGGCTGTATGGTTGAAAGAAAAACTGGGAATTACCTTTAGAAGAGGCAAAAATATTAAGAATTTCTTAGTAAGGTGCAAATGTACTATGCCTTCCATGTATTTAGAACATAGAGTAATATCAAGTGGGACATCAGCGTGGTAGGTGTAAGGCATGTAAGTTTGTGGTTAGGAGCTTTCCACAAATTAATAATATATTTTTTAACACATGGGATCATTTTACATGTAACTCTGAGGGAGTTATCTATGCCCTCAGATACCCCAGTAACCAATCTTATATTGGTGAGACAGAGGTCATTTAAAGTTAGACTGATGGAACATGCAAGGGATATCAGTAATAGGAAAAAAGAAAGTTCTGTTGCAATGCATTTTAAGAAATGTCATCAAGGCAGTAATGAGGGGTTAAAAGGAACGGCGCTAGAGAAAATCGGTGTATCTCAATTTGATGTAAATAATTTTAAAAAACAGTTACTATTTAAAGAATCTATTTATATTTTAAAGTTTGGTAATTTATACCCTCATGGGTTAAATGAGGAATTGAACTGGAGAGTATTAATTTAGTTTTTTTACTGTTTTATTGTATTGTTTAATTTTTTTAATTTTTTAAGTGGATAATTAATTAATTATTGCTTGCTGCTATTATATAAAGTATATGTGTTTTTGTGGTTCTTTACTCCTTGAAGGCTATGGCCAAGATGTCAGAGGGAAAGAGCTTAATACATTAAAGCTTTTGGATTACTGACCGATTGTAATTTATTATTCTTTGGTGCTTGGTAGCTGCTATCATTCACAATCAAGTTGGGAAATTTTCATGCTATCAACTGTCTAACTTTCTAAGGCCAATAAAAGTCAAAGGTACAATTACCAGTTCAGCACCACAAATGCAGATATACTAAGCACTAAGTCAGCTATGCACCCTCAGCATCAGACACAAAGCTTATGTATCGCTGAATCCAAAAGATACAAACCAGGGATATAGCACAGTTATCTTCAATTGCACAGGGTGTTGTGTGTGTGTTTGTATGTGGATGGGGTGGACAGGAAGCCTAAGCTGGCACAAAAGGTTGATGAGTGTGTGTGAGTAAGGAAGAGAAGCAGGTTAACATTTGGATAAGCCAACAAATGACCAGTGAGACAAAATGAGTTTTAAGCTGCATGGCTGAACCATGTAACTGTTGCATGTGTGTGTCTGTAGTGGTCCTCCAGGTGAAATTTGTGTGTGAATATTTGCTTGAACACAACCAAGCTCTGTGATAACTCCATGTCTTGGTATATCAGACATGTGTGAGCTATACATGTTAAAGGTGGCAGTTCATTGTTGTCATCCCCAAACACAAGAACTGGCTCAGCCAGGAGTTGCACTGGAATATCCATGCCCACAGTCAAATGGACTGCTGTTACCTGAATGTGACTGATATCTGCTGGATGAGCTTCCTTCACGAGGGCACTCAGGACCATGACCCTATGGCCTGCAACATCTCGGTGTTGACAGCTCACCCACTGATGGAGCAGTGGAAGTGCAGGCACTATGGGAGAGTGATTGGGCATGGCCATGTTGGCTAACAGTAGATGATACTGTAACAGCGACATTTGTGCTGTAACAGAGATCTGGTTCAAGGCAGCAGGAAGCACCCCTGCACTACCAGGCTATAACTCATTCCGCACCTTTCAACCCTAAAACTTGGACCAAAACCTCAAAGGTGGTGGTATTTCCATATTCATAAAGATGCACACACCTCCAGACTGGTAGCCCAGCATAATGCATTAGAGATATTTCAGGTGCAGCTAACATTAGTTAAGACAGCAATTCAGGTTGTATCCTCTTACACATCCCCAATCATGTCCCAAGACACTCACTCCACATTCCTAAGCACCATGGAGAATATTAGGGTCCAACCTAATGCACTTATACTGAGCAACTTCAACTACCCCTCCACTAACTGGGAGAACTACTCATGTACCAATACACTTGCCCAGCATTTCCTGGAATTCAGTAATTCCAATGCCCTGGACCAGCTTGATCTTACCCCCACTAGAGGTAGCAACATCCTTGATGTGGTCATTACTTAAATGGGTGACCATTGCTCTACAGCAATAGTCAACACCTCCCTGGTTAGATCCCACTACAAGCTAATCACCTTGGAAATCCACATACTTCCTTCCCTCCCTGCAAAACTAACCACCATGAAAAACTTCTCCAAACCTAACTATGGGCTCCTAAGAACAGAGGTGGCTAACTTCATGGCACCCATGCAAATGGAGAATAGTTGCATGACCACTGAATCATACACCAATGCACTGTATGAACACGTACACAAATGCATGGATCTTGTCATACGCAATAGAATCAAGACGCTCTTCTCCCAAAAAAGGAAGCCAATCTGGTGGTCCCCTGCCATAAACAATCTCTACAACAGAAGGAGGAAACTGATGCGGAATAAGATGAAGTCCCAAGACTGGAAAAACCTCCTTATCAACCTCAACAAAAAGTTGAGATCCCTCATCAAATCCTCTAAAACTAGCTATGAAAACAGAATTGCAGCAGTTAGTAAAGACAACCACAAGGCCTTCTATAGTTATGTACAGAACCTCCATGGCGATACCCAGATTTGCTCTGAGCTACTGCACAATGCTACTTCCTATACTGTGCCAACAGCTATTGCCAATATACCGTCCAACAGATTCAGTGCCAACGTTTCCCCTCTACCCCCAAAGGACCAATCACAATACCAGTAGATTGCCAGGCACCCAGTAATACTGCTGCATAGGTTAAAACAGCACTGTCCAAAGCCAAGAATACAGCTTCTGTGGGACCTTGCAATATCCCTGGTTGTGTTCTACATGAACTACAGAGTGAACTGGCACCTCACATGTGTGCCCTGTTCAATCAGAGCCTCAACTCAGGCTTTGTCCCTACCGAATTGCGCACTGCTATAGCCATCCCTCTCCACAAAGAAGGAACACTACAGACCCTGGGAACTATCACCTCATTAGCCTGACAAGTCTGATATGCAAAGCTATGAAATGCATCATCATGGACCTAATAAACAAGGATATAGGGAATCTCCAAACTCTGGATCCCACACAGTTTGGTTTTGTGAAGGGTAGATCATGCCTGGCCAACTTGGTCGACTTCTTTGAGTCAGTCACCAGACCTGTGGATGAAGGCAAGGTGGTTCATACAGCCTACCTTGATCTGGACAAGGCCTTTGATACCATTTCCCACTCAGTAATCATAGAAAAACTCACTAAGCTAGGCATCAATACCTATATCACTAGGTGGGTTGCAATCTGGCTCCCAGATAGAACCCACAGTGTGAAAGTAGCTGACTCCAAGTCAGACTGCCGACCAGTCACAAGTGGAGTCCCACAAGGATTGGTCCTGAGTCCTCTCCTGTTTGGTATCTACTTCTCAGAAGTCCAGTCCAACACGAAGGGACTCTGGCTGACAAAGTTTGCAGATGATTGCAAGTTGGGAGTCATTATTAACTCCCCTAGTGATGTTGACATCCTACAGAACGACCTCACTGAACCCAGCAACTGGTGTCAGAACCATGGTCTTAAGCTCAATGCCAAAAAAAAATTGTCATCATCCCCTTTGGGAAAAACACAGTTCCCATGAACTACCACATAGATGGTAGTCCACTGAACACTGAAGGAATTATAATAAATCTGGGAACACAGGTTGACAGCAACCTCTCTTTTGACCACCACACTGTCACTGTGGTCAGAAAGTCCTTCTATGTGGCACATCTCATTACTAAAGGTTTTGAATCCAGGAAGAAAGAGGTCATTGTCCCCCTCTACTCTTCTCTCATTAGCCCAGTCATAGAGTACAATACCCCATTTGGCATGTCCTCACTAGACACCTGCAACAACTGGAGAGGCCACAAAAGTACCTCACAAAGAGGATCCTAGGCCTTAAACACTTGTCCTATATGGACAGACTAAAAAAACTCCAACTATTCTCTGTTTCATATCACCTACTTAGAGGCAATCCCTGCTTGACTAATAAAGCCATTTCTGACTCACCTCTGTTAGAAATGCTACATCTAAAGAAATGCCAATCCCTCCACACCACATGCTCCAGAGACCTCAACCTCATTACCACAATCAACAGAACATTCTGGAGATAGAGGTTCATAACCCAGAGACTGCCCATGCTATGGAATAGACTTCCCATACATGTCAAACAGAGCACCTCACTGGCCCCCTTCTAGAGAAATCTTGATGAATAGATGGGAAATAGAAAATTAACCCGTGGATCACTCCACTGGCACTACTCAACAGAGGTACTGGAAACTAAGGTAGGGTGGCACGTTGACGGGGTAATCCTTGGGCTAGGCTTGTAAAGGCTCCAGGGTCATTAACCTATTACACACCTATGAACCTATGTGGCTGACCTGGGTCTACCTGTGAATATTGAAAGCTGAGATGATCGAAGACCACATGGTTGTGACTAAATAAATAACAGCAAAAAAAAAGATCAACAAAGATCTTCCCAGGGTAAGTAATCTGTTGGCTGAGAAGGCAAACTTTGCCCTTTTCCTAACTGTAGTGCTATCTTGGAGTTGGTATATTTAGTTGCAGGTGTGGGGCATGCATTCCCCCACCTGTGTGAGTTGAACCTGGTGCGGGTTAAGTTTTGTGAGCTTTTGAATAAGTGATTACTTACCCTGGGAAGACCTTTATTGATCCGGTCTTTCACTGTACTGGGCTTTTGTTCATTTTGACTCAGCAATGAGGTCTTCAATCTTCTGGGGTTTTGATGTTCTGAAGTAGACCCAGCTGACCTAAGACTATAATGATGCCATTCCCCTCCCAGCAGATGTTTCTTCACAGACACCACTCATTCCATCACAGACACCCCTCTTTCCAATGTGTCATTCATCCAATCCATTGATTCGGCAGTATCCATGCCCAAGTCAAATGTACTGCTGTTACCTGAATGTGACTGATGTCTGCTGAATGAGCTTCCTTCACAAGGACACCCAGGACCATGAACCCATGACCTGCAATGTCTGGATGTGGATAGCTCACTCACTGATAGAGCAATGGAAGTACTGGCACTATGGGAGAGTGATTCGGCATGGCCATGTTGGTTAACAGCAGATGATGTGGCTGACCTACCTAAGGTTTTGCTGTTCTCTTGCCCTTATGAGGAACTTTTCCTTTCCCTTTTTCTAAAGGAAAATACAAATTATGTTCAGCAGTATTATGTTGCCTTACTGGGCTTCTTAAAAAGGGAAATTCTTCTACTACAAAATTATTCCCTTCAGTATTACGGACAGGGTAACTGTTATCCTGATGGCCCCTAGTTTGCTTTCTTGTAAAAGCAACTCCTTGTCCTGTTGATAATAAGAGTACCTTGAAAAATATTTTTTTAGTCCTTTTCTCCCTTTAAATTTAAGGGGATAGGCAACCATATTAGCATACTGCTTCAACTCTCTTACTCACTTTTTTGCTTACACTTAACAATTTCATCACAATTCTAGTCAATTAAAAAACTATCATAAACAGTCTTACAATAATCAAATAATGAATCATTTGTAAATGCAAGAAAATGCAATGTAAGGTGAAACAATGAAGCCACAGAGGGAGATTCAAACCAACAAGTTTATTCAGTTATAACATTAACGTCAACAAAATTCATTGTCACAATTCGTTTTCATTTAAAGTTACTTCGTCAGATGTGGGCATGCAATACATTCTTATCCAAATCATTTGTAATAATCTTGGTTAAATTATCAGCTTCATACAGCAAAATATTAGTTTTTCTTTTGTTGTACTTAATACTCAATTGCATTAATTCAATACTATGTTTATCAAGTAAATCAGTAAATTCTTTAATCATTTTATCATGATACTCTAACCAATTTAGGAATTAGAAAGTCCACAAACCCTGTCCTTTTTTTTAATAGATTCCTCAAGATACACATTGTCTGACTTGAGGTTCCTTAATTTAAACAAAATTTTCTCCAAAGAGAATAGGCCATCTCTTACAGGACTCATATTCGTGTTCTTACTGTTTGAGTTATTTTTAACTTTCAACATATTATGGAAAATATCATGGTCCAAATGGGAGTCTGGCCAATGGTTAAAGTCTTCACGATTATTAAATATGTGCCCTCTTACACCATCAAATTACTTTAAGAAGATCTACCTTTAATAAATTCATATTGATTCAAATCCCTGATATCCATTGTGATGATATGAGGTAGTGCCATCCGTGCCAGGTAAGGTTGGGCAGAGCATGTGTGACATATGCCAGCATAGCTAGCTGGAGTTTTGTAAAGAATTGTATGTCATTTGACTATCACATCGATTTGTACAAATGCTTATGTTAAAAATGCATTTGTAAAGCTGCTTGTGTTAAAAATGCATCAGCAGTGTGCCCTGCTGAGCAGAAAATAGATATACATGTATGTCAAGCAGTATTATTATAACTGATTAAATATATATGTTTTAACAGAAAATTCTGGAAGGAAAGAGGTTAATCTCAGTCCAGCTAATTTAAAAAAAAAAGTTTAAAAATTAATTGGGTTGGTTTAGGCCACAAAGATTTTATCTTACAGATCTGATTGCAGCCAGAGACAAAAATGTCTGGGAAAACTAGTACTATGAATCTTACAGTATTATCCTTAAGGGTGAACTAATTGCTACAGTGGAAGGGGGAAAGTTTTTGAAATTAGTTTATAGCTTTCAGATGATGTAATCTGCTGTTGCCTAGCAAAGCTCTGGGTGTATATTGTACCAGAACCAGTTGACCAGATGTGATGTCATTCTATAACCAGCACTGAAATTGTTTTTTAGATATTAGTTTGAGATATGACAGAACTCTTGCAGCAGCACTTTGTTCTTTGGCATTTGACAGGAAGGATCTCCCACAGATATCTCACACAACCACACACCTTGTCTTGCCGTGCTGTAGTAAGCAACTTAGCATGCATCATCTTGCCTTACTGTAGTAAGTAACTTAACAAAGGAACAGTGATTCTTTAGTCAGTGAGGAAAATATAGTGAGATTAGTTAAGTATTGCTTTTTTTTCATCTGTGTGAATCTATCCAACTGTGTCATTTTTTTTTATATTTCCTGTGATTAAAACTGGTGTGTAATTCAGTATTCTCATGTTTTCTAATTTATTATTTATTATTAAATATGTATATACCTTTCATTGTGGCTGGTCTTTTAGAGTATACTTTAAAAATATTGAGAATACTAATTTTAGTGACAGTGTGGCCACTCCTGAAAGCCTTGCTGCTTTGGTCAAACTCTACCATTTGTATTACTATTAATTTTACTCAGTATAATTGGGAATCCTTGTAAGAGCCGTAAAGTAGCTCACTGATGGCAGCATAATTACCTTATAGTCTGGGCAAAGGGGGCACAGCTGGTAAATCTGTGCTAGCCTTTCCCAGGCGTGGTCCAAGACTGTGTGTTAGTTATTGAGGAGAAGATATCACAATTTGTCTGGGCTATCTGGTTGCAGAAAACACTACAATCTATATGTTTAAAGTGTTTTTAACCTTCTTTAATTGACCTTGAATAACTGACAATAGAGTAAAAGTGATAGCATTGTGATCAGATCCAACAAGAGAATAAATAACTTCTACTTGATAAATGGTATTAGGAAGATTAACTGCAACAGTATCTAATATATTTATCCCTCTAGTACTGGATATAACCAGTTGAGTTAAACCATAGAAAGCAAGAATATTAAGAAATTATCTTTTGTAAATTAGAGTTAGAAGATATTGAAAACTAAACAATAGTTAGATAATTAAAGTCTCCTGGGAGAATAATGTTTTTTTTTTCAAAACAGGTATCCAAATTGTTTAAGAAATTCCAGTGAAATTCACTACTGATATTCGGAGCTCTGTGACTCAAAATAACCACAAATGGTTTAATATAAGGTTTAACATATAGCTGAATAGAAATTGCTTCAAACTCAACCTATGAACTTAATAAACCTGATGGAATGGAATTATGGACCCATAGCATAGCACTTCCCCAATGAGGAGTTGGTCTTTGACATTCATTGTTGCCTAAATTTCTGACATTACAATAAAATACTTTATTCCATTATTGGACAAGATTCATGATGAAAGATATCTGTTGGTCTCATACCCTTTTCTAAAGAAATTTACGAGCACTTCATCAATTTTACTAACAACCTATGATGCCACAAAGACATTTAAATGCAGTAAATATCTTGAAACTAGTTTGTAGTCCTGTTCACAGTCTCCCCAATGGGTTATCAACTTGATGTTATAAACTAATGTCAGCTGATGCAACCATGTATTATAAATATGAGCCTTTATAAACTAGTAATTAGACTAAGTGGGAGGATGGAATAATTTTACTAAGTATACTAGTAATAATATGTCTATTAATATTTCAGAATTGCAAGTAACTCAGTTTTCATGTGATTAAGAGGAATATTTCTCAACTTGTTTGCACCAGCATGAAATACCAAACTCTATAATTTGGTTTGACATAACACAATTTAGATAAAAGATGATGAATATCAATTTCAATCCTGCTAATACTAAAATTGTCAAAATTATCAGTTTTATTTAGATGTTTAATTACTGGTTTTAACATAGAATCACTTAACACTAATGTGCCCTTAATATTACCTAAATTTAGTAGGCCATCACCTGCTATTACAACTTTTTGATTACCAGCAGGTGAACTTTTGTACTTCTACTTTGCTAATTTCATCCTGTGTCTGCATCTGAGTAACTTGATCTGACTCAGTGGATTCAGTGGAAATAATAATTCTATTAATCAGACTCACTGCTGAATATTGTGCATCAGTTATTACATCAGAATTTATCAAAGAATCGGTAATAACACAATCCTTAATCAGCCTAACTCCAGACTCATGTCTTGCAAAAGACTTGTCATACTCCTTACAGTTTTCCTAACAGTAAGTTTGGCCAAAAGTATATTTTGATCACTAGCTAAATGAACAATTTCAGTCAAAGACCCTTCAGAAATGTTGGGCATCACATTGTCTCAAACTATTTTTATTTACAATAATCACTTCTGAATAAACATTAACATAGCCTTGATTCATATCAGATTAGGTAATAGCAGTCTTAGGGCTAACAAAGGTATTATCTCCTACAATGGTCAGACAAGTAATACTGAGTTAGTATAATTTACTGCAGAATTTGTAGATTTCTTATTATTATACCTCTGTATGGAGGATGCCTTTTTACATTTCCTGCTAATGTTATTTGTCAGAAACTCATCCCTGTCGGATTCACTGCTTTAAGTTCTCCACAGGAGAACTGGGTAATTACAGACCAGAAGAGTTCTGCAAAGCCATCTGAAAGTTATGCAAGTCATTTGACCAATCACACATATAGTCAGAAATAGACTTAAAAGCTTTTTCCAAATGACAGGGATATACTACATGATAACCGATTCTTTTACAGCTAACCAGAGATGATAATTCATTTAAGCAGGTACAATTAGAACACATATTATTAAGTGGAGTTTTTGACTAAACCCCACGACAGACACATTCATTAAAAACTTAAATTTGATCAGGTCTTCCAAGACATATAGATTTAAAGGATCTGAATTAGTCAGTATGGAAATTATAAAAAATTACTCTGAACTAACTATAAATAAACAAAGAATTAACTAATAGTGATTGTGTAATACTTAGAGTTATACTAGAAATGCATTCCATAGGCCATTATAGCATTTAAACCAAAACATTCAACATCTGTGAAGGAACCAGATTCCACTCACACGTAACCATTCACTCACTAATGCATGCAAAAGCATGCTTTATGTATCTTTGCGTCTCCATGATGATACAACTCTTCCTCTACTCGTATCTACTTGTGAAGAGTTCCATTTTAAAGAATCGGAAGGAAATTAGTTACACATCCCAGCCCTTAATCCTGTCAGGAGACCACACAGAAATAAAATAAAAAGTGTGTTCCCAGCATCTTTAAAAAGATGAGGGAGACCACACAAGCACACAAAACAATAAAAATAAAGTTAAATCAGTCATTAAAGCTAGTGAATGACTGGAAGCTCTACTCATGTCCGTTCATGGAGAGTTCCCTTTTAAACAATCAGAGGGAAATTAGGTAGACACCCCAGCCCTTAATTCTTGATAAGTCTTTTTAAACCTTGCTTTCTTACAGTGAAGCTTTTGCTTGGTTGTCACTTACCATTAATTACCATCTGCAGTAGGAAATTTATATCTTTAGCAGGTTCAACTTAGACTGCTGTATCCTTGTGTTATAGACTTGTTAATGCTTTCTATATGAAAATCAGTGATTATTCAGTTTTTAATGTGCCTCTACAGGGTTACGTAGTACTAACCTCATGGCAAATTTAGAGAATCCATCTGTATGTTTGGTTTCCATTATGAAAGGTCAAGTTACAATCCACTAAAAAACCAAGTTGCCTGAACAGAAATGGCAAAAAAAAAAAAAAGAAAAAAAACAAATGCAACACAAAGAAAAATTTATCTGTAAGCACTTTTTGGAGCTGTGAATCCTCTTCCATGCACTCAATATTGCGTGCAAACATCCCACACCAATAAACGTATACCAACTCCATAGTCATACAAGCAGGAAAAATGTGAAAACCTCCCAAAAATGAAGGAATCTACCACTGCATGCATGCAAATTGCACCTGCAGTGATTCTCTATAGAAAACAAGTATTGATGTTTTGTATTTCAGTGTTTTAATGCTCAGGGACTTGAAGATCCACAAAACTGGAAGAGGAGATATGTCCTGTGGCTGGTTAAAAATGACTGTACAGTTACTGACACTGTATGTTATTTGATAATCTCCTTATATTGATTTCTGATAAATCATTTTTATCCACACCACTTTGTTGCTGATTTGTATAATTAGTAAATAGACTGTTATTATTAGAAGATCACATCATGCATTTCTTTATATACTAACTAATTAGCCATCTTGAAAAAAATCACCTGTATTAACTTTAGAAAATTTGCTGGTGCTCTTTACTATTTGTTTTTTAATATGACTACTGATTAGCCTCATTCTGACAAAAATGTTTTATATGACCTTGGCTTTGCATTTGCACAGTGGGCTTGGTGTAATGGTTAAGGTCTTTACTTCAGAAGATTGATTTTGACCCCTAGTTATTAGCTAGGTTTGTAATAGTCTGCAGGCTGTTAGTTCAGTATCTGCTTATGAACCTATGCAACTATTTTTCTAAATCCATGGCAACATGAAATTTTCTTTTTGGCTACTAAGTCATTTATTTTCCTTAACCTCAAGTCATGGTAGTTTTACAGGTGTTGACCGTGGAAATATACTGCATACATGGGTTGACCTGAACCATAATTTGTTATGTCATTATTGGTTCATTTTTTATACATACTAGAACACTGACTACATGAAGCCTGAGATAAAATGGATTATGCCATAGACTTGCTTTTTGATGGTTCAAAAGACATGTCAGCAGAGAAGGGAAACAATCATATGTGTTTCAGTCCCAGTACATAGCACATTCTGTATACCAGGAAACAGATTAAAAGCTCTGACTTTTAGAAAGTAATTGTGCACATTTGACTTACCACACTAGATGTATTCTGTCTATATCCTGATCCCATGTGCAAAATGGGAAAAAAGGGTTGAGGATGGATGGAGCGATGAGTATGCGTGTGCAGCAGGGATGTGGGCAAAAAATGCTTTATTGATGAGAATATTAGGATTTTCTGTTTACTGTTTGAATTACAGGTTATTTTTCAAACTATTAAGATTTATAAAACTGGGTGTTGCATTTTTAATAGGGGTAATAGATTAGGGCCAGTTTAAGATTTGTGCACATGCATACTGGCAAGTTAAAAAATAAAGTTCCTTCCTACATGCAGGGGAAGTGACCAAGCTGTTTATGCAACATGTCATTATTGCATTCAGTGCAGTATTCCTTTAACTGCAGTTAGGTATTTTATTAGATATTGTTCTGTTATCCAGTAAAAAAGATATATATATGTTTGTTTGGCATGTCATGTCAGTTTTCATATGTAAAAAAGTGGCATCAGACCAGACACGCTGCATTACCGCGGTGGGAATTACCATGCACCTGCCACACACACAGCTATTTCATATTTAACTTCTTTGACTTTGGAGCCCATGAATAAAGTTCCATTTCAAAATTTGCTTGCTAAAATAATAATAAGAGAAAAGAATTGCAGTTGAAGTAAGATGAAAGATCAATTTTTTTTTTTTTTTATTTTAATCACAATACAAAACACTAAAGAAAGAAGATGCACAAATGTAAAAATTCCAAACCAAAGGAAGCATAACCTAATCTAAAGAACTAACATGAGTTTTTAGTTCAGCTGCTTGGCCTTGGACTTTTGTGAATGACTTGAGTTGTGATCTTGATACCGTTCTCTCGTGCCTTACACTACTTATAAGCTTCTATAACCTGAGATATCAGGTGAACTCATACCTCAACTGCTCAATTCTGGAAATGCCAAAAAAAGGGAATAAAAGGAAAAATCAAAAAAAGGGGAAAAATTTAAATATTACTCTAATTGTCTTTATAAAGTTTACATTTTTACAAAGTTTACAATTTGTTTTGTTTTGAATTTATGTTTTGTTTGGCTAATCTTGCATTTTTGCAAAATTGATTTTGTTTGATTGACTTTCTAATAAGAAATATTTGGCAAAAATATTTCTATATTGACAGGAAAAAAATATGAAATAAAGCCATGATGATGATTTGATGACATGTGTGAAATATGTACTTACATATTTATACCTCTTTTGACAAAGATTTATCAATTTTTCAAAAAATTAAATCATCAGCCATGTTACATTCACAATGGGTCCATTTACACCATGTGCATGTCACTGTGTGTATGTCACCATGGTAGTGCATCATTTTGAATATTTAGTAATTAAAACAATGCAAACAAATTAAACACTGTGGCATGCTAATGCAGTAACACTAAAGGAATAAGTATGCTAATCCAAAATCCAAGACCAATTATAAACAACTGAACAAGATGGATACAGCAAAATGTGTTACTGCTGTCTTTCTTCAAGACCCAAAACCACACAAACTCCCTGCAAGTGCTAGAAGGAACTAGGCTCACCAGAAGAAATTGGGCTGAGATTCATGTGTTTAGTCACTAGGTTTCACATCAAGCTAATTACACTGCTGCTGTTGCTAATACATATTCCCAAGAAGGAGAATTTTCCGAATAGACCCCACTTAACTTATCATAACTGTGTGGAATGATGGAAATTATAGAGAGCACTACATGGTGTAGAGACCTACTACAAGAACTCTGCAAACTCTGCTGCAACTCAGAGCCAGGGCAACATGGGGGAGAGGAAAAGAAGGAAAGAAAGAAAATCTGCTGGGGATCTTGCCAGACAGGTAGCTTCTGGTACCAACAGAAGACATGCAGAGGTCACAGGCATCCTCATCCAGGATCATACATCAATTCCAGAATGCTATGCTAATTATATTCTCCCACCACATATGTGACTACTGTAGCCCTGAGGGCTATCTGGGTGTGCAGATCCTACCATGTCGTATACTACTTTAGTACACCAGCAATAACCCACGCCTGGGTGTGGGTAATGCTGGATTTACCCACGGTTGGCGTGGTTTGGTCCAGTGAAGGGCAAAGCCACCCACTAAACTATTGCAGCTGCTGCAGCTTGCCTAAACCAAAATTATCCTAGAATGCTTACTAGAATGGGTAGGTGTTGGCCTACTGGCTGTTTGATGGAATTTCAAGGGATGGCTGTATGTCAACCTCAGTGTCAGATACAACCTTTGCACCCCCTGATTGTGCCTCTGTTTGGCCACCATCATCATCATCAGAGTATACTGATACACTAACATCTGGTGGTAGAAGTCCCACACTTCCACTGTCAGGATCACCTGTGATAAAAAGCAAAAACACAGGAACAATTATTACCTAAACTACTATGATCTAATATATGCTTCCACTATTAGACAGTACAGCAATATACACAACAGTCCTGACATCTACATCACACACTGAAATATTTCTTTAAATTGTTCATCAGTACTGACATAATAAAAATTGGCTTACCATCTGCAGATGAGGTTATCCTCTGCAAGCCAGATGGTCCTGGAAGAAGTTAAGCAAAAGGTAAGAGCGACATCATTATAATTAACAGTAACATAGGGAGTAATACTTTTACCCCTTTATATATCCATTAACTATACTTTCAACAAGAACTGGACAACAACTCCAACTTAATCTAATCAATCAGAATGTGTTGTTAACTGTAGCTATTTTCAACCCTCCCCCCAAAAAAGTTCTTGTGACACAGAAGTAATGTATTGATTTCAATTGTTTTACTATGCAATAGTATTCAACAATTGAGCTACCAAAGTCTACCTGGAAGCTCCCCTGGGATATGTTTGCTGTCCTCAAAACTGTTGTACTGATGTCAAGGACATGCTTCTCCTGCCCTTTCCTGGGAGCTGTCTGAATCCCTGAGAGTGGAAATGAGCTCTTCATTTGGTGTTAATGGTGGCTCTATAGCATGTCCTCCTCCGATACCCATCTGATTATGGCCCACTGCAGCTGCTCTCCTCCGTGCAGATGTTATCATGTCAGTGGCCTTATGGCTCACATGCTCATTTGTCCTGCTGTGGCCACCCATGGCATACAATTGTCTACAATCTGCCACAAAATCTGCATTCTGAGTGCCTTATCTCCTCATCCCCATTCAAGCAAGAAAGCACCATGTTGCTTAAAAGCATCAACAATCACTTGATTTTCAACATCACTTAATAGTGGTCTTCAAGGATTGAGATGCCTGGGTGGCATAGTCCTAGGTGTCCTAAAAGACAATAGAAGAATAATACACACATGTAGCACATAACTACAAAATAACTGTTCCCAGATAAAGCAGAAAAGGTAGCATCTCAGTATTACCCACTGGAGAAATATAAAACAGTCTAGAGATATGAAATATGAACAACAGGCTGAATGCAAAAAAGGAGAGTAACACTAGCAACATATCCTTGTTTTTGCCCCCCCCCAAAAGAACAGGCAAATGGCACATTTTGCTAACAAACCATCTTTGAAATGCTAAATGTGGTATCAGATGAATGGTCCCTGAAACATTTGTATATATTTATCACAGAACATTCCATTTTAAGGCATAGCCAATCACATTTATCTGTGAAATGGCTTGACAAACATGCTTATGATATCAGTACACTTCTAACTAATGCATACATATAAAAGTGTAAAAGCCTTTGCTTCAGATTTATCTTAATTACATTCCAGCATATGCAGTATGTAGCTGACAAAATGCAAGCATACCTTCGCAGGTTCAGTAATCCTCTGTGCAGATATATATCCCAAAGTTATAGCCTCTGTTCAGTTTTCTCCACATAAACAAGTCTCCTCAACTTCAGTTTGCCTAGCTACATGGTTACCTTTTTATATGGTGTAGATTTCGGACTGTTAGCATGGCAAATATGCAGATGAAGTGTGCACTGATTAGAATTGCTGAATCACAAATATTTGGCTCAATGTAAGGGATGTAAACATAATGCAAGCAGTTCCTTGGTGTTTGTTTTAATGGCATGCAACTGTGAATGATTACTGCTTCGGAGAAGGAGAACACTACAGCACTGCAGGCTGCCCTACATCCAGTAGGTGTGTCAGGTTGGAATTAGAAAGTATTAGATGTAAGGCTGGAAAAGTAACTAAGCAGCACACAATTCACAGGCTATGTTCATTGCCATCCAATCTCCCCTTCAATTGCTGGCAACTGCATATGATATTATTTCCATTTAATATCCTCACACATTTTAAGATAAATTATATAGAATGGCTTACAGACTGCATGTCTCAAATTACTGCTCACATAAATGAAGAATGACAAACAAACACAGACAGGTAAGACAGGGTGATATATTTGCAAGCAATAGTCATAACTGGTTGTGTGATCACTTACTGCATTACATCCAAAAATAATAAATGTACAAATAACAGTTGAGTGGTTTCATATTACTGTAGATGATGTTACAGTTGTTTGTGTGCAGAATTATTTCAGTTCTTTGCTGCAAAACTGTTTGTGTGGCAAAGAGGGATAAGGCACCCTTTCTATGTTCTGAATGTTCATTGGAGTGAGAGTTCAAATCCAGATGTGTATAGACATATCTCATGTGAACGTGAACTTTATGAACCTATAACCTCAGCACTGAAATAAATAGGACATGCTGGAGGGACAGATTCATAATCCAGAGGCTCCCTTCACTCTGGAATAAAATCCCAGTCCAGGTTAGGCAGAGTCCCTCATTGACTCTCTTCAAGAGGAAGCTTGATGAGTGGATGGGCGATCGTAGGTTTACCCCGGGTATCACTTCTGTGTCACTATTAGACAAAGGCACAGTATACTAACCTTGAAAAAGGGCATATCAAAATTAATTTAAAATGGGTGGCGAAAGCCAAACACACTCTGGCTAGGCTTATAAATGCCCTAGGGCAGATAGCCTAGTATGAACCTATGAACCTATGAACCAATATTTTGTAGGGTGCATGTCATAGACTGACTTTCCTCATTTCACCTACTTGTCCCTTTTTCTCTTTTTTCCCTTTTCTATCTTGTTGATGCATATTTATTTTTTGTGTACCAGTGTTTGCATGATATTGCTCTTACTGCAATCATGGAAATGGATTAAATGAATGTCAGGTTTGTCTGTGCTTATCTCATTTGCTTGAAGCTCAGCAATGTGCAAACTGGTCACCTGGACCACCGAAGAAGTAGACAGAATGCCTGCAGACAGGACCCAGGCAGCCAAAAATGGAAATGGGATACATTCCATTAATTCTACTGGGCACGGCACAAACCCAGTAAGCAGTGCTGTGTGGCAGATAACAAATGGACCTAAATTAGGGAATGCCATTTAACTAGTCCTGTGGTAGCAGGTATAAGTGTAGGGCTAGAGTATAGATGGTCCTGGTTTCTAGTACAGTGTGTGTGCAACCTGTTTGTTTTTACTGTTGTGACAGTGCAGTTTATAGCAATAAGCTGAAAGATAGACAATTGTCATTTCAACTTTCTTGTAGCAACAGGTGTACGTGTAGGACTGGCATATATATGTTCCTGGGTTCTAATACAGGATATCCCATACATTTTTACTGTTGTTACACTTATCATTATATTCACTCTCACTTATAACACCTTAGATAGTGGAGCTGAGATTAATTATATGTATTAGGAATGAGACATCATTATTGTGTTTTCAGATATATGACTGAGCATATACTATATTTCTGTAAATATAATTCTGCTATATGAACTTTTATGGGCTTCACATTTGGCTAAGACACATACACAACTGGCTCTATATCCAATAACCTTGTCAGGTCACAGGCATACATGTGTAATTGCTCATATGATTACTTGTATTTATGTATGATTCCTGACTATGTCTTTGCAGCACTTTTTCTGTGGCAAAGATGGAAAGTCAACACTGTAGAAACAAATGTTTTGTCCCTTATGCCTAGGTTTGAATCCCACAGTGCAAAAATTTATTTTATCAGTGTATAAAGGGAAAAACAAATGTGTCAGGTCATTACATTTATGCTCCCAGTGCATGTCTGCATACCTAACTCACCTAGCAGTTACCTCTCAATTTCCAATATATATTTTGAGGCTACATTAGTAGACACCTCCCAAACTAAGGCCAAGTGTCAGATTAATTTTCCAATTGCAATTATTTGATTCCTCACAGCTTTACACTGCTGCTCTTCACATTCCATCATGCAAACACATTGCTTGGGTGTGTGCACTCCCAGTAAATGTGATAACTGGAATTGGTGAGAAAGATTCAGTCTCTACTGCTCTAGGTCTGCTGGTAGACATGGCTGGTGTTATTGGGGAAGGTGCCAGGTTTAGGGCACAGAGCTGAGATGTATAGGAGTCCAAGATATTTACTGGACTCTTAGTAAAGCACCACAGCTAAAGGCTTCTGCAGGGGGATTATTCTGGCTCCCAATGCAAGTCTGAGGCATAGAGTAGTTTGGCCTAGGCTGTATCCAGTGCCACTGGTACCCTGCACACTGGAGAGCAATGTAGGCATAATTTTAATGACCTACAGAGGAGGAAATTGTTTATTATTAACCATTGGTTGGAGGAATTTAGGACTGCGGACATCTCACAGCTGTGTTAGTATCAACTAAAGAGAGTACTTTTAAGACTTAGAAAGTTTAATATAAGCAAGACTAATATGCATTATGGTCTTCTGTACCTTTCTGTTCTTTTCCCAGCTGCCAGGGATCATGAGTTCAATGTCCAGGCCCATGAAGCTCCATTGGAGACTGAGGGAAGCACGTGGTATGTATGCAGCAGAAGATAGGTGTTATTGTAGTATTAAAACTCAAAGAGAGTTTTTTTTGGTATTTTATAGAGTTGTAACAAATTGAGCATGCATATCCCAACTGTAAAAACAAGTATGCATACATTAGTCTATAGCACAAACCAGTTGTAAGAGTCCAATTTAATCAAAGGTTGTGGGTTCAAATACCACAAGTCACAGCTATATAATACTGTGATTTCTTCAAAAATATTTACATTAAATTAAAATCTCTATATCACTGGCAAAAATGCCTTGCTGTAAACTGCAGTTTGTATAACTGGAATATGCATATGTACAATATATGCACTTTTCAAAGATTACTTGCAGCAATCTGTTTTCTCTCACCCCAACCCCTATATCTCTTTTTTATTTCCTTTATTTTTATTTTATTTTATTTTTAAAAGTATTTTTAATTTTATTTTTATTTTATTTTATTCTTTTTCTTTTTTTTTTTCTTTTTTTATTATGTGTTGTCAAAATGTGCCCATGTCATCTATGTACCACATCACTAAATGTTCCACAGAATAGAGAGGTAAGCCAGCCCCAGTGGATCAGACTGCCCCTGCTTCACTGGCTCCCCTCAGCATGACCAGCATGTCTGGTAGCTACCCTGGCAGCACTGTCTCTGCTGCCCCTGCACTACCCGCACCCTCAGGTAGTTCTTTCTCAGAGGGTGGCCCCGTGCTATTCTCCGACAGCAGTGGCAGAGGTGGCGATTTTATTACCCACAGCAAGTTGCCAGATATGGGATTTAGGGTCATGCACTGCATCATTAGTGCACACCTACACCAGATGGAGAGGATGCTCTCCCTCATGTTTCATAGGAGGAGGAGATGTCAAGCACTCCAGTCACCAGAGGAGTAAGGTGAAAGTGATGACAGTCCAGTGGGTGAGCACTCAATTCTCATTGTCTCCAAGCTTTAAGGGCATGAGCCTGGGTTGTCTGTTCCCTCACCCCGATCATGGTGTCCCTCAACCCTTTGTGTTTATCACCATCCCTGCTGTCTCTTGTCTTGTTTGTCTCATATGGTTGCAATTGCTTCCTCACCTACCCAACTTACCTGACCCAGACATACCTACGTCCCTTCCCCAACATTCCC
Organism: Protopterus annectens; assembly: GCF_019279795.1. Taxonomy (NCBI): domain Eukaryota; kingdom Metazoa; phylum Chordata; order Ceratodontiformes; family Protopteridae; genus Protopterus; species Protopterus annectens. The sequence continues at coordinate 791,431,017 of NC_056732.1, read as the reverse complement.
CTCTCTCTCAAATAAAGAATACATTGGCACGTGTCTCAGAAAAAATAAATAAATAAACAAATCTTCCCATACATAGCTCTCCATTGCACACACATGTCTTCTTGACACACTTGATTGGTCTAATTGGCTATACAACATGATTGCATTGTGATCACCCCTCTTTGTGGAGGTGACAGTCCAAATTCAGTTAATATTATGCACATATTTTCAGTTTACACTTTTAAAGAAATGGATAGTTATGGTTCTTTCCTACTTCCCTCCTCCACATTTCTGTACTGCTTTCCCTTTGTTCTTCCCCTGCTTGCTCCCTATTTCACAACTTTCCTATCTACCAAATTTTAACACCTTTTAATCTGGCCAAAAAATATAATCACACACACAACACAAATAAGTAGCAGAAAAAGCAATGTATCCCCCTCACATTTTGAGCTTTATGTATGCATGGAGGTCCAACGATGGTGAGCAGAAACAAAATCCTGTGGTTACCTTCTCACAATCTTGCTTAACCCTGCTGCACTTTTCTAACACACAGCAGCAGATGTACTATGATGAATTCATGTCATTGCATTTTCAATGTTTATTTAAAAGTAGCTAAAAGTATTAGATACATCTGGATTCGAACCCGTATCATCTGTGCTCAAAAAGAAATGTGTTAATGCATTTACACCTGCTGCCACAGAGTCAGTTAGGCAGCATGTGCTAATTCTCAAACTTTAGCAATGTGGCTCGCATTTCACACTGCTTAAGTACATACAAACAAGAATAGTATTGGAAATGTGTATCTCACATGCGCAAACACTTTGCCAACCATTGCGTATACCTGCTGCACAATGCACTATGGAAAAGTAAATTTTATTATGTATTACTGGTGTTTACTGTCCATTTCCTGTCTATGACATGAAATCACATGTGGAAACATAACAGACTTAAGGCCATATCAAACAATACGTCACATATTTGCAATACAGCCATGTGTTGCCTCCCGAAGCACTGCAGCCCTAGTGCCTCAATAATTTTGCACACATATATCACTTACAGTACAGAAATTAATATCAAATGTTGTGTGATATGCAATGCACATCAATCTGGTAACATGTAGAACTAGAACTATTGAACCATAAGACTAAAATGCCTTATCTGCAAGTCTAGGGAAGGAAGCGGCATAGACCTTATCCACACTCATTTTGGTTTTGTCAAGGGTGGATATTGCTTATTAAACCTAGTGGACTTCTTTGATACTGACCCAATGACCTGGATGAAGGACAATGGGACATACCACCTATGATGAGTTATCCAAGGCCTTTGACACTATCCCCTTCATGTAAAATGGAGAAAATCTCCCATCTGGCAATTACCCCATAGATTACTAGATGGATAACTAACTGGCTCACCAACAGAACACACAGTGTCAAAGTTGTGGACTACATCTGCACCACTAGACCACTAACCAGTGGAATACCACAAGGATCTGTGCTGGGCCCTCAACTGTTTGGAAGCTATTTCTCTGAAGTCCAGGCAAAGGTAGATGGCCTCTGGTTTACCAAGTTTGTAGATTGCTGTTAACTGGACACAGTCATATTGAGTCTCCCAATGATAGTAACATATTACAGAAGGGCCTGACACAAACAAATGACTGGTGACAAACTCACAGACTGAACCTTAAAGTAAAAAATGTCTCATTGTCCCCTTTGGCAATGAAGCACCCCTGCTAATTATGATATACATAGCACATCTCTAAGCTCAAAGTGTTGCAGACTTCGGAGCACATACTGATAGCAATCTGTACTTGAATCACTATGTGTCCATAGTGGTGAGACACACATTCTATATTGTGCACCTCAGAAATAAGGCTTTTACTCCCAAGACCAGTTAGGTCACAGCTCTGCTGTACTCTAACCTTAACAGACCACTAATTGAGTACAATGCTCCCTTCTGGCTGTACCTCACCAAACACCTGCAGCAACTGGCGAAAACGCAGAGGTTTGTGACTGGGAGAATTCAGGGCCTCCAAAACATAACATAAATGGTGTGAAAAACTGAGGGACTGCCAGCCCAGCCATATAGAATCTTGTAAATAATTTTATGGCATTTGTAAATATTAATATAATCCACAGGCTTGCTCTACAAATCTAAAGAGAACTATGTGTTAAGATTACACTGCATGTTCTGAGCTTCAAAAATGTAGGTACAGTGCACCCTGATGGAGAAAAGCTGATAAAGTAAAGCATTTTGTGACTGTCTAATCTCAAAGCTAGGAGACAGAATGTCTGGACCAGCAGTTTCTTTCTATTGTCTTAACTTAAGGGATAATTACTAAGGTTTTACATGTAAAGTGTATTTTATTGCTGTAGTTTCCTGGCAGCTGCAAGAAAAATAAATGTTAAAATTTTAAGTTTATGTTAGCCTGGGAACCAGAGAAGTGTCAAGAATGATGTAATGTGAAATGACTCAGCAGTACTGTGTTATCAATTTAAGACTTTCTCAGAGAGAGAGAGAGAGAGAGAGAGAGAGAGAGAGAGAGAGAGAGAGAATTAAGCATTTTGGATTTTGTCTGAACCTGAACACATCAACTCACCAGCACTCTGCCTTTGCTCTGTATGTAAGTAGGATCTTAGACTTTATTATTTCTCTTAGAGATAGATAGAAAAAGTAAGATTAGTCTAGCTGTTTTCTATATTTATGTCAGACTATCCTACAATATTATTTTAAAAGTTTCCTGTGATCTTTGAACTCTGTAATGTCATTGTGTTGAAGTAATAAGTATTGTCTTGTGTTTTTATTATTTATTATTAAATATTTTTAAACCTTTCAACTGTGGCTGTTTTGTGTAAAGATAATTTAAGCTCTAGAGTATTTGCATGTAGTTGGTGATACTGTTCAAAGCCACAGACAGACAATAGTTTTGCTGTTCGTCACACTTACTAATTGGATAATAATATTGCACAGTAAAATTGGAACCTTTTGGTAAGGGCCTTATTAGTAGCTGATAAATAGTGGTTGGTGGTGGTGGATTATTCCCTTATAACCTGGGCAAAAAGAAGCATAGCTGGAGAACCTGTGCCACCCTTCCCCAGGAGTGTCTGTGTGTTTGTATATAACTCATATCTTAAAGTATGTGTGTGTAAGTTACTTGGGCAGGGACACTAAGCACTAGTTGGACAAGGAAGGTGCTGAAGGTTTTAGCTTGACCACTAGGCTGAGATCGGTATCCTATAGCTGTGCCAGTGGGGAGTCTTATTAGGGATCTGGAGAGAAAGGGAGGAACCAGTCCCAGACTGACTGTGATCTCTGTGTGCTCTTAAGGGAAATTGTACTTTACTGTGTGTGAATTGTTATCCTTCCCAATGTGCACACCCCTCGCTGGTGCTTGTGATGATGATTGAGGCTCCTTGATTACTGGGCCAGTACACAGGCGTCACATATTAATTATTTGGCAGTGGTGGGTTATCCACATCAGATATTAATTGGTTGATAGTGCTGAGTTAGCCACATCACATACTAATTGGCTTGTAGGGGTGTGGATGGTTAATTGCAGTAGCTTGTGTACAGTAATCACTGAAGGTGTTTTTTTTACTCTAAATCAGCCATGCAGTGAATATTCAGAGATCAGATGACAACTGCTTTATTTCTTTTGTTAGCTTAGTTAGTCAGGGAAAGCAGGCAAGCATATCAGCAGAGGAGCATGGCAAGCTAACAAGGAGCTGGTTGGGTGAGATGTGCCAGGCTAAGGGACTGGTGCATGGAAACCTGAGTAAGGCAGACATGATTGCAGCTTTGGTCACAGCTGCATCAGAAAACAGCAATCAGAAGGATGATCAGACTGGCCATGGAGATGTACAACACTCAGAGAATGAACAGCTCATCCTTTCTGTAGAGGACTTAAAAATCCATCTGGAGCTAAAGAAACTTGAGTTGGAGGCCAGGCATTCGGAAATGGAAGATGTGGAGAAGGAGAGGCAGAGGCAGCACAGAAAGGAGATGCTGACTCCATGCCAGAGTCATGGAGGTAATGAGGAAGGGAGTAGCCGGACCCCAGAAGCACAAAAGGTCAGTGAATTTCTTCCGCAGTTTACAGAGATAATTTTGATAGTTTCATTCATATGTTTGAGAGGGTATGTAAACAGTATGATGTTCACCAAAGGCTCTGAGTATGGTTCCTGACCCCCTTACTCCATGGTAAAGTTGTAAATATACTTTCCAAATTATCTGGCATTGACTGTTTTAACTATAATGCTGTAAAGAATTGTTTGTTAAAATATTTTAAGCCAACACTTGAAACTTATAGGAAAAAGTTTTGGAAGCATAGATGCAAGGCAGATAAGTGTGTGTGTAAATATGTTGCTGAATTGAGCATTTATTTTCATAGGTGGGTGAGTGGATGTCAGGATCACCACTTTTGAATGGCTGGCAGACCTTTTGGTGAGGGACCAAGTCCTTACTACTTTGCCTGAGGACATGAGGATTTGTTTAGCTGATAGACAATGTGCTACTTCAGATGAGTTGGGGAAGAAGGGAGACCTATACATAACAAGCAGGATATCCCTGCACAGCAAAAGGACATGCAGTGCTGCTCATGGGTCTAAGGGAACCCATGGTGGGAAGCTCAGACCTCCCCAACATACTCTGTTAGTAGCAGGGGAAGTCATTAGTCCAGGTACATGTCCAGGACCTAGGGTTAAATGCTTTGAATGCAACCAGTGGGGCCATGTGGCATACAGATGTCCACAGAGGCAAGGTGGGTAACAAAAGGTGAGGGAGCCAGAAAGTAGGAAGGAAAAATGTCAACAGTAGGTTGTCTTGAGCCAAGAGTATCAAACTAGCACAAGAAGTTATATCCTATCTTAGTGAATGGCAAAGAGACAATTGCTAAGAAAGACACAGCCTCTGATATAAACATTGTAAAGCCTGCAATGGTTACAGAGGAGCACTACTTGTCTGAGCAGTCTACTCCAGTCAGAGCTTTAGGACAGACTCCATTCCAAATACCTATGGCTAGGGTTCACCTTGACTGGGAGGGTGGAAAAGGATGCCAGCAAGTAGGTGTGTTTGAGGATATCCCTGCAGATGTCCTGATAGAGAATGATTTTGATAGTGCAGCACCATGAGCTCATGCAGTTACACTCAGTCAGGATTGGAGACACGCATGTGGGTCTGTTAGCCTGGGGGAGACCCAGACAGACCTCACACTTGCTGCCAGGACTGGTGATGTGATTACTTCAGGGAGGGAGTTGCACTGTAGCAGTGAGACTGAAGGTGAGCCACAGCTACTTGTGGGTACTGATGGTCCCTTGGACAGAGTGACTGCAAGGTCAGAGGTGAGTAGTGGTACCCAGGCTGCCAGTGTGGCACCCCTGTCAGAGGATGCCAGACTTCCTGTGAAAGGGGAGCTGGGAAGGGTTACAAAGAGAGAGTTGAGACAGGCTCAGCTCTCAGACCCTATATTGCAAGGCCTGAGGCAGGTAGCTAGTGAGGCACCTGATTCTCAAGGGAAGAGGGAATCTGTATACTGGCACAAAGGGTTACTGTATAGATAGTGGAGCCCTGAGGGAGGGCTAGAAGGTGAGAGAATACAGCAGTTGGTAATGCCTATAACCTACCATCTGGCTCTTCTAGCCATAGCCCATGATATTCATTTTGCAGAACATATGGGCATAAAACATACAAAGAGACATATTATGCAGAACTTCTATTGGCCTCAGATTTCCAGAGATGTAACAGGGTACTGCAGGACCTGTGAGCAGTGCCAAAAGGTAGGCAAGGCAAGAGACAAGGTGAGAGCTCCTTTGATGCCTTTGCCTGTGATTGAGGTGCCATTTCAGAGGGTAGCTATGGATATTGTGGGTCCTCTGAGTATCCCAAGTTTTACACAGGAAAAGTATATCCTAGTGGTAGTAGATTATGCTACAAGATACCCTGAGGCAGTGGCTTTGCCCTCCATTGAGGCAGAAAAGGTGGCAAATGCTTTGTTAGAGATATTCAGCATGGTAGGTTTCCCAAAAGAAATACTGACTGACAGAGGTGCAAATTTCATGTCGGACCTGCTGGCTTGTCTGTGGAAGTACTGTAGAGTGAAGCACCTAAAGAACATCCCCTACCATCCCCAGACTAATGGTCTTGTTGAGAAGTTAAACGCTACACTGAAGTCCATGCTATGGGCATTTGCAGACCAGTTTAAGAGAGATTGGGACAAATATTTGCCCCATCTGTTGTTTGCTTACAGAGAGGTTCCCCGGGAATCCACAGGTTTTTCACCCTTTGAGTTGTTGTATGGGCATAGGGTGAGTTGGCCTCTAGATTTAATTTGTGATGAGTGGGAAGGTGAGTGTGAATCTCACAAGGAGTCTTTTGTGCCATATATACTAAACCTCAGGACAAGGCTTAGGGAACTCATTGGCCTGGCCCAGGAGAACCTGGCAGAAGCCCAACAGCAGAAAAAGGTCTGGTATGACAAGAATGTTCAAGCTAGAGAGTATGCTGTAGGGCAGCAGGTAATGGTTCTCATTCCTGTCAGACACAACAAGCTGCAAGCAGCTTGGGAGGGACCCTACAAGTTGGTAAGAAAGGTACGTTATGTTAACTACATGGTAGAACTGCTAGGTAGGAGGCAGGGGCATAAATTGTGCCATGTTAACATGATGAAACCTTACCATGAAAGGGAGGCCCTTGTTCTGAGCATTTACAGTAGATTGTAGGAGGAGTCTGAGGGACATCTGGTGGCTAATCTCCTCAGTGAGGCTCAGACTGACACTTCATTGGAAGAGGTAGCAATGTCCCAGCAGCTATCTTCTACCCAGTTTCGAGAAATCTGAGCAATGTTACAGGAGTTTGGGGACATGTTCACTGGGAAACCAGGGTGCACCCACCTGGTGCAGCACTAGGTGGATACAGGACCCCAAAGGCCTATTAGGCAGGCCCCTTACAGGGTGCCTGAGAGAGTCAAACAGCCTCTGAGGGAGGAGATACAGGAAATATTGGAACTAGGGGTAATTCAAGAGTCCAACAGTCACTGGTCCTCCCTGGGCCTCCCCAGTGGTGCTGGTGCCAAAGAAGGCTGGCAGCACCAGGTTCTGTCTGGTCTACAGGAAAATAAATAGTCACACAAAATCAAATGCTTACCCCATACCTTGGACAGATGAGACCCTAGAGCAGCTGGGTGGGGGATAAGTATCTTACCACCATTGATCTTACCAAGAGTTACTGGCAGGTGCCCTTGACTCCCAATGCTAGAGAGAGGTCAGCCTTTGTGACACCTTTTTGCTTGAATGAGTTCACAAAGATGCCCTTTGGGATGAAAAATGGCCCAGCAACTTTCCAGAGGCTGGTAGATAATATCCTAGCAGGAGCAGGAGGGTTTGCTCTTGTGTACCTAGATGATATTACCATCTGCAGCCATTCCTGGCAACAGCACCTTGAACATGTCAGAGAGTTGCTGGGCAGACTACAGAGGGCAGGGTTGACCATTAAGCTGAACAAATGTCAGGTGGGTATGGCAGCAGTCTCCTACCTAGGACATAGAGTGGGGAGTAGTAAGATCAGGCCAGAACTTGCCAAAGTGGAAGCTATTCAGGCATGGCCTGCACCTGTTACCAAAATGCAGGTAAGGGCATTCTTAGGGACAGCAGGGTACTAAAGAAAGTTTGTCCCCAATTATAGTACCATAGCTGCTCCCCTCACAGACCTAACAAGGAAAAAAGGCCAGATAAGGTAGTGTGGACCACAGCATGTGAGCAGGCATTCCAGAAGCTTAAAGAAGCTCTGGGAGGACCCCCTGTGTTAGCCAGTCCAGATTACAACAAGGAATTTGTTGTGCAGGTGGATGCTTCAAACCATGGGGTGGAGGTTGTACTTAGCCAGATTTCTTCAGAGGGAGAAGAGCACCCAGTGGTCTATCTCAGTCATAGGCTCCAACCCATGGAGGAATGCTATGCAGCTGTAGAAAAGGAATGTCCAGCCATAATGTGGGCACTGTAGAAACTTCAGCCTTACTTGTATGGAAGAAAATTCACTGTAGTTACAGATCACATTCCCCTAACATGGTTACACCGAGCCAGCCAGCAAAATGCCAAGTTGCTAAGATGGAGCCTAGGGTTACAAGGATATGATATGTTAGTGCAGCACCACAGTGGGGTTAGCAACGGCAATGCAGATGGGCTCTCAAGACAGGGAATGGGGTAAGGTATACTCAAATAGTCCTAACCCTCTCAAGCAATGTTTCTCAAGGGTCACTTGAGAAACTAGCTTGAGTTCTCGGGGGATGTGAAAAACTGATGGGCTGCCAGCCTGTCTAGATAGAATCTTGTAAATAATTATATGTTTGTAAATATTAATATAATTCACAGGCTTGTTCTACAAATGTAAAGAGAACTATGTGTTAGGATTAAACTGTATGTTCTGAGCTTCAAAAATGTAACCACAGTGCACACTGCTGGAAGAAAACTGATAAAGTAAACCATTTTATGACGGTGTGATCTCAAAGCTCAGAGACGGGATGTCTGGACCAGATAATTCTTTCCATTGCCTTAATTTAAGGGATAATTACTAAGGTTTAACACAATAAGTGTATTTTATTGCTGTACTTTCCTGGCAGCTGCAAGATCAAAGAACTGTTAACATTTTAAGTTTCTTTTAGCCTGGGAACCAGAGAAGTGTCAAGAATGACGTAATGTGAAATGATTCAGCAGTACTGTGTTATCAATTTAAGACTTTCAAAGAGCGAGAGAGAATTAAGCATTTTCAATTTTGTCTGAACCTGAACACATCAACTCACCAGCACTCTGCCTTTGCTCTGTATGTAAGTAGGATCTTAGACTTTAGTATTTATCTTATGGATAGATAGAAACAGTAAGATTAGTCTAGCTGTTTTCTATATTTATGTCAGACTATCCTACAATATTATTTTAAACGTTTCCTGTGATTGTTTCCTGTAATCTCTGAGCTCTGTAATGTCATTGTGTTGAAGTAATAAGCATTGTCTTTTGTTTTTATTATTTATTATTAAATATTTTAAAACCTTTCAACTGTGGCTATTTTGTGTAGAGATAATTTAAGCTCTACAGTACTTGCATGTATTTGGTGATATTGTACAAATCCACTCCAGTAATATTGCTGTTCATCACACTTACTAAATGGACAATAATGTTGCACAGTAAAATTGGATGCCCTTTGCTAAAGGCCTTATTTGTAGCTGATAAATAGTGGTGGGTGGCAGTGGATTACTACCTTATAGTCTTAGCAGAAAGAGGCATAGCTGGAGAACCTGTGCCAGCCCTCCCCAGGAGTGTCTGTGTGTTTGTATGTAACTCATATCTTAAAGTGTGTGTGAGCGTGTGTGTGTGTGTGTGTGTGTGTGTGTGTGTGTGTGTGTGTGTGTGTGTGTGTGTGTGTGTGTGTGTGTGTGTGTGTGTGCACAGACTGACTATGATGTCTGTGTGCTCTTAAGGGAAATTGTACTTAAGTGTGTGTGTACTTGTTATCCTTTCCAATGTGCATGCCCCTCACTGGTGCTAGTGGTGAGGATTAAGGCTCTTTGATTACTGTTCCAGTGCACGGGGATCACACATGGAAAGGCAGAAAGACTTGTCACTGTACTCAGTATCATGCAGGCTGCTGATAGGTGACCTATCCCTGACATACAGAGCAGTCTCATGTCCTACCCTACTGGAAATGCTGGAGATCTGTGACTCAAATAGGACAAGAAAGACTTTCTCCAGGGATGGCAACCTAGACTGTGACATAATCAGAACATGCTGGGGAGACAAATATTTCTCACAGCAATTGACACTCCTCTCTAATAGCCTCCCACTGCATGTAAACCAGTGCTCCTTAATGAACCTATTCAAGTGCAACCTTGAAAACTGGATGTGTGATTGTAAATTCCCCCTGGGGTTGGCCCCATGTCTCTCATGCACAGGGCCAGATGGTACTGCTCACAAACTAGCTCTGATAATAATGACCATCTAACTATGCTCAATAATGGTACTTGTGTTTTTATACAGCTAGGCTTGTAAATGCCCTAGGACCATTAGAATAGTAACTTCCTCTTAACCAATGAAGTTACAAACCTATGCAGGCCTCCCAACATCTTTTCTCCAACATGAACTGCTATAAGTTTACCTGCAGTCTTGTTAAAGTCAGACAAGTGATGTGGTACTTGCATAAAGTACTGTGTTCTGTAGCTGTAGTCTTTGTATTTAGATAGGTAGTGGTCCTGATCTCACTGTAGCCAACTGTGATGTGTGTGTTTGTATGTGTGTGTGTGTGTGTGTGTGTGTGTGTGTGTGTGTGTGTGTGTGTGTGTGTGTGTGTGTGTGTGTGTGTGTGTGTGTGTGTGTGTGTGTGTGTGTGTGTGTGTGTGTGTGTGTGTGTGTGTGTGTGTGTGTGTGTGTGTGTGTGTGTGTGTGTGTGTGTGTGTGTGTGTTTAGTAAGGAAAGCAGAAGTGCCTATCCTATGGTTACTGCTCCAATGCCATGGATAGACAGTATTTTGATACTTACACATGGCTACATATTCATCAGGCTTCCCAAAATCTTCTCTCCAACATAGCCTGCAGATGTCATCCACTATAAATTGACCTGCAGTCTTGCAAAAGTCAGACTTGTGCATGAAGTACTGAGTTCTGTAGTCTGTGTACTTGGATAGATAGAGTTTCTTTTCTCATTGCAGTCAACTGTGCATTTGTGTGTGTGTGTGTGTGTGTGTGTGTGTGTGTGTGTGTGTGTGTGTGTGTGTGTGTGTGTGTGTGTGTGTGTGTGTGTGTGTGTGTGTGTTTGTGTGTGTGTGTGCTCTTGCTTGACATTACAGATATCCTTTTACACCAGCATGTTGGACACTGATATGACCATATTTCCTCAACAGACATTGCTGATGTCATAGGTTCATGGGTTTGTATTAGGCTAATGGGCCTGGAGTCCTTACAAGCCTAGCCCAAAGGATTACCCTGGCATCATGCCACCAAACCTTAGTTCCCAGTGCCTCTGTTGAGTAGAGCCACTGGAGTGATCCCCAAGGTGAATTTTCTATTATAGATTCAAGCATCAGCTATAAAGTGTTATCTGAGAGACTCCAATTGGATTTGAGCTGTGGCACATGTCTTAAATACAGAGGTCTGTAGTCTGTGTTCATGGATAGGTAGGGGTTTTATTCTTACTACAATTAACTGTGTGTGTTTGTTTGTGTGTGTTTTTGCCCTTGCTTGACTTTACAGAGAGCCTTTTACACCAGCATGTGGGACACTGTTATTGTCATATTTTCCTCAACAGACACTGCTGATGTCATAAGCTCAAAGTGTTGTCTGAGACCCTCCAAGTCAGACTTGAGCTGTAGCACTTGCCTTAAATACAAACATCTGTACTCTGTCTGCTTAGATAGGTAGGGGTTCTGTTCCCACTGCAGTCAACTGGGTATGTGTGTGTGCTCTTGCTTGACATTACAGAGAGCTTTTGATACCAGCATGTGGGACACTGTTATTACCTTATTCTCCTCAACAGACATTGCTGATGTCATCAGATATATCTGATTTGTGAATATGCACTATTCCTACCAGGGAAGGGTCAGAGACTAGCCTGGATGCCAGGCAGAAGTCACCTCATCCTATTTGATACAAATAACAGTGGCATTCCATTCAGTCTATCCACATACACAATGACATGGTTTGCAGGCCCTGTATTTTCTTGATGAGAAAGCCCTGTGGTCTCTCCAGCTGATGCATGGGTCTGGTGAGGTGCATGCAAAATAGACATTATCCTCTAATAGTGTTCCAATGTGATTTAAGTACAGTGCTGTCATACAATCCTACGATCTGAATATGATGGTGTGATTTATGATGTGCTTAATATAGGCTTGCAATACCAGTGTGGACACTTGGTGGTCAAAGTTCAGATTGATAGCTACATGTGTTCAGTGTGCTTGCATAACTGGGTTGCAGCATAGCAGGACTGTAGTCAATGCTGTAATTAGCATGGAATTCCACTTTTCAGAAGGGCAATATTAGGACACATTTCTGTATTTTTGTGTAGATTGTGTGGCTTTGTCACCAATCATTTATCTGTGTTAGCTCCTCCTGTAGTATGCTATCATCATTGCTGGACTCAATGATTGCACCCAATAGGCAAGAATCAGCAATTTTGGTAAGCCAAAGGCAATGTACTTTTGCCTGGACTGTTGAGAAATAGAGTCCAAACAGTAAAGGGCCAAGGACAGATCCCTGAGGTACAACAGTGGTGACAGCTCTACTAGTACAGGTTGATTCACCAACTGTCACAGTATGAGCTCTGTAATGAACCAACTGATTACCCATCTAGTGATATAAGGGTTAATCCCCAGCTGAGAGAGTTTCTCAGTGATACCCGTGTGGGAGATTATGTCAAATCCCTAGGCCAGATCACAATAGGCAGTATGCACTGTCATCTTACCTTCATGCAGACCTGTCACACAGAATCAGTGGACTGTGACAACATCACAGATTGCCTATGGTGTGACTCAGCACATACGGCTTCCTGATACAGTTGAATACATACTTCAAGAAAGCATCCACATGGTTTATGTTCTCAAAGAACGGTGTACATCAACATGCATCCATCTGAGATGGGAGGTACAGCACCTGATGCATGTATGCATAGACACACCCTGACCCTCTTCAGCTGTGAGGTAGACCAATATGTCATCATGGACCTTTTCTAAATGGACATTAGTAATATCCTGGCTATGTGCAACAGACCTTTGTGAGTTGTTAATGCTGCATCATGTCTGTTATATCTGATAGAAGTCCTCAAAGAGCTCATCGGGGGCATGCATGATGACAACATTATCCTCTTGTGAAACTTAACAAGGACAAGGCATTTGACACAAATCCACACTGAGGTATTCAATCAGCACTGTCAGATGTGCCCATAAACAGCTATATCAACAAGTGGGTAGACCAGTGCATCACATATGTGTCATCTCACTATGTTGAAATGTGTGGAATGACCTATATCTCAGTTCCAGTGATCAGTTCCATACATCAATAGTGTCTGCTAGGCACTTTCCTGTCTATTACTTAAGTGATGGACATCACAGATGACATATGTGTCCAAAAAGCTGTCTGAAGGAATACAAATTATGGGCAATCACTGACTCCAACAGTGGTATTAGCATAATACAGACAGTATCAACACATACCAATCAAGTCATTGTCTGTGATAATGCTATGTGTAAATATGTACTCACTGTTATTTAAATTTGTATTGTTGTATTTGTTCTGCATAAAATGATTTACTGTTAGTCTTGTTCTGTTTTGGAGTTTTTCACCGAGCCTCCACTAAAAATGGCCTTCTGGCCCAGTTGGATAATACCCAGTTAACAAATGTAATAAATAAATAATAAATAAATAAAATAGTAAAGACTGCTGCCACAGCCATGACAACACGTGCAATGACAATAAAACATGGGGGGGGGGGGGTTGTTAAGTCAGGAAAACAAGCACACAACCCAAGTATAACATGGACATCACACCCTATAATCAGACCAATAGGTATGTGATCTGTGTCCTGTTGTCGATGGTAAGTGGGCCATCCACCAGCATGCGGTGGACATTCACATCAGTGACCATAATATGTCCGTAGTTCCCAGCCTTCATTACACCAATAACTGAGTACAATTCACCCTTCTTCACATGCCACCTCACACATCTTCCACTGATGTGTAACTGATGTGTACCACCTTTGTCACTGTGAGCTGTCAGACAGATTATTGGCCATACCTAGGAATTATTTTTGTGACATAAACATGACTATCTGATGGTGCATACCACTAATCAAGTTATTACACCAGATGCATCTGTGCTACTTGTTCTGGTGATGCACACACTACATACATATGTGTCTGACAACATTATTGGCATGGATATTATTCATGACAGTGTGCATTGTGCCATATACATTCACATACACACACACACACACACACACACACACACACACACACACACACACACACACACACACATTTATATATATATATATATATATATATATATATATATATATATATATATATATATATGTATATATATCTATGGGATCTGGACACATGTTTGACTAGCATATGTCCGAATCACAAAACATCGAACACACATACACGAAAGCACTTAACATCAACAAGCGCTTCCATGTATGTGTGCCTGTCAGACTACAGTGCAGGTAAGGGAAAATTCCCTTTTCCCCACTGTAATGCGATCTCGGAGTGAGAATATTAAAGTAGGGAGGTGTGGGGGGCACAGCCCCCACATGGGGGGTGTAGGAGAGCGAAGCCCCCCTGCAGAAAAGTTTTTTTTTTTTTGAACTACACATACACGGAAGTGCTTTTCGATGTTAAGCACTTTCATGTATGTGTGTTCGGTGTTTTGTGATTCGGACACATGCTAGTCGAGCATTTATCCTAGACCCATATATATATATATATATATATATATATGTATATATATATATATATTTATATATATATATATATACATATATATATATATATATATATATATATATATATATATATATATATATATATATATATATATATATATATATATATATATATATATATATATATATATATATATATATATATATATATATATATATATATATATATATATATATATATATATATATATATATAGATATATACACACACACACACACACCAGGCACACCAGTCTGCTAGCCTATATTGCTCATAATGTTGCATACAGGTATAGCAGTGTCCCTCCTAACACCTCCAGAAGATGTTACGGTGCTAAGATAGCGATAGTGTGCATGATTACCCTCATAAAGTGTGTACGTATCATAATAATTGGGCAAGTGTGTTTGTGCAGAATCATGTCTGATCACTATAAATCACATATGTTATGTCAGAGGCATGTGATTACTGGTGGTATTATTCTGATATTGTCCATGATTGTGTGGTTGGTTCTTTTAATGTTGTTCATGAGTCTTTACCTGTGCTCACCTTGCTGGAGACCTCTGCTGAGAGTGCACTCATAATCAGGCAAATCAGTTTGCACAGCTTCACAATATGCACCTATCTCATTTGTATGTTAGATCCCTGATAGATGTCCTCTGCATTATTCATGTGAGGATGCTTATCTCACACAGTCATTCTCCCCATTGTAATGTCACTTTGTTTGACAGCCACATAATACACATGTTCACTTTGCAGTCCCTACTGTACCATAAATATATATATATATATATATATATATATATATATATATATATATATATATTTATATAAATATATCTATACATGTATCTATCTCTCTCTCTCTCTCTCTATATATATATATATATATATATATATATACATATATCTGGTAAAAATGCACTAAAAATGAAGATAAATTTCACTAACTAAGAATGAACTTCATGACACAAAAGCATTCAAAAAGAATGAAAGATGTCATTCTGAAGAAGTCTTGATATTAAAGAAAATGAAAGCACTAAATAATACAAGAGTTACTGGTGTTTTCCTTTTATTTCTTTTTGAATGCTTTTGTGTCACGAAGTTTGTTGTTTATATATATATATATATATATATATATATATATATATATATATATATATATGTGTGTGTGTGTGTGTGTGTGTGTGTGTGTGTGTGTGTGTGTGTGTGTGTGTGTGTGATTGGTGTTGCTGTTACAACCATCTTTCATTGGCATGACCTCTTCTGCTGTACATTAGGTTGTTTCACCTGTCCTCTTTCCCTGTGTTCATTCCTATAATTCATCTGCATGTTCCTATTCAAAACACACACTTCCCTCGAGTGTTCATTTTACATGGTAGTCCATGTACCATTACAGATCATTTACACAGCTTCAATATAGAATGCCAGGACTGGTTTATCACAATACACTGCACTGTTGATACACTGTCTTGTACTGTGTTTGGACTATGTACTTAGCAATCGTACCTCTCCACTGTCCAGATTTTCACAAAATATCCAGATGTGTTCCTTATCAAATCTGTGACTTTCTGCTATATCACTGGGGTGATCTCAGGACTGATGTGAGTTAATATTACGTACATTTGAGTTTCATACTTCAAATCCTTCAGAACATGTATCCTATCATAAATGCCTGGCTATTTTACCACATTTCTATAGGGCAAAAATGTCAAGTATGTCCCTATTTCTGGGTCATTGTACCCCCATTATATTGGCCTTTGTCCAGATGTCTTGCACTAAGCGATTGAGAGCTATCCGTGAAGCCCTGGTGATCATTGTGGCATTCTGCCTAAAATTTAAGTGCTCTGATTTTGTTAGGAGTGCTATCTATGTTTCCTTACACATTTTCTGTTGCCCGCCATGAAACCTCACTTAAATGCTGTTTGTGGAATGAATATGTATTGTGAGCTGCTGCATGCCATGCACCACAGTGCACCACCATGCACACATAAACTTCATGTAGGCTTTGCAAAAAGCCTACATAGAGTTTATTGAATCCTGGGGAATGTCTGTGTGGAATACTATTCATTTTGACAAAATTATGTTGTTTTACAATGAGAAATATTTTAATATACAACCATTTCCATGGATTGAAGGTGTAAGTTCCACAACCTTTGCCCAAATAGACACAATTAAAAGTACAATACAAGCTGCCCAGCTATACATCAGGTGGGACACCCTTTGCAGAATATACACTTATGTTATACATCACTTTAATGCACAAGGTTAACTTCTCTAAGCCCTCAATGCAGCAGGAGCTGTACACTGTTTGGGATAGCTGATGACATAAGCAAGTAGGGATGTACCCTGACACTAAGGCCTGATTTAATCATAGATGGAAAATGTGGACATAGAAAGGTAGCAAATTTCAGATTGCTGTTTTTGTGATTGAATGGGTTTGATGAGATATATTTTTTATTTCATTAATCAGCAACTACCTTTTTTAAGTACCCATTTAACTCTTCAGGACTTATTTAGGAGTATTAGTCTCATATATCACACACATGGAAGTTTTGCAATGACATTCAGGTAAATAAGTTATGGTGCATTCTTTCCTCATTGCCTTAACACACCATGATATATTGTCAGAATGCTATTATCTCATAGGTTATCCCCATTTCCTATGCTGTATGGCACTGTAAGGGTATCTAATTATTGTAATTTCCTGGCACTATGAGGCAGCATGGGAGGTAGGTGTGTTCTGTATGTTCTGCAACCCCTAATGGAAGACAATGATCTGGTGTATTGCAAAATAAATTGATCATAAATACTATACGTCATTAGTATCCGTGAGAACTCAGTCCTTTTTGTTTTCAGAGGTACAGACATCTTCCCTAGGCATATAGGGTCAAACACAGTCACACACGCACACACACACACACACACACACACACACACACACACACACACACACACACACACACACACTGCTGCAGTTGTACCCTGAATAATCACCTAAATCTTTATTTTGCATCACATGTGAAAAATAAACACTTTTTGCTCTTTATTTGTAATTCTTGAAATGTACCCATTAGCTAGCACATTCATCCATGCTTTATAGTAAGTCTCAAAACTAAGGATGAAGCATTACCGGAAACAAAGAAACAATGTGATACTTCCCTTTCCATAAATGCAATAATGAAAATGTATATGTACTTCATGACTTATATAAATGCAGACAATGAAACTGATGCTGTTTATGTTGTTGTTGTGATTAACACTAGGGCACGCTGTTCAAAAAGTAAATGTTATAGCCTGCAAAAATAAGTTCCACCATTTACGTTAATGTGCAGTAAATTACTCCAAATGCACTGTTTGACAAAGAGGTAGACTTTTCGTTACAAAAGAAAGTTGAACATGTCTGAATGCCTGATTATGATAAACATGTTTTAAAGCAGCTTTTTCCCCACTGATTCTCATGAACATTTTCAAAGTAGCTTTTCTCATAATACTATTTAAAGCTGCAAAATAACCCTATTTTAAGGCATGTATTTTGCATGCAATGCAGCCTGCTAATTTAAGCATGACTACAGCCTAAAACATATAATAAATAAAGTTCTTACATGATGGAAAACTTTTGTTTTGACAATTTATACATTTTTATTTCATCATCTGGAAAAAGAAATTCCCGATTTTTTATGTAATTATCTAGAAATTCTAGATTCTTTATTTGTTTGAAATCCCTAATGACTGCAGGATTAGAAGAATAATAAATCTGCACAGAAAATAACTAAGGTGTATATACATTGAACAAAAGAGTTAATACATTCAGTTTAAGATTATTGCCTCTGAGTTCTAATAACATAGTCCAATCACAACTAAGTACAACATCTCAAAAAAGAAGGACTAACTTGTTGATCATTGATTTTGTTTAACTTAAAATCTGGCCCAAGGGACATCCACGTTTTGTGACTGAAAAAATGTATGCACCTAACCATCTCGCTTATTTAAATGTGTTCTTTGGGCTGCAAATTCAGAAAAAAAGCCTTTGATATGACAGAGCTAATTACAACACTCATAGCATTAACAGTTTCATTAGAGGAGATAATATTGCACAGAAAAATAAGAAATCATTATGATGAATGGCTCAACATTACATTACATGCTAATGAAGTGTAAATGATCTAATTATTTTTGAAAGAATACAAAGTCGATTAAAATGCTGGAATTAAATGGGAAAGGACAGCCTTATTGTACTTTTTATGTACAGACAAGTTAGCGTTAATTAGGCACAATCTATGGGAACAAATGAGGCAAAACTCCTTGTGAACAATCATGTGTCCATGGCCTAAGGCATGCTTCATAAAGGAATATATTAGGAAAATTGTAAGTCGATTAAGTACTGAGCTTTAGCAGTAGGAGGGAAATATGAAGACAGAGTTTTGTCCTCCACTCTAAATCTTTGTCTTCTGAGAAGTGCTATGCGACTTGTTTAGCCATTCAAATATGCAAGAAGAAACATGTTTGTGTAACTCAAGCAAAATCAATGTGAGTTTCTGTATAGAAATATGCATGTTCAGAAATTTTAGAATGAATGCTAGATCTGATCCAAAGAGTTTCCCCTCTAAATATAAAGCAGGGTACTACCTTCCCAGCAGTCACTACAGAGGGTAATTAAAGTTTTCCATACAGAATATGGACAATTTTGAGTAATACATGTCAATGCTAGTTCAAAGTGTGTATATAGCTCCTAAGGTAGCAATCATTTGAATCTGAATTCTTGAGATAGGATAGAATCTAGGAAAAAAAAGCTGCATAGCAATAATTATTGGTCTGACATTCCAGGCCCAGAAAATATATTACCAGAAATGCCTTCACTGAAACATTTTTTAAAGGTGTCAACTTACTGCTCTGTCACTGCAAAAACACATTCATGTTATTCAAGTCAAAGACAAAAGAACAGAACAGTGGTTAACTATTAAAAAAAAAAAATAAAATAAATAAATAAATATATATATATATATATATATATATATATATATATATATATATATATATATATATATATATATATATATATATATATATATAGGTTTACTATCACATACTCAAATGCACTGTGTTTGAGTGTGATGTCCAAACAAATTGTTTGGAAATCAGAACACCGAACACAGTAAATACCGAACTGAGCATTTCAGTAAAGTTGAATGTTGAATATGCCGACTTTGCTGAAATGCTCACATCCACTCAACATTGTAAAACATGTTTTGAAGGGGGGCAAGCCCCCCTACACCCCCACCACCCCTACTTATATATACAAACTCTGAGATTGCACTACACTGAGGGAAGGGGTACATTTCCCGATCTGCACTATAGTGCGATCTGCACTACAATGTCAAACATTGCTATAGCATATGTTCACTCTTGTAAGGTTCAACAATGTAGTAATTGCAATTACAGTTCTGCTAACTGAGTTTTGCACATATGTTGATCACACAAAGTGCAATCGACTATGTAATAGTAGACTATATATATATATATATATATATATATATATATATATATATATATATATATATATATATATATATATGTATATGTGTGTGTGTGTTTGTTTGCCTGCAAGAGATCCCTTGAATGTGTTCATTAACAGTGATTCTATGTATGGGACTATAGTAAAAAAAAACAAAAAAACGATTAAGACAGTTGCATAATAAATAGTGATATTTGTAAAATGCTGATAACTTAAAATGACAGACAGAAGAGTAATGCAAGTTAAAAACTATAAACTTGCTGAGAAAAATCTAATCAAATTTCACAGAACAATTGTGAACAACACTGAATATAGTCTGTTTCCTTGTATAAAATATAAGTATTTTGCAGAAGTATTTTTCTTTCTCTTCATTTAGAAGGTTAGCTCTTGGTCTGTGCATGATGTGAACACACAACATATGCTTGTCTTGGGTAGTTGTATATGGGCCTCATATACTTTTCTTGTGCATTCATTTGTTCATAAAGTGAATGTTGGGATGTTTTGCTGAACATCAGTTTTATAAGCATCTGTATTGCTGAGTGTCCATGTTGTTGAACAAGGCAAATGGGTTTGTGTTAGGGGTAGAAGTATATGTGCATATGTCTGCAGGTTAGGATTAAGTAAGAGGATAGATTTAGTGTGTGTGTGTGTGTGTGTGTGTCTGTGTTTCTGTGTGTATGAGTATGATTGCAGGTTTGGGTTAAAGTTAGGTAAGGAAGAAGATTCACTGGTGTGCATGTGTGTGTGTGTGTGTGTGTGTGTGTGTGTGTGTGTGTGTGTGTGTGTGTGTGTGTGTGTGTGTGTGTGTGTGTGTGTGTGTGTGTGTGCAAGTTTCTGTGTAGTGGGTGTCCCAGCTGTCTTGTATAGTGGTACTGTTAAGGGAAGTTTTTTTTTCTATGGTAAGGTGTATAGTTAATACAGGGATTATTAAGGTGATGTGATGCAGGGTGCTTGGTCTTAAGCCCTGTGCTTCCAAAGCATAGCCGAACAATCCACTTATGTAATGACAACCTAATGAAAAATGATAAACCATACCATGTGTACAGCTAAAAGGGCTCAGCTTTATTGACTCGAATGCAACAATAAAGACTAAAAAAGGAAAAACAAAAAGTTGTGGGCATTCAGAAGCCTTGTAGCTGAAACACTGGTATATCATTAAGGGATGATTTGCATATATCTTGAGGAGCTGTACTACAGGAGGTTCAAGATAGTACACAGTAAAGACTCCAGCTTAGCTAGGCCTTTCTTAAAGTTTTAACTGAATGGTTTGTCTGTATGATGTTATTTGGGATACTTTGCAGGCACCTTTATGTTTATGACATCAGACTTGGCCTTAAGTTCTGTATTTTCAAAGTAAAGTCAAATAATCCATTTATGTTGTACTGATGAGCTCCAAGAAAGGGTGAAATGTGTCATGTCTACAGCTAGCGGGGTGTGGCTTTATTGGTCTCAATGCACAAGGAGAGACATAGAAAGTGAAAAGGCCACGCATTCCAAAGCCAGGTAGTTGAAACAATGGTAAGTCTTTAAGGAGTCATTTGCATATATTCCACAGGCCTTCACTACAGTGAAGACTGTAGCTGAAATAGGTCTTTCTTGGAGCTAGTGGGGTGTGGCTTTATTGGTCTGAATGCACAAGTAGAGACAATAAAAAGTGAAAAGGCAATGCATTCAAAAGCCATGTAGTTGAAGCAATGATATGTCTTAAAGGGGTCAGTTGCATATAAGCAATGGGCCTCCACTACACTGAATACTGTAGCTGAGATTGGTCTTTCTTGAAGTTTTTACTGAATGGCTTGTCTGTGTAAACTTTCTTACCCTTTGTTTTGGATGTTTTATAGACACATGCATACACACATATATGTGTGTATATATACATTTATATATTAATATAGATAGACAGATATAGATATAAATAGATGTGTGTGTGTGTGTGTGTGTGTGTGTGTGTGTGTGTGTGTGTGTGTATACACACACACACATATATATATATATATATATATATATATATATATATATGTGTGTGTGTGTGTGTATTGATATACTGAAATTGATCTAATAATTACAATAATGACAGTCAAAATAATGACAAAAATATATAAGCACAAAATATTGACAGAAACTGAGCACATGCATGACCAATATTTTTGTGGTGGGGGGTTGCTGTGCCTCCCATGACTGTCTGCTGTTTATGTATATACCAACAATTAGGTCCACAATAGTGGGGAAAGTGCATATATCTTCCTTGTTATAACATCAATTTTGTTGACATCTTGTGTTTATTTTTTGTCTGACAATATTATGATCATTAGCTATTTCAGTATTCCTTTATAGATGCACACAATATATATATAACCCTACATATCTGAAGAGCAAGTCATTCAAGTCTTATCTAAGGCAAAAAACACAGCCTCTGTGGGACCAGACAGCATCCCCGACTGTCTTCTAAACAGGCTAAAACACAAACTAGCATCATCATCATGAAGTATGCTTTTCAATCATAGTCTAACCAAAGGCTTTGTTCCTGCAGAATGGAGAATAGCAACGGTTATTCCCCCTCCACAAAGGTGGCCTAGCAACAGACCTGGGGAATTATAGACCAATAAGTCTGACCAACCTCATCTGTAAGGCCATGGAACATATCATAATGGACTTCATAAATAAAGACATAGGTGACCTCCAAACCCTGGATCCGACCCAATTCAGCTTCATCCAGGGCAGATCCTGCCAGTTAAACCTGTTGGATTTCTTCAAAAATGTGACCAGGGCCATTGATGAGGGCAAATCTGTGCACACAGCATACCTTGACATAGCAAAGGCCTTTGACACAATCCCACAATCAGGCATTACTGATAAACTTAGCAAACTGAATATAAAACACTTCATTGTAAGATGGGTTGCCAACTGTTTACAAACCAGTCACACACTATCAAAGTGGATGACTCCACATCAACCAGCATACCTGTCACTAGTGGGGTGCCACAAGGGTCAGTGCTGGGTCCCCTACTGTTTGGTATATACATCTCAGAAGTTCAGGCCAAAACTAAGGGACGGTGGATGACCAAGTATGCAGACAACTGTAAATTGTGTGCAGTTAATGAATCCCCAAATGAAATCAGTATACTTCAGGATGGTCTTACACAGCCAACAACTGGTGTCTCAGTCACAGTCTCAAACTGAATGCAAAAAAATGTATCATCATTCCCTTTAGTAAAATCAATATCTTTTCACACTATCAAATTAACAACAATACCCTACATACATACAAAGTGGTAAGGGATCTGGGATCACAAGTAGACCGTAACATTAACTTTGACCACCATGTGACTACTGTAGTAAGGAAGGCCTTCTACAGAGCACACTTGATTATCAAAGGCATTGTTTCTAGAGCAAAAGAGGCTTTAACCCCTCTATTCTTGTCAGTAATCAGGCCCATAATTGAGTATAATGCCCTTTTTGACATGTACCGTTCAAAGCACCTGTAGCAATTTAAGAGACCTTACACAGACTGACTAAAGTCCCTGTCACTATACTCTGTATCATATAGACTTCTTAGGGGAGACTTATGTCTGGCTTACAGAGCAACCTCTGACCCAAACCTAGTGAAATGAATCTGCTGCACATCCAAAAATCAAACGGGACTAGAACTACCCATTCCAGGGACCTAAATATGGCCTGTGACTTGAATAGGACATGCTGGAGAGATATATGTCTCCCAGTGACTGCCACATCTTTGAAATAGGCTTCCAATTCATGTGAAGCAGAGTACTTCTATGACACTGTTCAAAAGGAACATGGATGAGTGGATGGGACACCATAATTTCTACTGGGGATAGCGCACTCAACCCTCCTGAAGATGGGCAGTCATTACTAAATACAGTCCTGGGTATTAACTAGAGTATCTATGGTATTCCATTGCTATGAATTGGCTAGGCTGGAAATGACATCTAGGTCAATAGCCTAGTAACGTCCTATGATCCTACGATATATATATATAGGTATAGGTACATATGTATATATATATATATATATATATATATATATATATATATATATATATATATATATATATATATATATATATATATATATATATATATATATACACACATATATATATATATATATATATATATATATATATATATATCATACCATCATACCATCATAATTATTGCCTCCTACCTAGCACCAGGAAATAATCTACCTACCATTGAAAGTCTTCTATCTTGGGCATCCTCTACTTTCAACCAAGAATCTATAGTGCTAGGTGATATCAACTTGGACTGGCTATCCTGCTCATCTGAAAACCCCTCCAATTTTATCAATTTATTCAATTTCACCCAAACTATAAACTTACCCACTAGAATCGATAAAAACACCAAGAAAGAATCTAATCTATAACCAATAAGCCCAACTTTGCCCACCAGACTGGGTGCTTCTCTGATTCTCCCCCTGTAATGTCATTTTCAAGCACATACGCAACAAAAGAAAATTTTCCCAAACCATCTTAAATTCCCTACTTCAAAACTGCAACTGGTCACCTCTAAACTCACTCCACCTAGACCAAGGTGTACAATATTTTAATGATACCTTCCTCACCATCCTTAATAACCTTGCTCCAACAAGAAAAATCCACTCCAAAGCCAAAAACCTGCCTTGGATAACCAAAGATGGTAAATCTCTTATTAAATAAAGGGATAGAGCCTAGGCTGCTTATCAAACTTCCAAAACCTCAGAAAACCACACTTCTTACAAACAACTTAGAAACCTAAGAAACAAATATTATCTGACAAAAAAATCTTATTTTCTAGCTTGTCAGAAAAACACATAAATAACCCACACACATTTTGGCAAAACCTTAACTACCTCCTCAGCCCTGGTAAAACCGCTACCCCTGCACCATCTGCAACAAATAGCACTGAATGTATAGCATCCCAATTTAGCTCTCATTTCATCACAACTATCACATCACTTTTATAGGTTCACAGGTTCATAGGTTGGTACTGGGCTATCGGCCCTAGGGCCTATACAAGCCTAGCCATAACAATTCCCTAGATATTTCTTCCCACAATATTTACTTCCCTGGACCCCTGTCTAGCAGGCTGACTGACATGATCCCTGTGGTGAATTTCCTATCTCCCATCCAATCGTCAAGGTTCCTTTTGAAGATGGCCAAGGATGTCCTCTGCTTGACATGTATGGGTAGTCTATCCAAGAGTATGGGGAGTCTCTGGGTCAGGAACCTATCCCTCCATCATGTTTTGTTCATTGTGATGACAAGGTTTCGATCCTTGGAGCATGTGGCTCTGAGGGATTGGGGTTCTTTTAAGTGTAGCATGTCCAACAGCTTACGGTTTGACATGGCCTAGTATGTTAAGCAGAGAACACCTCTGAATAGACGATATGCCACAGAGTATAGCTGGAGTGTTTCTTAGATGGTCAGCATAGGGTATCTGCTTTGGGCCTGTGATTCTTTTAGTGAGGTATTTCTGTGGCCTTTCCAGCTGTTGCAGATGTCTTGTGAGGTACATACCAAATGGGGCATTGTACTCTATAATGGGTCTAATGAGGGATGAGTACAGTGGGACAATGACCTCCTTTTTTCTGGATGAAAAGCCCTTAGTGATGAGGTGTGCCACATAGAATGATTTCCTGACTGTTGTGATGATGTGGTTATCGAAGGTGAGACCACTGTCCACCTGTGTCCCTAAGTCTCTCATCACACTTTTGGTGTTTAGTGTACTGCCACCTATGTGGTAATTCATGGGTACATAGTTTTTCCCAAAGGGGATAACTATACATTTCTTGGCATTAAGCTTGAGTCCATGGCTCTGGCACCAAGCATCTGTTTCTGTAAGATCCTTTTATAGAATATCTACATCATTTGGGGATTCAGTAATGGCTCCCAGTTTGCAGTCATCTGTAAACTTTGTTAGCCAAAGACCCTTAGTGTTGACCTGTACTTCAGAGAAGTAGATGCCAAACAAGAGCGGTCCCAGGACTGAACCCTGAGGTACTCCACTTGTCACTTGTCTGGAGTGGGATTTGGAGTCAGCTACTTTTACAGTCTGTGTTCTGTCAGTAAGCCAGCTGGCAACCCATCGAGTGATGTAGGGATTTATGCCCAGCTTAGTAAGTTTATCTATGATTCCAGAGTGGGGGATGGTGTCGAAGGCCTTGGCAAGGTCCAGATAGATTGTGTGGACTGCTTTACCCTCGTCAACAGCTCTGGAGACTAATTTGAAGAAGTCAATTGGGTTCAGGAGACAAGATCAGCCCTTCACGAACCAAAACTGGGTGAGGTCCAGTGTTTGAAGGTTGCCAATGTCTTTGTTTATAAGTTCCATGATAATGTGTTCCATGCCCTTGCAGATCAGGCTCATCAGACTGATGGAACGGTAGTTCCTAGGATCCAAGGTGGATTCCCTCTTGTGGAGTAGGATAACTGTAGCTGTGCTCCATTTAGTAGGCACAAAGCCTGATGTGAGGCTATGATTAAACATGACACTTAGGTAAGGTACTAGTTCATTTTGTAGTTCATGTAGTACACAGCCCGGGATGTCATCTGGTCCCATGGATGCTGTATTCTTAGCTCTGGAGAGTGCGGTTTCTACCTGTGTGGCTGTGATTACCAGAATTTGGCAATCTTTTGGTATTGAGATGGGCCCTTTAGGGGGTGAGAGGGGGGTGAAGTTGGCACTAAATTGATCTGCCAGGACATTGGCAATATCCTTGGGATCAGTATATTTAATGCCATTCTGTTGTAGCTAAGAGCAGATCTGAGCATTGCTATTTAGATTCTTGACATAACTATAGAATGCCTTGTAGATGTCTTTGGAATCTTTGGCAATTTTCTTTTCATAACTAGCTTTGGAGGATTTTATGAGGTATCTCAGCTTTTTACTGAGGCTGGTAAGGGAGTTTTTTTGCATCCTGGGATTTTCCTCTTTTCTGCAACAGTTTCTTCCTTCTATTGTATAGTTTGTTTATGGCAGGGGACCACCAGATCAGCTTCCTTTTTTTGGAGGAGATCGTCTTGGTTCTATGTGCGATGGCACGATTCATGCATGAGTGGATGTGCTCGTACAGTGCCTTAGTGTAGGATTCAGCAGTCAAACTTTCAGATCTCGTCTGTATGGGTGTCATGAAGTTTGTCACTTCTGACTTGAGTAGCATGAAGTTGGCTTTGGAGAAGTTTTTACAGAGGTTTCCTTACTGGGAGGTGGGGGTGGGATGTGGATTTCAAGGGTGATTTGCTTATAGTCAGACCTAACCAATGAGGTTGTGACCACTGGTGTGGAGCATCTATCTCCCATGTTGGTAATGACTAGGTCTAGGATATTGGAGCCCCTGGTGGGACAATGGATTAGTTTATCCAGGGCGTTGGAATTTATGAATTCTAAGAACTGTTGGGAAAAGATGTTGGTACTTGAGTAGTTTTCCCAGTTAATGGCAGAGTAGTTGAAATCTCCCGGTATTAGGGTGTTTGGTTGTATCTTAATATTTTCCAGTATGTTTAGAAAGGTGTGGTGAGAATCTTGGGGCATGGTGGGGGATCTGTAGCAAGCTACAATTTGAATTGCAGTCTTACATAGTGTTAGCTGCACCTGGGGAATTTCAGATGCATTGTGTTGGGCAACTAGCCTGGAGGTGTGAATATACTTGGTGAATATGGAAACTCCTCAACCTTTAGTGTTTTGGTCTTGGTTTGGTGGCCGAAAAGTGTGGTAAGAGTTGTAGCCTGGTATTGCAGGGATGCTCTCTGGAGCCTTGAACCAGGTCTCAGTTACTGTACAGATATCGATGTCCTCCAGTTTTAGGAGTGCCTCGAGAGAGTGCATTTTTAGGTTTAGACTTCTAGCATTGAGTAGCGTTACCTTCAGATTTTGCATGCTTGTATCTGTTATGGTGGTGGTTTTGTCCTTTGAACCTTGCCTAAAAAAAGCACTATAGGGGTGGCAAGAGCTTTAGCCATTAACCTGAATCCCAGGGATGACAGATGCAGACCATCTCTGGCAAAGCATCATGGTTTGTCGATCATGTCTTCCCAGGTAGACAGATACTGGATCCAATTTGAATGACACCAGAAGCTTAGCCAATTGTTGAAGTCAATCATTTTGTCCTTATACTGTGGTATCATTCTGGGCGAAGGCAGGATGCTACTCAGGGCTTGGGTCATACCTGCCTGGGCCA
Source organism: Protopterus annectens (assembly GCF_019279795.1). Lineage (NCBI taxonomy): Eukaryota > Metazoa > Chordata > Ceratodontiformes > Protopteridae > Protopterus > Protopterus annectens. Next base: position 791,402,873 of record NC_056732.1, on the reverse strand, counting down.
CATGATCTGAGAGCTCTTCCATGTCTCTTTTCATGTAGTCCATGGAGGTACGTCTCAAGTCATTCACTCCAACATGGACAATGACAGAGTCGTATCTGTACTTGTTGTGAAGTAACTTGAGTGCATGCGCTATGTGGCGGATCCTGGCACCCGACAGGCAGCTGACTGTAATTTTCTCCCTGTTCAGCCTGGTGAGTGGGACATCAGTGTGCCTGACTATATAGTCACCTATGATTTAAGTGTTGGGTACATTGTCTTGCCTTAGGGGCTGTTGTTGGGTGGCACACTGGTATTGTGAGCTATGTGTCACTTTGGTTGTGACTGGTGTTTATGTGCGTTTCAGCTTCGGAGGTCCTTGTTGCTGGGGCAGGTTAATGTTAAGGGCCTCCGCATATGTGGGTTTAGTGCTGCTATGTGCAGGTGTTGATGGTGTAGATTTTGAAGGGCTATGTGTTGCTTGAGGTGTAGTGCAGGTTTTAACCTTCTCCTCTTGACTGTCTAGCACAATCTTGGCTGGAAAGAGCTTTGCTTCCAGTTTAGCTATGTAAGTGCATCTCTCGCAGGTTGTAGTGTTGGGTGGTAAGAGGAGAGGGTTGTCTGTGTACATGAGGCAGTAGCTGCATTGCCCCAGTATGCCCAGATTCACCAGGTGGACAGGAGAAATCACAGGAAGCTGACCCTTGGACACGCCTGTTTAGGTGCTTTTTTTGTAAAGTAGAAGAGCTGTTTTCCCGTACCTTTGCAAGGTACTTTGCAATTATAGGCTGTTTAGTGCCTGCGATTAATTTCTCCTTCTTGACAAGGAGAGTTGAGTGCTTGTATCAGTTTAAGGCTTCCTAGTGCTTTCCAGCAGGTTCTAGAGCAAGTGCTAGTCACAGGGGTTCAGATTTTAGTGCTACTACTGAGAAACCAGCTAGTTCTAAGGGAAAATTTGAAGACCAGACTTTCTGGCACCTGGAATAGTTTAACTGTAGCCCCACGGTGCTGCACGATGCAAAAAATGCACAGACACATGCATTTTAAGCCAGAAAGTTGAAAGAGACCCTTAGATCATCCTATAAGCTTATACTCAAGGTTACAAAGTCCCATAATTACTTTGGTGACTCTCTCTTCGTCTTCAAAGTAGCCAAAAAGTGGAACCTATTACCCCAGAATATCTTAAAAACACAGATCATCATAGCTTCAAAAAACTCCTAAATGAATACCTTACTCAACAATGGCTATGCTCCTGTAATACTCCTGGCTAGTCTCGCATGCCTTTGATCAAATATTTTCTATTCTGCTATCTTCTTGTCTTACTTCTACCAAATGAAAATACCACAATTGTTTTTAGTTATATATCTAATACGTTTCATATTACTGTCTGTAATAAGGCTTAAGAAATGTAATGTTTTCTGTTTCACATTCACCTTTTTGTAAACTGTGATTGTTGGCAACTGTCAGACTTTTTGTATATTGTTTAATCTTTTAAAAATTTTTGTAATCTTTTTGTAGTATTGTTATGGAGCTTATCTCCCTAGGTCTCCGCTGAAATTGGGCTACTTGCCGAGCCAGACTCTACCCGGTTAACAAATAAAATAAATAAAAATAAATAAATATGTATATCTATATCTCTCTCTCTCTCTCTCTCTCTCTATATATATATATATATATATATATATATATATATAGAGAGAGAGAGAGAGAGAGAGAGTGAAAGATATGCTATTTATATGTGTGTGTATGTTTACACACACGTGCATGTAGATATAGATATAGCTATGGATATAGATATAGATATATAGATATAGATAAAGATACACACACAGATATACATATAGATATAGATACACATACAGATATACATATAGATACAGATATATATATATATATATATATATATATATATATATATATATATATATATATATAGCTAGATATAGCTATAGATATATAGATATAAATATAGATATAGATATATAGATATAGATATAGATAAAGATATACATACAGATATACATATAGATACAGATACAGATATATAGATATAGATATAGATACACATACAGATATACATATAGATACAGATATGGATATAGATATAGATATAGATACACATACAGATATAGATATAGATATAGATATAGATATAGATATAGATATAGATATAGATATAGATATAGATATAGATATCCTGGTCTCAGAACCGTTGTCTTGTTAAATGAAAATGCACACTTTATAACATGAACTTGAATGAAGAACAGAACCAGGCTTAAAAAATATATCTTCGCTGATGCTAATTTTGATATTCTTGAACAGTGATGGCGAACCTATGACACGCATGTCAAACGTGACACGCCACAACATTTTGGGTGACACATCAGCATTCACCAACACCTGAGTTACCAAAGAAACTGCTTTTTGCATTTGTTGCTTGTGTGAAGTGCATTGGATTATTTTGTGCCAGGTGCCAGTTCAACAACACTGCTGCAGAGGTAAGGAAATTATTAACCTCAAAGACTATTTCGGTATACTGTCTAGATAGAGTCTGCGAAGGGCAATGCTGACATTGTTTTCTGTTCATGGTTACTCTTGTGCAAAGGGCAAGTAGTCTGCATTTCTAAGTTTGTGCTGTTTTACATTCCTCTTAACTGTCCCTCTTAATCCCTCCTAAAACTGGCATCTTTTTGAATTTAATGACAATAATTAGATGTATAGACTAATTTTATTTCAGAAAATGTATATTAATTCACGTTCATTTTTTTTTTCTGTCAGTGTCTCATATTAATAGTACTAGTAGTTTTAAACTGTCCAAGTCTCGTATTTCTAGATTTGTCCCTAATTCTGTTGAGATTTATCTCTGATGTATTGACAGCCATACTGTTTTATTTTTATTTATTTATTTATTGATTTGATGTTTTTTGTTTAGGGGTGACACGCAATCAGAGTGAAGTTACGCGTATTCCGAATTTTTGACACACTGAATCCAAAAGGTTCGACATCGCTGTTCTAGGACTACCAGAATACTTCAGAAATGGCAAGAATAGCTCTCTTTAGGAAAGTCAATGTTTCACATACTCACATTAGTACTTTAATGATATGCACCACAGATTCTGAGATTAATCCATATTTTGTATTGTAAGACCATTTTATTTTATTACCATTTCAGTTTGGAAACTATCTTCTACAATATTCTACTTAGCATCCTTTCTCAGACAATTATATGTAAGCCTTTTCTATGAAAAAATATATTAGACTTAACTTTGTAGAGTCATAATCATATATAAGCTTTTTCCAAGCATATCTCAGTTAGAACGTTGGTTGACATAAATAAATGCTCATTTTTGTAATCACATAGAAGGGAAGGTTGTTTAGTAGTGACTGCTACCACTGAGCAGTATTTATAAAGATATAGTGAGAGTAAGTGCAGTGGGATCATGTTCTCCTTTACTGCCCCTCTGTTTCTTTCCACTATGCTTCCCGTGTGTGTGACAAGACCATTATGGGAATTAAATCTTTATGATGAAACTGCAAAAGACTGAATAAATGAAAGAAAGAAAGAAAGAAAGAAAGAAAGAAAGAAAGAAAGAAAGAAAGAAAAAGGAAGAAAAAAATGAAAGACTGTTTAGTTATAACCAGCCATATCCCATAGCCATTCCTCATCCTGCTGTCCTAACCCAAAACATAAGCATCTCTGTCTGATACTACAGCTCAGGGGTTAAGGTTCAGAGCTATCAACAACGTTCCCCTTCTAGACCTGTGTTTGATTCTAATAGTGTAAACTTACTTACTGCATGCCTCTGAGTAATTTCCTTAACAAGGCAGTATTCCCATGTTGGCCTGAGTGATTTCTTTACTCAGGCAGTACTCCCATGTTGGCCTGTGAAGATACACTATTGCCTGATGGGCTTACCTGATTTACAAATGAGTAAACAGTATTTGTCATATTCATTTGTCTCTTTCACACATATACATCACCATCAGCTTGAAGGTGAGGTGGGGCCGAGACACCTATCAATACATTCAGATAATTTCTGTTATGTGTGTGTGTGTGTGTGTGTGTGTGTGTGTGTGTGTGTGTGTGTGTGTGTGTGTGTGTGTGTGTGTGTGTGTGTGTGTGTGTGTGTGTGTGTATGTGATTGTGGAATATAGCTCCACTATGCACCATTACCAATGATAAAAAATAGATGAATAGATGTGTAGTTAGAGAGATATATAGACAGACAGGCAGGGAGACAGAGAGAAACAAATAACCAGATGCAAATAAATAAATAGGCAACTAAATATATATATAATATTCAGTATATATTGTAAATGTCCCGTCTTGTTCTTTTTGCTTTTTCCCGGTTAGGGGTTGCCACAGCAGATCATCTGTCCGCTCATGATTGGCAGTGGAGTTTTATGGTGTCAAGTTGCCAGCCCGGCACCCAACCTTCCACAGAAGGCACACACACACATACACACACACCTAGGGCCAATTTAGAGTGTCCAATTCACCTACTGCATGTCTTTGGGATGTGGGAGGAAACTGGAGCACCCGGAGGAAACCCATGCCACCACAGGGAGGACATGCCGACTCCGCACAGAAGGCACCCCAGCTGAGGATCAAACTGGAGAACCTCTTGCTGTGAGGCGGCAACACTAACTGCTGCACCACCTTGGCCGCCCATTGTAAATGTCCCATATATACATCATATTCTTGTTCAACCAGTTTCTTGGTTACTTGTTTCCAAAATGTAAAGGCTATGAACTACCATAAGAATATGAGGTTAGGCTTCTTAAGATCTTCACAAATCTACAGCTTAGTAAGTGCCAATGAACCTATGAACCTATATAAATTAAGGAATTAATTAACTAGTGCAAGCAATAAACACACACACACACACACACACACACACACACACACACACACACACACACACACACACACACACACACACACACACACACACACACACACACACACACACACACACACACACACACACACACACACACACACACACACACACACACACCATGGTTTGTAAAATACTGGATGAGAAAAGAACAAGTAAACTTCCTGGGAGATACTGAAAATTTTGTTCTGGTCCAGGATCTGAAGGGTTAGTAGGGTGACACAAATCAACAAAGTTAGCCAAATGATTCCATGTCTTGTTGAAGCCAAAATGGAAAGTAGGATTCCCCTGGAAAGAGAAGGGTACTGTTTTCCTATTGTTTGATAGAATTATACACAGTGAAGTCTGCATGTATGGGTGAAGAGAATCAGAGAAAATACGGCAAGAGGGATGGTAATTGCTGTTCTGAAAGACATCTTGCTCACTGTTTTTGTTTTGTGTTTCTGGTTGAAGGCAGTCCCTGCTTTTAAGTTAAATGTCTGTAGACTTTGTAACTAATTAAAACATTGCCAAATGGTCAGGGCAAGTTTTTTTTTCAAAAGCCTAATGGTTTGCCATATGTAATACTCTGATACAAGCTGCAAACCTTGTCATACTGGTTGAGAATGCAGGCATTTTGGCTCACCGTGTGATGTGCGTAAACAACTCTATTGCAGTTTTTAGAAAATATGTAATGTCTTTATCATCTTGACATATAACATATCACAAATCCAAGCTTTCATGCTGAAAGTGGCAAAAGTCTAGAACAAAAACAAAAAACACTGAAAATTTGACATGATGGGTTATCACATTTCTGAAATATTTATCAAGGGTAATTTCTCTGATGGTCCAGTTCTAACAACTTTTCTCCAGTCTGGTTCAATGGTCAAGCAAAATCACAGGACAGACTATGGTGCCAGTTGATGATGTAAAAGCATTAGTTTTAACTTCTAAGTGACTAAAATAAATGCTGGAGCAGTCAGCATCTGGGTGGGCTAGGCTGTTGTTCATGTTCCTTACTACAGAACCTCACAGGGCATACCTGGAACAATCACTTAATCTTGTCAGTGATTTCAAGATAATGAAATATAACATATTAGTTGACCTGGGATAAACTTGACAAGTAAGGTCCAGCTTTTCAACATCTGAACTTTTTCAGTAAGAAAACTGGCTTGGTTCCATTTATACAACATTTTACACCCGGTCATGAATTAGGTAGTTTGAAGGTAAACGGGTAAACTTACCTATTCACGTAATAATTGTTAGCAATCAGAGCTATTCTAAAAACGTTATGCAATGCAGTTTAGTAATGGGTAGATTGGAAAACGTCTACGTTTCAGAGGACCTGGTGCTTCTGGTAGAGAAATATTTTAGTCTTGAGGAGGCAGATTTTGAATCACTTGTCTAAAAAGGTCACACTTCACAAAATGGTAATATTGTTTTAAGAGTATTTCTAAAGTAGAATAAAAGATCTAATGGCATGCCAGGGAAAGTTACAAACAGAGAAATATGACAGAGTTATGGGATTGTAAACCAACTTACAGAATATACACCCTCCAACACTTGTAGTCCCTAAGCCCAGACAGTGGACATGTGCATACCTCTGGGCAGGTAGCTACTAAAAACATGACTGTATTACCTAACTAGCTAACTAAGTAAGGAACTAACTAATAAAAAAGTACTGAAGTCACAGGTTTAAGCAAAACTTCAATGTTGTCAGTAAGGTGTTCTACACAAAAAATAATACATTAATTAGTAATAGATCTTAATAAACATGGCATTAAAAAAAGATAAACTCTAACTCATCACACTGAACAAAATACATTGTTTTTAAATGTGTCCTACATGGCATAGTGGCTATTCTCTTGGTTACAAAATAATATATCTTTACATATCTATCTATCTGTATATATCTATATATAACTATCTATATATATATATATATATATATATATATATATATATATATATATATATATATATATAAAGAGAGAGAGACAGAGATGGAAAGAGAGAGAGAGAGGGAGCACATTTTCTAAATAATATGTACACCTCAGATATTATGAAAGGGATATTTATATAGATACTGCCTTCTGCAAGAAAAGCACATGAACTATATAGTTTGATTATACTGTTGAATACATTGTCAAAATAAATTCTACTATTATGAAAAAAAAATCCAAATATCCATTATAAGAAGAGCAGTGGGGGTTCTCAGACAAAGATAGCATGTAACACCTTACATCTGAGAATTTATTAGCAAGTATTTTCTTTAGTACAGAAATCAGGTAATTGGAATGTGTGTACAGGGAAATTAAAAAGACTAAAAGACTACACCATTACCAGATTTATACTTAATATAGAATTTGAGGGACTTATACACTATGTACTTACTGTAACCCAGTTAATGAAGTGATAATCTTTTTTTTTTTTGCTTTAATGACGTGCGACATCATGGATTCATTAAGTTAGACACATAGTAGTACAGAATAGAATGATGAGGTGTTTCCCTTTTATAATTTTCAATGGACCTCCTCCCCCCTTGAAGAAGACAGCAGTCATGGCACTGTATGGACATTACCTGGGGAGTAGGATGGATGAACTCATGATGAGGGCTGGATTAAGTACACTGTCTGAACTTCAAGTAAAGCAATCCAGCTTCAAGAGCTGGCCCCATACTTATTGACATTTGAAGAATTTGCAGATAATGTATTGATAAGTCAGCTATTAATGCCAGCAAACCCTTATTCTGAGTTAACCAATATCCTAATTTATAGAGTACTTAAAGAAAAGAAGGAACTTATTTAAAAGCTTTATGTGTTCCCAGCATATAGATCCCTCATTTTAAAATTACTTCTGCCCATGACTGGGCCCCCTCTTGTAGTGGAAAATCAAAAAGAAAATAAATATTGCATTGGTTCTTTGCCACTGGTCTATATGTCAGGATGATAATGATATACTGCATGTTCCAAGCATCAGCAGATCTCTTTAGAGAAACATAGGAGGGACCTGCTTGTGCATATTCCTAAAATAGGGTCCCCATTTAAAATGATAGCCAAGAAACTGATATTATTGTTAGTTAACTCACTCCAGTGAAGCTTTGGAGGGTTGTACTCTGATTGCATCCTGAGCTTTTTTTTTCAGTGAAGTGTTCACAACTCTGGAGCCATAAGGGTTACTAAAGAAATTGCAAACTGTATACCACAAACAAATATTTACAGTCGTAGAGTTCATTAGATTCAAGGTCTTAAGCTGGATTTTAAAAGCCATAACAAAAACAGTAAATATTAATTGTGTAATATTGTGTATAATATCTCAGCAACTACTAAAGGTACACACTCATACTGTCAGCAGCATTTTGTTCATCCATATGTCCGCTTTCATATGAGGCTAAGCAGTCATGTCCAGTTTACTTGATTACTGAGATATTTAGAAAATGTGACAATTATAACATACAAATAGTTATGAACAATAATTACTATCTCTTAACAAAAATGTTTTTTTTTTCAGTAGGGGCAAGCCTCCCTGCTCCCCCCAACCTCCCCATTAATTATATATACCAACAGCAAGATCACAGTACAGTGGGAAAAAGACAAATCCTCAGACTCTGCTACCATAATCTCACACAAACAGCTACAATCAGGTAAAAAATCAGAGCCAAAAACAGCATTTGTCTTATGAATCTCACTTTGCTGAATCACAAATGACTGAAAAAGTGACTGAAAACACATTTGATTGAAAACTCATTTTGTAAAATCTTGGCTGAAAAATGCACCTTAAAAACACATTTTTTTGTGTTTGTTTTTTGTTTTTTTGTGGGGGGAAGCTATCCCCTCCCTTCTTAAATATACCACCTCCACAGTTGCATAACAGTGGAAAAAAAGAGAAGAAAAGAGAAAATATACACAGTGAATTACTTTTGAAACACAAACATATTTCACAGAAAATCTCATTAGAGCAGATATACCTTAAAATTTGGAAAACCACAAAAATGAGAAGGTCAGTGATATATAAAAAAAAACATTTTAATGAAAAAAAATGTAAGAAATCAGCAAATCTCTTAGTGCCTTGGCTTAACACAGCCTTTTCATCAGAGTATCTTAAAAACTTGTTTTTTTTGAGGAGAAGGCAAGCTCCCTCTGCACTCGTATGTGGACAGCTTCCTCCATACCCCATTTCTTGAATATATTAACTCCACAGTCACACAACAATAAAATGAGAAAAAAAGGGGTTCCTATTAGAACAACGAAAATACATTTTGTTGAATGCATTTTCATCGACACCTAAACAGCCAACAGGCAAAATAGTGAAGCGGCTGTTCAGCGAATTCTTTCCCTGGAAAAGAAGTTGCTTGACTGCTTCGTTGCTTTGCTGTGTTCTGCACTGTAGTGTGGTCTCAGAGATTCCCTTATCTGGTATAGCTCCCAAGCGTAAATGTGTAACAGTTACTGACCTTATGGTTAGGGTGCGGATTAAGGTAAGTGTATATGTTTTAAACTGTTTACATTTCTTTTTTTTTGCATTAAATGTACGATTGAGTTAAGTGCATATGTGTTTTAAGCTGTTTACTTTGTTTTTGGGGAGGTAGAATTAGGGTTAAGGTAAGTGTGTATGTGTTTGGAACTGTTTTCATAAATGTGCAACAGTTACTGACCTTAGGGTTAGGGTGCGGGTTAAGGCAAGTGCATATGTTTTAAACTGTTTACTTTTTTTCTGCGTTAAGATTTATGGTTGAGTTACATGCATATGTGTTTTCAGCTGTTTACTTTTTGGGGGCTTAGAATTAGGGTTAAAGTAAGTGTGTATGTGTTTGGAAATGTTTACTGTTTTTTTTTGGTTGGAACAGTGATTTTTTTCCCTATAAAAAACACATAGAGTGAACTGCTTCCGTACAAATGCAAAACATAACAACATTTAACATTCATTCTCTATAGACTTGTACAGTTTTTCAATTAGTCATGATTCAATCAAATTTGACTTATTTATTTATTCATGTATATATTTAATATTTTTTAACTGGGTTGGTGGGCTGGCTAATGACCCTTTTCATCTGTGACTAAAAAGTATAGAAAAAAACAAACAATGTGAATAATTCAAGGCATAATCACATTTCATAAGGTTTTTCAACAAACATATGCCTGTTGATGATAATTATGGTTGTTACACTCTTACTACAGAAACATTACAGGGAAGAGTTAACAGTAAAAGCAATGTTGTTATAGTATTTTGAATTCCAGCATTTCAAGTAACAAGCAGGGCAACATTTTGGATAACAATCATGGAAAGACTGCCATGCTGGATGTAACATACTTTTAGAATTCAACATTTCTCAATGACTGTCTTCCTGGAGGTTGTATGCTGCGTGTTAGTATTTATTTATTATTTATTTTTATTTTATTTTAATTTATTTTACATTTGTTAACTAAGAAGGTTTGACTGGGCACAAGTCCTTTTTCAGTGGAGACCTGGTGAGGAAAAGCACCAGTAATTGAAAAGTCAAAACATTTACATAAGAAAGTCAAAACATTTAAAACAAAAAGTGTAGGAGCAAAATACACTCTATACACTTTTATATAAATAATAATAGTAGAAATAACAATGTTCACAATTATTAGTCAGTGTAATATAGATCATAAGGGTATACAGATGCAGTATACAAAGTTACATTCAGATTACAAATAGCAGAGTTACATTTCAGATGACAAATAGTAAAAGTTCAGTCATTGGTGAGTGATATACATATATTGATATTCAGTTTTTATAGCCCAGGAAACAGAAAAAGGAAAAATTTTATGAATGTTCTAGGAGAAAGTTGTTGTTTATCCAGAGGTATTGCATGAGCATAGGCAAGATTTAAATAGATGTGTTTTGAGTATGTTTTTAAAATGGACTGGGTCAGTAGTGTTAGTTATGTCAGAAGGGAATTTATTCAAGATTTTGGCTACATAGTTAAAATAGTTAAAATAGAGGGAGTCACCAGCAGAATTATTGACTTTAATTGTAGTCAATAGGGTTTTATTTTTTGAATGCAGATCTCAGTCAGGGGAATAAGGAAGTAGGAGATTTTGGAAGGAAGGGGTCTTATCTGTGCAGTTTAGAATTGTATGGGCTGTGAAGAGTTGGTTGCAGCGTAGAAGTTGGGGAAATTCTAGCCAGTTAAATTTCTTGAGTGCTGTGCAGTGGTGTGTCCTAAATGGTGAGTCTGTGACAAACCAGGCAATTTTGTTATAATATGATTGCAGTTTGGCTAAGTCAGATTTCTTTAGGTTAGTGAGAATTGAAAAGTCATAGAGCAGAGCTGAGATGGGTGTGTTTGTGTGATAGTTGTTTTTGTATTTTTAGTGAGATATTGTTTGTTTCCATAAAGAGTACCCAGCTTTTTGTGTACTTTCTATTGTTTGTGCAATATTAGCATGGAATCTTAAGTTACTATCGATGACTACTCCCAGTAATTTAGTGTGGGTCATGGGTGAGATAATAGTATTGTTTAAGGATAGAATCTTGAAATTAGGGGGTGACAAAGTGTGCTTTATAGACTGAAAAATCATAAGATGAGTTTTGTTAGCGTTTAGGATTAGTTGGGTTATTAGATAGCCATGTCTTCACCTTTGAAAAAGCATCTTGTGTTATTATTTGTAGTTGTTGAGGAGATGATGCTATGGATATCAATATTGAATCATTAGCGTACCGTATGACCGAAGCATGCTGTGTTGCAGTGTGAAGTTTGTCAGTAAATAAAGAAAACAGTACAGGACTAAGGACTGATCCTTGAGGTACTTCCATTGTAACAGGCAGAAAAGAAGAGAGGTCTTGCTGCCATTGCACGGCTTGTTGGTGGTTAGTTAAGTAGTCTTAGAACCTTAAAATGGTAGCTGGAGTTAGATTTAGTTCATTTACTGCATTAATCAGTATGTTATGTGAGACAATGTCAAAAGCTTTAAAAGGTCCAGAAATATCGAGGAGACAAAATTTCCATTGAAAATTTGAAATATTAAAAATATAAATATTAAAAGTAAATATTCAAATATTAAAAATAAATATTGAAATGTTTGAAATATTGAACATTAACAATATTAGAGAAGGATAACAGAGCTGCGGTTGTGCTGTGGCAGTGGCGGAAACCATTTTGAGTATTATAGTAGTTTGTTAGTAGATAGTGCATGATTTGTGTATGTACACCTCTTTCAAGAATTTTTGAATGGTAAGATTAACCATTTCTCCTAAAGCACTTACACTAAGTTTCCTTGTACAATTATTCTAGGTAGGCCTGTCTGAACTCAATGAGGGATTCCAGGCCCCTTGATTCAGATGTGAGTCTGTTCCATAAGGACGGGTCTAGTCAGGAGTAGGCACATTATCTAGTAGCTGTTTCATATGGAAGTTTGCTTAATGTGATAGTTTTCTCCTGGGTACTTCTAAAGGAGTAAACATTGCCTTGAATGGGTAGTTTCCATCTCAGAGATATGCAGTTACCACTGATTAGTATTTTATGAACAAGAGTACCTAGGAGATAAGATGACCTTTTGGTGACTAGAAGTCATTCTAGATGTTGTAAGAGGTTATAATGATGAGACCTACTATAAGTGAAGAGGGAAAATCTGCACATTTCATTTTCTGCGATCTGATGGGGGGGGGTTTTTTTTTTTTT